>NC_141544.1:95930274-96284440 GCF_021556685.1 Rattus norvegicus
TCAGAGCGACTGTCCGTTGTTCCCAACAAAACCTCCAACTCCCCCCTCCGCCCCTTTTCCTGCTGATGTGTTAGAGCCACGTTGGTGTCTGTGTGCTCCAAGATGTTAATTGCAATTTTTTGTGTTACTTCTTCTGTTGGGGCGGGGACATTTGGTGACCAAGTCTGCAGCTGACACCAGTTCTAAGGTGTGCCCACCCTTCAGACGCTTTTTTTTTTTTTCCCCGGAGCTGGGGACCGAACCCAGGGCCTTGCGCTTGCTAGGCAAGTGCTCTACTACTGAGCTAAATCCCCAACCCCGGCTCCTCTTGACTATTCTGACAAGTTCAAGTTTTTTTGTGTCTTCCCAGAGCTGTGCGACTCTTATCACCTATCAATGCCAAGACATTTGTAGCATTCTGCAAAGAGGCCCTGTGACTTTTACAAGAAGACTTTGTGGACCCACCTGCAGTTAAATAAGAACACAGAGACTTACTAATTTTTTTTTTTTTGATTCTTTTTTTCGGAGCTGGGGACCGAACCCAGGGCCTTGCGCTTCCTAGGTAAGCGCTCTACCACTGAGCTAAATCCCCAGCCCCACTAATTTTTGTTATAGCTTAGGCCTTAAGCTAGGGCTGTCTCATCTAATTTAATCTTATCTTAGCCCACAACTTGGCTAGTTCTTTTTTTTTTTAAATAAACTATTTTTACTTCATGCATATTGGTTTTTTGACTGTAAAACATTTATGTGTGAGGGAGTCAGATCTCCTGGGTCAGGAGTTACAGACAGTTGTGAGCTGCCATCCTGGGAACTGAACCTGGGTCCTCTGGAAAAGCAGCCATGCTCTCAACCACTGATCTCTCTCTCCAGCCCCTTGAGGATAGTTCTTTACCTTTCTCTCAGTCCCAGTATATACAAGGAAACTTACACACACACACACACACACACACACACACACACACACACACACACACGGGCCCAGCCCAGAAGTCACACCTTCCCTTTCCTGCCTGGATTTTGACCATCAGATCTTTATTAAGCCAGTCAACAGGTGTGGGAGAAAGAGTGCTCACAAAATACTGGGACAGCTGGTGACCTATAAGAATAACAATATCAAAGTCTGATCAGTACTCAGCTCTCTGCCCAGGAGAGCAATCAACAATTGACACCGACACACAATGTCCCCCAACAACCTTTAGGTGGTCACGTCTCCCACCCTGACCCTCTAATCTACTCTGTCTTCCTCAATTTGCCTCTGGGGAATTTCACTTGAGTGGACGATTGTTGGTGCAGGCCTAGCGTGCACAGAGCCCTGGGACTGACTGACCCTCAGCCCTGCATAAACTGGGCTTGGGCACATCTTACTCCCTGTGCTCGGGAAGTAGAAGCGTGAAAGTCAAGAAGTTTTCCCTTCCATGTTCAAGGACAGCCTGGGCTACATGTGATCATGTGATACAGTCTCAAAAAAGGCCATGCCTAGGGTTGGGGATTTAGCTCAGTGGTAGAGCATTTGTCTAGCAAGAGCAAGGCCCTGGGTTCGGTCCTCAGCTCCAGGGGGAGAAAAAAAAAAGAAATGTAAATAAATAAAAAAAAGGCCATGCTTAACCAAGCGTGATGGAGCACACCTTTAATCCCAGCGCTCAGGAGGCAGACACAGGTGGATCTCTGAGTTAAATGTCAGCCTGGTCTACAGAGTGAGTTCTGGGACAGCCAGGGTTACACAGAAAAGCCCTGAGGAAGGGAGGGTGGGAGGGAAGCTAGCTTAGGGGATGGCCCAGTGGATAAAGTGCCTGCTACAGGAGCACAGGGGGAGCAGGGCATGATGGCATGATGGCACAGCCTGCAGTCCTATGTTGGAAAGGGGATGGAAACATGGAAGACTCCAAGTTCAGTGAGAAACCTTGTCTCAAACAATACGGTGAAGAGCCAAAGAGGAGGAAACCTATGCTGACCTCCAGCCTCTGTGCATACACACATACGCACACATACACACACATATACACACATACACACACATACACACACATGTGGGCATGCTTTCACACAAACATATGCATGCAGAAACATGTACACAGGCACACATGTACACAGGCACACACGTACACACAAAAACTTGCACATGGTTTACCTGTCTGTGTTTGTATCCTCCTTCACCTGGGCTTATTTTAATATAGGGACTGGAGAGGCGGGTACTGTATTAATGACTATGAGGTCAGCATGCACATCCACAGTCACTTCCCCACGGTGGTTTAGTCAGAGTTTGGGTGGGCAGGATCTGGAATTTCCCAGGATTGAGTCCCCCAGGCAGGTGAGAAATCCTCCTGGACCCTGATGAGCCACAGTTAGCCTTGGATCTCTGAGGACTGAGCACAGAGCTTTGAGTGAATGGGAACTGCGGCATCTGTAGTGGTCACTCTGACATCTGGAAAGACTTCCAAGTGGCCTGGAAAGACTTCCAAGTGGCCTGGACCCTCAAACAAACGGTGTAAGAACCCTCAGCCTCTATCCGTCAAACGCCCTAGCCTGTCAAGCTTTGCCAGGGAAGCCACAGTGAGACAGTAAGAGCTGATGTTAGAGGTAAGGTATGACCCCTGTGGATCACACTCCTCCTCTCTCCATACCTGCTATGGCTCCCACTTCCTCAAGGCAACAGTCAGTGATCCCAGGGTGGCTGTGCCTTGTCTCTTTCCTCCCCACTGACACTGCCCATACCATGTAGCTCCCCTCACCCCCACCCCCCCAGTACAGCAGGCACACCCTACCGAGCCTGGGGAACTGTGAGCTGATCCTCTGGAGTGGGTTTTTTCTCATTCACTCTCCAAGTCTACTGAGAAACCCCTTCCACGATGTCTGTCAAGGGAATAGACATCCAGGAAGTATCTTCTAGAAGAATCCTGAGTGACTCTGGCAGGCATTCAGACAGTCAAACCCGTGGAAGATTTACCGCTCCTGCCCCACCTCCCCTTCCTTGTCTCCAAGAGGGCTGTAGGCTCCGTTATGCCCTAACAGTCCTGAGCCACTAGGGTTCAGGTGAAGTGGGCTTGGGAGGTTGAACTCCCCACCCCACTCCAGAACTGACCGAAGTCTCTCTAACCCTGAAACAACTGGTGCACGGTGAGTGGTCCTATGTGAGGGCAAAGCCATCATTTCCTAAATACTGGTCGGTACAGTCTGCCCCGACCCAGCCCAGCCCCAGCCTGCTCTCGTAGCTCCTGGGAGGCAGAAAGTGACACTGGAGAATAGGACATAGTAGAAGGTTCCAGAGATTAGCACAGGAAGAGGGGCAGAGGAGGTGGCCTGCACTGCAGAGATACCCTTGGCGTTTGGTTTCAGACGACAGGGCAAGGGACTGAGGTGCAATAGTTTACATATCAAAGCAGACCTGGCTTCCAAATTCCCCAGCATCCCTCAGTCCCTACCTGGGAGACCCTGTCCCTAACCCTGAACTTTCCAGCCCAGAGGCTGGGCTGCCCTTCCCCAAGAGGCTCTCTTCCTTATATAATCCAGACATTTTGGACTCCCCTCTCTGTTGGCATTCCTTCTACACTAGTAACAGCCAGGTAGGCCTGGATTGCTAGAAAGGGGACTGGTTGGTCTCTCTCTCTCTCTCTCTCTCCCTCTCTCCGTCTCCCTCTTCCACTCTTTCTATCTCCCCTTCCCTCTCCATGTGTTCCTGGCCAGCTTCTCCACTCTTTCTCTCTCTTCCCCTCCCCCCCTTCTCTCTCTGCTCCCTTCTCAACACTCCTTCCCATGCCCTAAATAAACTCTATTCTATACTATATCCATCTGTGGCTGGTACCTCAGGAGGAAGGGATGCCTCAGCATGGACCCACCAAGGCACCCCCCAACCCTCACCATTCTACACTCTACAAAACATATCCTGGTCTTTTTTGTAAAACACAACACTCAAACACTGAATAAAATGGGTGTGGTAAAGAAGCCAACATAGCAGTTCTGTGGGTTAAAAGGGAAACGTTTACCCCAAACCTCCAAGACTGTCTCTCAGGAAAGAGGCTGGGGGTTCCAGAGCAAGGATTTCCAGGGTTTTAAGAGAACAGGTACCTGGGAGGAGAAGGACGGTAAACTGGGGTGGAAGACTTTGACGTGTATGTAACAGGTACTTGTGACTAGGGCTTGAAGGGACCTAGACGTTAGCATAGACCTTGATGAGCTAATAGACACCATGGGCATTTGTTAATGGAAGAGTCTGGGGAGAGTCTAGGAAAATGGCTCCTTTTTGCAGGTAGACTTTATTTTCTCAAGTCCCTGAGGGGATGCTGGCTTTTGTCTAAATGCCAGACTTTGGGAAGAGAGATTTCTTGGGACTGCTGAACCAGATTTTGTTACTGTTGTTGTTTCTACATTTACTTCATTTTTGCGTGTATGAGTGTTTTGCTTGCATGTTTGTCTGTGTATCATGTACATGCCTGGTGCCCACCAAGGTCCTAAGAGGCACTGAATGGCTGGTGGCTGGATGGTTGGTTGTGAGGCTCCCTGGGAGTGCTGGGAATCGAACACTGGTCCTCTGCAAAAACAACTATTAACTGTTGAGCATCTCTCTGGTTTCAAACCTGGTTTTTCTAGATGGGTGTGAGAGCCACAGTTATGTTTAAGTTTTGATTGCCTAACAGACCCATAAAACAAAATGCCTCTAACCTCTAAGTGGTTTGCCCAAGGACAGATACTTCTGGAAACAATGGAGGCTGTTGTTTATGGGAGATAAGCCCTCCTCACTAAACAAGCTTGCTTGACCCAACAGCTCTGGATGTGCTCCGTCACATCTAGAGGCAGGGGATACATCAGTAGGCTTGCTGATTGGACCTGCTGGGAATACAATCCCTTAGAGACTTCTTTTACAAGCCTCTGCAAAATGTGACGTCACCATTTTTCTGGGAACCCAGAAACGGACTTGACTAGAATCTATCATCCAGTATTTAATTAAAGCTTGCTTCAAATCTGGCTCAAAGCCGTAGCCGTGGTCTGATTCCCAGACAGTGGGAGTTACAGAAGCCAGGGATTAGAATTACCGCATATCCTGGTGCAAGCGCCTTACTGAGACAAGCCCAGCCCCACCCTTTTTTTTAATTCAAAAATTTATCTTATGTGTATGACTATTTTACCAGCATATATTTCTGTGCACCATATGCATTCCTAGCGTCTTTGGGGGCCAGAAGAGGCTACTGGAGCTCCCTGGAACTGGAGTTGTACGTGGTCTCAAGTTACCACGTGGGTGCTGGGACCACTGGGCAATCTCTCCAGGCCTCCAGCCTTCCTTTTTAAAAATGAGTTCATTATCTGGGCATGGTGGTGCATAGAGTTTTACTCCCAGCCCTTGGGAGGTGAAAACAGGAGGATCAGAAGTTACTTCAAGATTAGATCCTTGTCTACATGCCAAACTTGAGGCTACCTGAGCTTGTCTCAAAGCCTCCAAAACTAGGGCTGGAGGGACAGCCCAGCATCTAAGAGCACTTGTTGCTCTTGCAGAGGACCTGGGTTTGACCCCAGCACCCACGTGGTGACCCACACCATCTGAAACTCCAGTTCCAGAAGGTCCAACGTCCTCTCTTGACCTCTGTGGGTACCGAATGCACACGCTGCTCAGACATACACAATCAAAACACCCACACATTGAAAATAAAATAATTAAACCTCAAAAATGTAAGAACTCAAAACTAAAATAAAGCCAAGATCAAAACAAAACAAAACAAATTTATTATAGAAAATACAAGTGTACTCACAAGCAAAATGACCCTCAGTTCTCTATAGACCATGGCTCAGCTTCAAAAGGTCCCAGATAATTTAACAGCATCACGTTCTGTCTTGCCCCTCACCTGACCCCTGGATTAATCAGAAGCAAACCCTGTGCATCAGTCTCTGCTATTAGCATTGCAGCTTCTGTGAGGGAAGGGCTTTCTTCTACGTGTGGCATGACCGTCAGCCATCATGGGGTGGAGGTTACTAGTGTCCCCCTACAAACGTGTGACTCCACAGTCATGCGATGAAATATGCAGAAAACCAGAGAGACCTGGAGGGCTCAGGTGAGGCTCTGACAACACTTTCCAACGGCAGGAGAAGGGGAGGCTCAGTGGACTCTCACCTGGGATCCCAGCCATTACTCCTTCCTGCCTCCCAGCTGATCACGGTTTTGTGGCGCTGGATTCCGTGGCAGGTGGATGGTTAATAGAAGGCAGAGCTCCAGGGATGCAGCTTTCACTCCGGATGGGACTTTCCAGTGATGCGGCTGCCTTTGAGTTGCCATGAGTAACCCCCACCCACGCTCTTGTAAATAACACCAACAAACTCGCTACTCCACAAGTGGACCAGGGTGGGACCATTTCCTCCATCAATTGTGGTGTCCCTATTTGTTCATGACTCCCAAGGACAAGTAAGGCAAGAGAAACTTCTGGAAAGACGGGGTGTGGGGATGAGAACTTCTAGGAGCCACGTTACCAGCCTGGGCGGGTGGGGACATTGCTCAGTCTGAGATCACAGTGCAGCCCCTGTTTGCATGACATCCGAGTGGGGCCAGCCTGGCTCCTGCTGCTGCACAGGTGTCCCGTGTCATTTCCTTCCTGTGCGGCCAGAGGCGTAGTGACTGGCCTCAGACTCCCACGTGTTTTCCCCTTTTCCATTTCCTGTCACTGTTTTGAAGCTGAGAGGAAGAGAGGGTCTTCGATCTGATAACAGGGTTTATGATGAAGCTGATGTCACTGCTTAAGAGGAAGCCCAACCTGGGCTCAGGAGCGTCAGTGGCTGAGGTCAGCTAATGTGCTGGCCAGATAGAAGGGATGGGCAGTTTCATTTTAAGGCTGGGCACACAATGCTTTCTTTGCTCAGGGCTAAAAGAGCTCCTGGGGTGAGTTAGATCTGGTGAGAAGTGTGAACCTCATCCCTCTCTGTAGTTGATCCCTTGTGTGGACTCCAAGCCTTGCTTGTTAAAAAAAAATGATGTTGTCAGCTTGAAAAACAAGGCACGTTTAAATATGACTTGTTAATCTCCTTGTTTCTACTTCTGAAGTAAAACAAGTCTCAGTCATTAAGACAAACTGAGGTGAAAATTATTTTTTTTTCTTTTCTTTTTTTCAGAGCTGGGGACCGAACCCAGGGCCTTGCGCATGCTAGGCAAGCGCTCTACCGCTGAGCTAAATCCCCAACCCCGAAATTTATTTTTTTAAAAAAAACAGAAACAGGTTGACAAGATGACTCAGTGAATAAAGGTACTTACTTACCCTCAAGTCTGCTGCTCTGAGCTCAAGCCCCAAGAGCTACATGGTGTGGTGGAAAAGGAAAACTGACTCCCACAAGTTGTCCTTTAACCTCTGTATCTAAGTCATGTCATACACATGCCTTTATGCCCTCGTCTGCACGAGCGCGTGTGCACACACACACACACACACACACACAGAGAGAGAGAGAGAGAGAGATTGATTGATTGATTGATTGATTAAAAGGCATATGATAAATGCCTGAATTCTTAGCACTTGAGAGGTAAAGACAAAGCCTGAGTTCAAGGTCATCTTTAGCTACATGTGTTCAAGGTAGGCCTGGACTATATTAGATTCTGTCAAAAGAAAGAGAGAGGGGAGTGGGGAAAGGACTTAATATACACACATATACACATACAACACACATACACATACACATACACATACATATGGTTTTTCAGACAAAGATTTTTTTTGTGTAGCTCTGTCTGTCTTGGAACTCACTCTGTAGGCCAGCCTGGCCTCAATCACAGAGATCTGCCTGCCTCTGCCCCCCAGGTGCAGGGATTAAAGGCATTCATCGCTATAACAAGATTAAATATATATATATATATATTTTAAAAATCAGAACTTGATCAATATGGTGGGTAATCTTGGTTGTTGGTTTGACTAGGATCTGGAATTAACTAAAACCCCAAAATGGGGCATAACATGTGAAGGATTTTGCTTCATTTGAACTGAGAAGATGCCTTTCTAATCTGGGCCACACCTTCTGCTGGCAGCCTAGGGGCATGGAGAAAGGAATCCCTGCTCTTTGCCTCCTTGCCCTCACCTTGCCGGCAAGTGCATCCCTTCCCTGGTGTTAGCATCTACGTCAGGATCCTGGTGTATACTGAAGACCAGCAGAGACATCCACCTCGTGGACCGAATAAGTATTGGATTCTTGGACCTTCTTTAGGTGGACCGAATAAGTATTGGATTCTTGGACCTTCTTCTGTTCACAGTCAGCCATTGTTGTATTAGTTGGTCCACAGCCCGTGAGTAAAGCCAATAAATCTGTCTACGTAGACGTAGATTCATTCTATATGTTCTGTTACTCTAGCGAACCCTGACTAATACTACCAGTCGTGGTGGCACATACCTTGACTCAGAGCACTCAAGAGGCAGAGGTAGGTGGATCTCTAGGAGTTCCAAGCCAGCCCAGTCTACAGGAGGCATCTAATCACTACACAGAGAGAGAACTTAAGAACTGACTTAAACATGGGCGAAGGCCGTAATATATGTTTGTCCATAGAAGATATCAAAACAGCCTAGCTGTCCATAAAGAGCTGCTCAGTTCCTAGTCAGTGGAAGAATGCACATCAAGTCAAACGCTGAAGGCCAGAGCAATGGCTCCATCAGCAAAAGCACTTACAGCATGAGCATGAGGGCCTGAGCTCAGATCCTCACAACCCCTGTGAGCCAAGTGTGGCCTTGGGTTCAATCAGCAGCAAAGAGCAAAGCCAAGGCCAGCTACTTTCTGTCTCCAGTGGCTTGGCTCTTGGTCCCCACACAGGTGGTCATTCAGTGCTCATCCCTCTGTGCCTGGGTTCTTCCTCTGCAGCTGTCAAGGCTGCTCCATGCGCTCAGACTCCTTCCTGCTTGAGGCTGCACTATATTCTACTGCATTCTCTGTTCTGTTCACACGCTCACCTGTGGCAGGCACGCGGCTCCTTCTGCCTCTTGGCTTTGTGCCTAGCGTGGCCATGAACGTGAATGGGAAGTGAATGTGTGCGGTTGTTCCAGTTCTTGGTTTCCAGTCCCTCTCGGGTTTGCTTAGTAGTGGAATGCTGCTTCGTATGACTGCACGACACCTGCCCCATTTTGCCTTCACACAAGCAACGCACAAAACTTCAAAACTAGGTCTAGTGAAGGACAGCAAAGCATTTTGTTTACACTCCAGGTGAGTGTGTTTGTGGTGCAGTGGGCTTCAAGAGCAGCTCTTTGTTTTGCTTGTAAGTCGCAGAGCCTGTGAGCACAGATGGTGTCATCGATGCCAGCTTCTGCCATTGCTGTATTCTGCCATTGCACTCATTGAACCTGCAACGTCACCCTCCACTCCATCCCCTGACCTCCGAGCCAAGCTAAATCAGTTGAGTTCGTGAGATATGAACATATTAGCTAATTTCAGCACAGGCACAGAATAGAGAGCCATGGAAAGAAGACCCCATAGCCTGCATTGCTTCAGAAACCCACCTGTCCTTAGACTGTCCCTCCATACAGTTCAGTCCCTTTAACTCAGGGCACAGGACATAAGGCCACAGAGGTTGGGGTACTCCTCCAACTCATACTTCTTGTGATGCAGCTGGAACTTGGGCAGGTCCCTCCTCTTCCCCTCTGTTACTCAGGCTTCCAAAGACTCCAGCAGCAGGTGGATTCATGAAAGCCTAAATCTGAGACAACACAAGACACATATGTGCACGCACACCCTCGAGGGTCTCTGGATCTGAACCTTCATTTATATGTGGTTGACCTAATTACTGTTGGTGATTCCCTCAAGATCCCATTGAATAAAACCCCAAACAAACACCACTGTGGCCTAGCACATCATCCTTAAGGTCCCTACTGTTCACACCGGCTTCCTCAAAAGAAGCCCCGGAGCTGGGGATGTGGCTTAGTCTGCTAGGTAAACATTCTAGACCATAGGTTCAATCCCAGCACCACAAAAACGGGATGTGGTAGTGCACGACTGTAATCCCACCACTACAGAGGTGAAGGCAAGAGGACCAGAAGGCTGAGGCCTATGTGGATGATGCTAAAACACCAGGAGTTGGGGAGGAGAAAGCAAGAGTCATGCAGCCATGTGAAATGTCCACACAAAGGAGATGCTCCTTGCACCATGGATTTCCAAGTCCATCCAAGCTTATATTTTCATTTTCCTTTTTTTTAATATTTATTTATTTTCATGTATGTGAGTACACTGTTGCTTTCTTCAGACACACCAGAAGAGGGCATCAGATTCCATTACAGATGGTTGTGAGCCACCATGTGGTTGCTGGGAATTGAACTCAGGACCTCTGGAAGAGCAGCCAGTGCTCTTAACCACCGAGCCATCTCTTTAGCCCTCATTTTCAAATCTACACAGACTGGACTCATGAAGAGGGTGTACTTGAGGCTGTTTGCAAGTCTTCTTCCTTCAGCCCTGGACTGCCTGACCTTTGCTGCCCTCTGGTAGGGCCAAGTAAGCCTTTGCTTTGGTGAGGACTGGTAGAGCACTTCCTAGTCCTCGTTATCTGCGAGTGTTGAGTTTGAAAAGTGCAAGGCACTGGCATGGCACAGTTTCTTTTCATTACTGTTAGTTATGAAAAGCTTGCAATGGCCGCTTACAGATCTGGGGGTACGAGTAGAAAAGCCCGACACTCATTTCCCACTGTCCTACATCATTGTTTTTGCTTTTGAGTTTCTTCCAGACTTCGTCCTGTTAATGTCCAGCTTCTGTAGTATTCAGTGTATCTGGATTGGTTCGGATCCTTGTGCTGTCGACTCTGACGGTGACATTGTGCCCACTGCTGACACACCACTTGTCCTCTGAGGTTGGGAACGAGGAGGGATGTCTACCCTGCCTCTTTCTGCTTCCCATCCAACTGGAGCATTAGCAAGTTCACAAGGAAGGCAAACAAACCCAAGCTTACAGATGTATCAGAAGTGGGATGGGGGAGCTAGCTATCTTTAATTTACAGGCAACAAATTTTTTTAAGTAGAAAGGTCAGTAAAATCTGAACATCAGCTAATAAAATGCATAGGAAACCAGCTGCCAAAAATGGTAAATGGAAGTTAAAAACACTTCCAAGTGGGGCTTGGTAGTGCACACCTTTGATCCCAGCCCTTGGAAGGCAGAGACAAGTGGATCTCTGTGAGTTCAAGGCTAGCCTGGTCTACATAGTGAGTTCCAAGACAGCTTCAGCTATCTATATCTATATCTAGAGAGAGAGAGAGAGAGAGAGAGAGAGAGAGAGAGACCCTGTCTCTATTTTTTTTAGAAACAGAGAGAGAGAGAAGAGAACTTGTCTCAAAACAAAAACAAAAATGAAAACATTTCCATTTACAAAAAACACAGATTACTTAGGCAAAAAATCCTTAAAAAATATGTGCAAGATCTAGACCTTGAAAATTATAAAAGTACAGATGAAAATAACCAAAGATTTTCCCCCAAAATGAAGAGTGGGCCATGTTGGTGGAGGTGTCTTGCAAGCCTTGCACCACAGAGGCTGAGGCAAGTTCTAGGCCAGCCGGAGCTCTACAGTGACACTGGCTCAGGCAGCCTGGGTCAAACTCATGTTTTGAACACCTGGTTCCCAGCTGTGGGTACTGTTTCCGGGTGCTGTGGAGTCACTAGGATGTGAGGCCAAGTTGGCGGAAGCAGGTCATGGGGAACAGGTCTTTGGGTTACTTCCTGTCCTGCTCTCTGCTTCCTGACCTGACAAGTGCAGAACTGAGGGGTTCTGTCAAGTCTTCCCTTCTGTGACGGATGATCCCTCAGAAACTGTACAGTGAAATGAGCCTGTCTTCTTTTAAGTTGTCTGCCTCAGTCAGTTGGTCTTGGCCATGAGGAAAGGAACACATTTCCTAGCGAGATAACAATGTTAGAGGTAAGCAACCTGTGAAATGGAAAAGGCTTGTTTCTGCCCGCAACATCAGAGCTCCAGCCCTGAAATATAGAGGAAATTCAAGGCCAGCCTGGGCTATAGGAGCTCTTGTTTCATAAAACAAAACAACAAAAACCTAACTACTACAAAGACTTTATACTCCTATAAAACTATCCAGAGGGCTAGGGAGATGTCTCAGCGGTTAAGAGCACTGACTGCTCTTCCAGAGGTCCTAAGTTCAAATCCCAGCAACCATACGGTAGCTCACAACCATCTGTAATGGGATCTGATGCCTTCTTCTAGTGTGTCTGAAGACAGCTACAGTGTACTTATACATAAATAAATCTTAAAAAAAACAAAACCATCCAGAGAGAGGGTGGGAACACGAGTGTCTGTGTGGAGATCCATTTAAAGAGACACCAAAATGACCCTGTGTAAGTGTGCCTGACTATTTAGTGGGAAGTGGATGGTTTGGAGTTCAGTTCTTGCAAGATAGCTGGAAGACTGGAGGGCATGAGACTCAAGGAGGGAGTCTTGGTGTCTGAGGCGAAGTTCCCACAGCGACTAACTTAAAGGTGAAAATCTTAGAGGCGAAATGAAGGTTATGCGGAGGCACAGAGCTCTCTGAGGACATAGAAAGACGAGGGAAACATCAGAGGGGCTAAGTTCTGATTGAGAATTGGAGACCAGAAAACGGGGAGGACCACAGATGAGATGCTGGTGTTGCCTCAGCGGTGAGCTGTCCTGCGACAAGCTGAAGTATAGGGGCATTGTCTTCCTACTGACTGGCTGGGGAAGGGCTCAGCAGTCATGGAGAGGAACTGGAAGGGAATGGGTCAGTATGACAGTAATTTTTGTACTGTGACTTAGTTATTCTATTGCTGTGAGGAGACTGTTACCATAGGCCGCTCCTATAAAAGAGATCATTTAGTTTAATGTAGGAACCTTCGGAGGGTTGATCCATCATCACCATGGCAGCTAGCACAGACGGGAAAGCACTGGAGAAGTGGCTGAGAGCTCTACCTCCTGGTTTACAGGCAGCAGGCAGAGAGACACTGAGCCTGGCATGGGCGGTCCCTCGACCCTGCCAAAGTCCACCCTCAACACACCTCCTCCAACAAGGCCACACCTCCTGATTCATCCAATCAGGTCATCAACTGGGACGAAGCATTTAAATATATGAGCCTCTCTCAGGAGCATTCACATTCAAACCACCACGTAAGACCCCAATACTAGACAGACAACTCAAAAGAATGAGGACTTATCTTGGCTTGTATTGTTTTTTAAACATTCGATTTTACCAAATGAATACTCAGGAGCCAGATGCTGGGGTGAAGAAAGCCTGCTAGCTCAGAGAGAGCACCCAGCTGACCTTCCTCTTTGACCAGTGTCCCCAAAGGAAAAAGTGTGTTCTTCTCCACACCGTCTTAAAAGCACTTCAAACTGAGTAGTTAACAATCATGTGCCACCAGGGGCCACAGCAGTAGCCACACAATGTTTCTTTCAAGAGGTCATTTGTCACACACCATCCTGGCTTTCCAATATCTGGAAGCAACTTAACCTCAATACATGAAAGCTAATTTTTTTTCTTTTTTCTTTTTTCTTTTTTTTTTTTTTTTTTTTTTTTTTTTTTTTTTTTTTTTTTTTTTTTTGGAGCTGGGGACCGAACCCAGGGCCTTGCGCTTGCTAGGCAAGCGCTCTACCACTGAGCTAAATCCCCAACCCCGCAAGCTATTTTTTAATAGAGATTTTTAGCCCAGGCTAACCCTGACTTTTCAAACTCCCTATACAGCTAAGGATAACTTTGAACTCCTGACACTCCTACCCTCCCTACTTCTACTTCCCACGTGCCCAAACTACCATCATCCCTGATCAAGGAAGCTCCCTCTGGTCAGTGTCCATGTGGGCATGGCATGGGAAGGAAGCAGATAACGCTCAAAATCAGAGCAAGCTGCAGTGTCCAGCCAAGGGCAACCCTCAGGATGCCCAGCCAGTAATAGTGGGCTTGGGGAGAAGAGGGCCTGCAGAAGCAGGGGAGTAACTGATGAGGCCAGAATAGGTTTATGTTTGCATAAATACACCTGCGTTGTATCTTTTCAGTGTACACTAAGATACAATGTAACAGTGTAGCACTCCTGGTTAGCCCAGGGAGAGGTTATGTAGGCTGGTAGAGCATGCCCCATGCTGTGTCAGGAGGTGGACTCCATCCATATTGTGTTCTCACATAGGATTTCATGCATGCTAGGCAAGCATCCTACCAACTGAGCTGAGCTCCAAATCTTCTTTGCTCCAATGACAAAGCAAGTGAGGCAAATAGCTGCTGAACAGATGGGCTCCTTTCAATAACAGAAAGGCAGAATCAACAAAAACAGGCAGAGGGAATATGAAAAGTAGACTGCAGAGAACTAAAATAATCCAAACACCATAAACCCGCAAAAGAAATCGCACATATGATCTTAAAGGAGGCACTTACCTGGTCAGGAATGCTAGCAATGTCTAGGAGGGCTCAAAAGACAACCAGAATGACTTAGATTCTGAACAGGTGTCTTCTCAGCTGCCACCTTAGGAAGGGAAAGGTCTCAGATACCCACTACTTTGCTGTCCCAGGGATGGTCAGCCACCCAGGCTGTCAGGCACTCGGGTATAACCACATTGACCATTGTTTAAAATACAGTTTACCTAGCTGTTTGAGAGAGCTGCAGCAAGACAAATGCACACCAGCATTAGCGTATGGCCAGCAGCACAGCGCTTGCCTGCTACATTGTTACTGTCTCCTTGTGTAACAAAATACATGATAAAAACAGCTTAGGGAAGGCTTCTTTTGGCTCCAAGTTTGGAGATACCGATCCATCATGGTAAGAAAGGTGAAAGAAGACCCGGCAGCTGGTAACACTGCATTCATAGAAACCAGCGGGGGCTGAACACTGGTGCTCAGCTCACTTTGCAAAAAAAAGATTTATTTTTATTATTTTTGATTGTGTGTGCACATGCTGCTTAACACTCAGAGATACCAGGAACGTCAGGTCTCTTGGAGCGGATGTTATCCACGATGTGAGTAGCCTGTAGTGGGTGCCGGGAACCAAACTCAAATCTTCTGAGAGCAGCGAGTGCTCTTAACTACTGAGCCCACTCCAGCCCACTGTTTTAGTTTCTTCTGTCCAGAATCCCTCTCCGTTAAACTTCTTTGCTGAGGCCCACAGCATTGTTTCTGTGGTAACTGTAAATAGAGTTGAGCACTTGCTCTTGGCTCTCCTATCTCAGCTTCCCCTCAGTGAGAGGCTAATATTATTCAAGACCTGAAATCATTGCCCTAACAGTAGTTTGGAAAACCAACGACCTGGAAGCTGAGGTCTGGATAAAGAGCTCCAGAGGACATCTTTGTGTTCCTGATTACAGCTGGACTCCCTTCATCTCATCCTCTGTATCAGAACACTGTGTCAGATTAAAAACCCTAAGCCCCTCCCGCCTTTGGATCAGGACCTCAACTGGTCTCCTCGACACTTTGCTAAATCCTCAGGCTTCAGTTCATTTTTCTTGGATAAAGCCAGCTGTCAAACTGCTAGAACAGTGTATCCCACTCTTAAATCAGACATGAGCTCATTGCCCCTTCCCCCACAGAAATCTACTATATAGCCCTGACTGGCCAGCCTGAACCTCAAACTCCTATGCAAAATCAATCAACCCCTTTCTAGTCTAGTGACCCACTCACACACAACACAATTCACCATGCTACACAGACTCACATGAGTAGTGTTCTCTTGGTGTACAAATACAGGTACAGGGGGTTGGGGATTTGGCTCAGTGGTAGAGCACTTACCTAGGAAGCGCAAGGTCCTGGGTTCGGTCCCCAGCCCCATAAAAACAAAACAAAACAAAACAAAAAAACAAAAAAACAAATACAGGTACAAACCCATCTCAGGGACTGCTGAGGGCATGGAATGAAGGGGTGGGGTTGAGTTTACCTCCAAGATGCTTTGGTTTCATCAGAAATTACCTGAAATTGACACTCATAAAACCCATAAGCCTTACTCCCCCTTAACTCCGGCTTTGTTCAGGCAATTTTTTTTTTAACATAAAAGGCTGGGAAGTTAGATCGGGGAGGCTGCCCACATAAAGGGATCAGCCACCCCTTATAAACCATCAAGAACCTTCCCTCAACTTCCCCAAGATAGAGTGGGAATGGCATTCACTCCCTAAATGACTACCTATTGTCCTACCTAAACCTGTCACTAGTCTGCTAAGATCAGAGCTCCCTACCCTCCAGAGCTTCAGGACTCCTTTGTGGGTCTGATGTGGGTCTGCGCCTACTCCTGACCCCCTGTGGTGGCAGGGAAGCAGGATGAACACCCAATACTGGCAGCTTATGTAGACCATGTGGACTGACCCGCTTCCCCTTGGGGAGATAGATTTCAGAACCCAATTTACCTAGGTGTTGGACTTCTGCCCCTCTCTCCAGTCTGTGCTTCTCTCCTGCTTAGACATAAACAGCACCTGGCAGGCACTCCCTGCGGATTGGCCCTGGGAGCCTCTGGCATTGTGAGCTGTCGATGTATCCCCTGAGAAGGTTTTAAACCAGCCAAATATGGAGTCGAGGCTGCAGCTGGACAACTTTAAGTACAGATTTAGATTTGAAAGAGGAAAAAAGTTTGATTCTACATTTATTTGAACAACTTGCCCTCTGACTTAAAGGAAGCACATATTTCCGAACGATTTTGAACGGGTTGTGCTCTCCGAGGCTCCCGCACCGGAGGCCTTCAAGTGCATGTGGAGGCCAATATTTGTTTGCTTTGGGCTTATAAAAAAGACAGTCCCATCATTTCCAAGTCACCTGTTATTTTTGGTCCTCTGTGCCTTTTGTAATGTCCCCAAAATAAGAGGAAACATGGCCTCCAGTTATGTTTAATTTCATTTAAACAAATCAAAGCAAAGACTTCACTTCCTGCCCTGCAATAGGGGGCGGCAGGCAGCTTCAAAGGGCCGAGCTGTTGTGTTCGTGGGTGAGCTGGCTTCTGTTGTATTAGATTATAAACAGTTCAAAGTGGAGCATTGTGCAGAAGCAAATAGAATGTTCTCCATCTTTCTCCCAAGAAGCAGCAGGGAGCTTTGCCTTTGCCCTACGTTAATTTGTAAAGTTTTAATGTACACAGAAGTACAGTCATGTAAAGCCATAGTGCTTCCGTGCGCGTTCTCGCAGCGTGGCCGAACTTGTTCCCGGGTATGTTTATCACAGACATCAGGCGGCGCTCAGGAGAGGACTCCAACTTTGTTCTTTAGTCGGTATAAAAAAACATTTGCTTTTATAGTGGGTTTTGTTTTGTCTTTTGATACCAAAATCTCACGTAGCCAGGGCTGGCCTTAGACCCATTACATACCCAGTCTGTCCTTGAGTTCCTGATGTTCTTGCGTCTACCTCCTAAGTGCTAGGATTACATGTGGTCACACCCGTGCCTGGACAGCAGATTGTTCTGTAGGACAAGGGAATGAAAGAAATCAAGCTAAATGCTTGTTTAGTGCTCTGCGTTCCAGCTCTCGAAACCTGCTCATGTGCCTCTCTCTAGAACTCAGTTCTTCAGGCTATGGGGTTTCAAAACCAGTGTCTTCCACAGCTTAAGGGGTTTTGTTTGTTCGTTTGTTTTTATTTTTTGTTTGGGTTTTTTGTTTGTTTTTTGATTCTCATATAAATAACTTTATTTTTGACAAGTTAATGTGTGTTTGTTACATATAAAAACGTAACTAAGAGAAAGAATAGCCAGTCCTAGTGGCTCACACTTGTAGTCCCCGCCCTTGGGACTCAGGGGCAGGTGAATCGCTGGGCTTCGCAGCTGAGCCAGCCTCCTTTACATGGTAAATTCCAGGAGAGTCAGAGCTACATAGTGAGACCCTGCCTCAAAAAACAACTAAAAAGAGAATAAATGAAAATCAATTCTAGTCTAGTACAGTAAGCCTTTGGCACTTTGGGGTGAGCATTTTCAGACTCATTTCTTTATGTGTAGATAAATGTCCATAGCATATATCTACCTATAATTTAAAACGTTTTTTACTCCTTTTGAATCCTACCTCCCTACCCACCCAACTCTCTCTCTCTCTCTCTCTCTCTCTCTTTCTCTCTCCACTAAAGAAACACAAAACCAAAAATAAAAGCAAATAAGCAATAGATAAATAGACAATAATAAATGCCAAAACAAAATAAAAGTTTACACACACACCACAGAGTTAATTGTATTGGCCAACTACTCCTGAGCACCGAGCCTACACTCCATTCTTTTAAGAAAGATCTGTTTGTTTATTTATTTTATGTATAGGAGTACACTGTTAATGTGTTAATGTCTTTGGACACACTGTTACAGTTGGTTGTCAGCCACCCATGTGGCTACTGGGAATTGAACTCAGAACCTTGGGAAAGCAGCCAGTATTCTCAGAGCTGTCTCTCAAGCCCTACAATCCATTTTAAAAGACGGATTTTTCCCCTTTTCAAGTAGGCATCACTGCAAATAGCTTCTTAGTTAGGAGGGGGACCCTGCGTCTACTTTCCTCAGTCTTTTCCTCAAGCCTGAGTTCTTTTCAGAGATACACACTCAGTTGAAGCCAGGATCCTTGGCTTTGGCAAAGAAAACAATTTCAAGACAAGTCAGTACGAGGCCGAGGTAGAGTTTTTGAGAAGAGACCTCAGCCTAGATTTTAATACAGAGGTTAATAGAGACACTTCGGGAAAGGTTCAAACACACCCAGGGGTGAGTGCACAGACTTCTCCAGAGTCATGTTTCAATGTCTTTACAATAGACATATGTATGACTCTATCTTGGATGATATAAGGTAGTCAGTCCATACAGTGGATGGGATCACAGCTGGAGTAAAACCCTGGGTAGCCTGGGCTCCAACCTCATAGGTAGCAATGAGTAGCCTAGTAAGAGCACCAGTGGAAGGAGAAGCCCTTGGTCCTGCCACGACTGAACCCCCAGTGAACGTGATTGTTGGGGGGGAGGGCAGTAATGGGAGGAGGATGGGGAGGGGAACACCCATATAGAAAGGGAGGGGGAGGGGCTAGGGGGATGTTGGCCCGGAAACCGGGAAAGGGAATAACAATCGAAATATAAATAAGAAATACTCAAGTTAATAAAGATTTAAAAAAAAAAAAAAAACACCCTGGGTAGCAGGTTGCAGGAAAAATTAAGGTGTTTTTTTTGGTTTTGGTTTTGGTTTTTGGTTTTTTTGGGGTTTTTTTGTTTTTGTTTTTGTTCTTTTTACTGTAAATGAAGAGATCATGTCCAGAAAATTTCAGGTCCATATCTAGGGAAAGAGTAAGGCCATATGCCAGGCCATTCATGTGTCAGTAGCCTAACATTCCTATTTGAAATATCTCTGTATGGAAGGAGTCCAGCAGCGTAGCAGTTTGACATAAGAGTGAGTTGAGCGGCTAGTGTCATGGTGCTGCAAACTCAGACTTGACAGAGAGCGTGCCAGTCTTCCTTCGGGAGCACAGTTTGGGAGGGCTCACAGTGCGCTGTCTGACCTGACATGGTAGGAAAGGGGCCATCAGCACCTGGACGTCAACTTCCCTGCATCATTGGGTCACTTCTGCCCAAGCCCAGGTTGGCTGAGTCCTGTCTCACCGGCGGCTTACAGCAGGAGCCTCCCTGTTTGCCCTGCTCCAGGTCCCTGCCAACAGGAAGTGTGCTGGAGGCCACCCCCAGCCCTTATCTTCTGTTCATCTCTGCCTGGTGAGAGCTACAACCGCCGGTTTCTGCTTCTTTGGAAGTGCTGATGGAACAGAATAAATCAAATGCAGAATTGCACATTTCCTGGCTCGGAAAGCAACCGCCGAGGACGGCCTTGGAAGTGCTCCCAGATCTCTATTTTTCTTCTTCTCCAGATTTTTTTCCCCCTTTAGGTAATTTTTCCTTTGTTAAAAAAATATGGTGGGGCTGGGGATTTAGCTCAGTGGTAGAGCGCTTACCTAGGAAGCGCAAGGCCCTGGGTTCAGTCCCCAGCTCCGAAAAAAAGAACCAAAAAAAAAAAAAATATGGTAAAACATCTGTGGTATTAACTTTTAAATTGCTATCAAGGTGTGGGAAATGGAAGCAAGGGTCCCATGCTTTAAGGCAGATGCTCTGTGACCAGGCTGTGTCCCGGCCCCTTTCTGTGGCACGGATGAGCTGCCCTTTTCACCACCCACTGCCACAGGCCCTTCACCGTCACTAGGAAATGCTAAAGGAGGGCTTGCTCCCTCCTTTCAGTCTTCCTCCCTCCCTCCCTTCCCATCTCTGGTTTTCTAAGACAGAGTCCAGGCTGCTGCTGGCAAACTGTCCAGTAACTGAGGATTGAACTTTCCACGTTCTCACCTTCACGTCCTGGCTGCAGGCATCACAGCTGTGATAGCACAGGTCGTTCAAACCACGCTGGAGGTCACGCTTTGTTAGAGTTTCTTGTTCAGTAGGTAAGCACTTTACCAGTGAACTGTGCCCCCAGCCCTAAAAACCTACCGTGACTCCTTTATGGGTCTTACCTGATCAACTGCATCTCAAGAAACACTGCATGATCTCATTAGATGAGGTGGGGAGGGGAGGGGTGAGGGCTTTCATCAGGTGAAAGTACTTGCCTTTGAGCCTGGAGGCTACCGTTCAACCTCCAGGGCTCACTCGTGGATGAAGAAAACCAACTGTTGGAAGTTGTCCTCTGACCTCCAGATACCTGTGTGCCACAGCTCACCCCCCACCCCCGACACACACACTGATGTAAGATGTTCCTTAGTAGCAATTTCACATGTGGCTTCAGAGCCATCAATAATCATATATGTGTGTATAATACATACACACACATTTATTTATTTATTTATTTATTTATTTATAGAAACACTTAAACATCTCTTTCTTCTTTAAGTCTGCACTTTAATCTGTTAAGACCTTTTCTTGTGTGGCTGTATATGCATGTTGTACATGTGCACACTCATGTGTGTGCGTGTGCATGTACGTGTGCGTGTACATAGACCAGAGAAGGACCTCCTGGTTCTGTCATTCTCTGCCTCACTCTCTTTAGACAGAATCTCTCATTGAAGCTAGGCTAGCAGCCAGCAGGTCTCAGCCATCCTCCTGTCTCCACACCCTACAGCCAGATTATGCCAGTGAAACCATGCCTGGATTTTGTGTCTGTGCTGGAGACTCATTCTCCAGGCCTCGTGCTTATGCAGCAAGAACTGTGCCCCTCAGTCCCTCAGTCCCTCAGCCCCTCAAACGTTTCCTTGACGTATTCCAACCCTTTCATACTGACTCATCTTGACGTCTTTCCTGCTGCAAAGTCAAGGCTCCTGCCTGAGTGGAGAACTCTGAGCTCTATACGGGCTGCAAATGGCAGTGTGGAGCGGTGTCTCCACCCAGTGTCCTGTAGCTGCCAACACCCAGAGCCCACCACCATGGCGTTCCACACCCCTTTGTTTTGGGCTTACAGCATAGACCCCTTAGGAAACTGACCCCTAACCTAAGAAGAGTCAAGCCTAGGGCTACACTCGGAATCTATTTTATTGTGTTTTCTCCCATCCCCACAAGTATCCAGAACATGCATAAATATTTCATCCCCACTTGTGAGCAAGAAAACCAGCATGGAAACCAAGTCAATAGCCTGGGTCTAAGATCCTGACCTCCTTAAAAGTGAGACTGGAGATCCCACTACAGTGGCTGTCTTAGCACCAGACAGACTGAAGCAGGGAAGGGGGCCATAGAGCACGAAGATGGAGTTGTGGGTCTAGAAGCTGTTAAGACCCAGGAGGGGCACCCATCAGGCTGTGGATTCAGGCTACCCCTATTGGGTTCCTCAGCTACCTGTCCTACAGGGTTAGGATTCTGAGTATGAATGTACCTATCTCATCAAAGCCTATTCGTGCCTAAGCGTGTTTTCCTTCCCAGGTAGGGTGGCTGTGTAAATAGCTCTGGAATAATGGCATGGAAACCCAGCGTATTTAATAGAAGCTTGCACTACAGTTTGGCAGAGTTCTCATCTATTCTAACCGTACCATGCTGGCCCTGCCTACTTCCCAGCAGCTCCCCAGCCAAGGGGTGTTACCTGCCATCGTAGACTTCCTCTGGCTGCTCCTGCTCCATCCATCCTCTCCACAGGGTGACTCTCTTATGGTGACCCATGGAGAATTGCTTCTCCACTCCCACTCCTCACTGGGATCGGAAGTAAGTCACATCTTATTCTGTCCTGCCTCGATACTGACCGATCAGCTCTTTATTAACCAATCAGAGGTGATGGGAAACAATTCTTACACAATGCTGAGAGATGAGATACTTCAATAAACACAATGTCAAGTCCAGACCCCAACCAGATCTCTGGGCACAGAAATCAGTATCTGAATACGCACAGCCCCTTCGGTTCTTCTGGGTTCATTTTCCAGTGAATTGAATCCCCATGTTTTGAGAGTTTGAACTATGTGAGTGACCTTGGGGTCAGACAGAGAGGGCTGTGAAGGATGCCAAGGCCAGAGTTGTTCTGAGAGGCAGTGACAGCCAGGTACAAGGCCAGGCTGGGGTGTGGGCTGGGAGCCTCACCTTCACTGCCCACATACGCTTTCTCCTCCCTCCACAGTTCATGCCAGCTTGGCTCCTTGGGATAATCCTCATGGAAGGGGCAATGAGGAACAAGCAGGGAGAGGGCAAGAGTGGACGACACCATCATCTGACCCTGTGGCTTAGTTTAGTGGGGACAGGGAGGGGCAGAGCAAGAGTGGAGGCCACCAAAACCCTATGGTTTAGTTCAAAATCAATTGAAAACTTGAATCATGCTTTCGAAGCATGCGAAAGGGCTCTGAAATTCGAATGTCAGGGTCCTTAAAGCGTTATCGGGACCGTACCCCGCCCCAACGGTTTCCCTGCTGCCCTTGCTGCTGTTTCCACAGTGGTGAGGTTGAACTGTGAGACTATACAACCAGCAAGGCTGAAAGTATTTAGGGCCCAGCCCTTCCTCTTCCTCAGCTCAGTCATGGAGCCTCCTGCCTTCCTGTGAGGACAGAGCTCTGCATGTGGTAACATCTCTCAGAGTTGGCTCCAGCCTTTGTCATTAATCAGACTGGGAGCGGGTGGTCTGAGTCAGGTGCCACTAAAGGTGAACCATGAAGCTCGCCCTACCAAGGCCTCTTAGGGACCATTTGGATCATGACCTGGAGGACCAGGGTCTGCTGTGGGCACCACATGCTCTTCAGGCAACAGTGATTAGGAACACAACTTCTTCGGCTGTGAGGTGCCCCATTCGTGGCCTGGTGGCCTTGCTGTGTGTCTTGGCCAGTGCTCTATTGCTGTAAAGAGAACCAAGACAACTCTTATAAAGGAAAGCATTTAACTGGGGCTGACTTACAATTTTAGAGGTTTGGTCCATTACCGTCATGGCGGGGCGATGGCAGCACGTAGGCAGACATGGTCCTGGAGTGTAGCTGAGAGTTTTACATTTGAATTTGCAGGCAGCAGAAAGAGAGAGACTCTGGGTTTAGAATAGGCTTTATGAAACTTCAACCCTCTCACCCCCAGTGACTCTTTCTCCAATAAGGCCACAGCTCCTAATCCTTTCAAGTAGTCACTCCCCGGTGACCTAGCATTCAAATCTATGAGCCTATTCAGACCACTACACTGTGTAACAACAGTGCCAGAAATTTGCACAGCACTGTCTTCTTCAGTGGCTGTCCGCATTTCTCTGAGATCAGTGGCATCTCCATCCAAGGTTAGAGGAGAAACAGACTCCTCCAGAAAACACCAAGCCGCTTGAACGAGAAGCAAGCCCTGGATTACTTTGAGGGTCCCTGGGTTTCTCATCAGTCTGCCTGACTGTGGTGGCAAGACTGATGTCAACTGAGAGGAGGGAACTGCGATTGAGAAAAATGCCTCCATAAAATCGGGTTGTAGGCAAGCCTGTATGGTATTTTCTTAAATGGTGATCAGTGGGGAAGGGCCCAGCCCATTATGGGGGGTGCCATCCCTGAGATGGTGGTCCTGGGTTCTATAAAACGCATGCCGAGCTGGCATGAAGAGCAAGCCAGTAGGCAGTGTCAGAACATACATTTATTTATTTATTTATTTATTTATTTATTTATTTATTTATTTATTTATTTAGACAGGGTCTTACTGTATAGCTCTAGCTGGCCTGGAACTTGCTATGTAGAACAGACTGGCCCAAAGTCAGAGAGATCATCCTAATTCCCAAGTTCTGGTTGTATATGGAGCCCAGGACCGTGTGCACTTTACCACTAAACTACATCTCTAGGCTCCGACACCCTGCTTTTAGTTCTTTCAAATATATATACCTAAAAGTGGGTTTCTAGGTAATAGTCATTCTATTTCCTTAGGTGGGAAAGAAAAGAAAAAGACAGGGTCCCTATCTAGCCCCACTCACATATGCTTGAGCTTGTGATCATTCTGTCTCTAGCTCCCAAGTGTTGAATTTCAAACACAAACCATCACACCTGATTTATGTGCTGCTGGGACGGACCCCAAGGCTGCTTGCATGCCAGGTAAGCCCAGCCTGTTTTGCTTTTTGGGAAGCCACAAGAACAGTGGTCCCAGTTTCCAGCCCCATTGGTGGTACAAGGTTCCAACCCTCTGCACGTCCTGTCCCAGCGTTTACTGTTTTCTGTTTTGCTGACCCTGCCTGTACCAGTGGGTGAGAGGTGGTTTTATTCTGTTTTGCTTTGTCTTAGATAACCTGTAATTTCCACTGAAACACACAGCAGCCTCCCCCTGAAAGGGTGTCTAATAGATGAGACACATCTCTCCCAGATGAAATGTTTTGGTGCCCTGGAAAGTTCTCTCTCATCTGTTCCCCTCAGTCCTTCCCTACTCATCTTCAGATGTCTGTCACATAGAAGAGAGGTACCTGTCCTTGCCCTCCCTCAATGCTCCCCAAAATGAGGAGAGAAACGGCTTTGGTGGACTAGCATCCTCTTCCCCCAACACTGGCTTCCCCAAAGTGTCTAGGAAGCAGAAGGTCCAAATCTGCAAACGCGTTCTAACGTGGCATATCTCTGTGCTGCAGCCCCCTCTCCCCACACCCAGGCCTGCTGTGTTGCTTTTGGGGGACCTAGACAGGATGTAGTGTCCTCTGCTCCATAACAGTTGGATGGTATCAGGCCAGGTGCTTCCCGGAGGTTGATCCAGCCATGCTGGGGGAGGGTTCCCAAACCCAGGCCTGGGTTGCAGCGGCTGGAACTTTCATTGCTGTGCTGGCCTGATCCCAGACTCCTGCCCCAACCTCCAGCTGCTATTCATTGGTCTAACTTCAGAATCCACACGGAGTGAGACATATGCCATCCTCTACTGAGGAACCCGGAAAAGAAAGCTGCATCCCCACACACCCAGGATGGAGCCGTTTGGTGGGAGGAGCTCAAAACTCTGAGGTGGTTTCTACCTCCCCTTAGGCTTGGATACTGAGTAAGAACAGTCTGTGCTGGTGGCAAGAATGTTTTGTGTTTTACATAACCCTTGGCAGCTCTTCTAGCTGGCATGTGACACAGGGTACTGAGCAGAGCAGACAATAGGGAAAGGCTCAAGCAATAATAACACAGCGCACAGGCATTTGCAGAAGGGCGAGGGTAGAGAAGGGTCTCTTTACAATGTGGGTAGTTATCTCTCTCGGTAAAACACACCCCGAGATCTAAGCAGTGATGTAAGCCAGGGCTCTATGGGTGAGTAAGGACGCTGCCCAAACAGCATAGCACCACAATCGGGAGATTGCAAGAGGCTGATGTAGTCTAGTAGATATCCTCCTTTGGATCAGAAGAGAGCTCTCCAGACAACAGTTCATTCCAGGCAGTCACCTTCTTAGGCCTCTGGTTTCAGTATCTTGGGCAGGCAAAAACCTGGTTTCTAGTTCACTTTTTTCCTCTTTAAAAAAAAAAAAAAAAAAAAAAGCCTGCTTCTCTGCACTGGAGTGACTATCTCACTGACTCCTTTTCTGCCAAGATCTGGTATCAGATTGAGGCTGACCTTGAGGGGACATGAGCACCCATCTTGTTACCAAGCTGCAAGGCCTCCATAGGTCTTACTGAACTTGGCCCCCATTCTGTGAGCTGAGTTTGAATGTAAGCAGCCCGTTTCGTTTCACCCTATTTTACAAAGTGTCCTTAGGAGCTCAACACCTCCAGCAGCTACCCAGATCTGCAGAGGGCTATTATGACCTCCTTGGAGAATGGGCCAGAGATGGTTAACTGAAAAGAGCCACCAAGAGAAAATGGGTTTTGCTGCTGGGGCAGTGAACTATTGCCACTCTGCTTTTGTGTAGTTGTTGTGGTAGTGGTTGTTGTTGCTGCTGTTGTTGTTGTTACATGCCTGTGTACTTACACATGTGAGTACAATGACCCAGAAGAGGGTATCAGACCCCTTGGAGTCAGAGTTACAGGCAATTGTGAGCTACCCAGTGTAGAGCTGGGAACTGAGCTCCGGTCCTATGTAAGAGCAAAAAGCATCTTAATGCTGCCCAGTTCCAGTTATCCCATTTATTAGTCAGCGATTTACTGCTATGAACAGATACCATGACTAAAGCAAGTCTTATAAAGGACAACGTTTAACTGGGGCTGGCCTACAGGTTCAGAGGTTCAGTCCATTATCAAGGCAGGAGCATGGCAGCATCCAGGCAGGCATGGTGCAGGAGGAGCCAAGAGTTCTACATCTGAAGGCTGCTAGGAGAAGACTGGCTTCCAGTCTCCTAATAGTGCCACTCCCTGGGCTGAGCATATACATACCATTACATCCTGCCAGTGAAGGGAGAAGGATCGGAGTTCAAGGCCCAACCAGGCCTTGTATATAAGCCCTCGTTTCACAAGAATGAAGAACAATAGCAAAAACCAAGCAAAGAACTTGTTTTTTAGTTGTGGTAAAACAAGTGTGAACTGAAAGGTCTTAGCTATCCCCATCCCCGATCCTTGTTCTCCACTTCCTTCTTTTTGACAGATCTCATCCAGCCTAAAACTTAATTCCTGATCTTCCTGCATTAGCCTCCCAAGAACTGGCATGTAGGTTTGTGCACTGAGCCAGGAATCTTAATATTGTTTGGGGAGTTTGGGGTTTAAATTTCTCTCTCTCTCTCTCTCTCTCTCTCTCCTCTCTCTCTCTCTCTCTCTCTCTCTCTCTCTCTCTCTCTCTCTCTCTCTCTCTCTCTCTCTCTCTGTGTGTGTGTGTGTGTGTGTGTTTGTTTCTGAGACAAGATCTCAATATATAGCCCCTGGCTGGCTTCAAATTCACAGTATAGACCAGGCAGGCCTCAAACTTACAGAGATCTGCCTGCCTCTGCTTCCTGAGTGCTGGGATGTAAGGCACGCAGCACATACCCTAAGGTCTGAAGCATTCTTAAGTGTGTAAGTTCGTCATGAGTAAGTTAGCAATCCCCAGGGCTCCCCACCTCCTGCCCTGTCCTGGTCAATTGTGCGTTTCTCAGCAGTCACCATCTGCCTCCACATATGTACCACAGCAGCTTGCCCAAGCCAGGGAGAACAGGCAATGGGCATCCAGGGATAAGATGTTCAAAATCCCCATCTGTGAACTTCTGGGTCCATACACAGGCACCCCTAGAGTACTGCTCAGGCCCTGTCTCAGAAAACAGCCTTTCTGAGATCTGTCCCCTGCCCACTCTTGCAAGCCGTGCTCCCCACCCTCGCCTGTTTCAGAGCATGCCCTGCGCACCCTCACTTCTGACCCTTACCGTTCGAGAGCTCTTATTTCTGCATCACCGTGAGCCCTATGATCTGTCTAGATTGGTGGGTGTGAAGGGTTTTAAGACCTGCATTCAAAGGTAGGGTCAAGCCAGACAACGTGGCGCGTGCCTTTGATCACAGCGCTTTGAAGGCAGAGGTGGGTAGACGTCACACACATGGCTGGAGCTGGAGAGATTGCTCAGTTGTTACAGCTAGTGGCTGCTCTTGCAGAAGAGCTGGACGTGTCTCTCAGCGCCTACATCTGACAGATCACTTGATGTAACTCTAGCTCCAGGAGGTCTGACACCTCCAGCCTCCTCTGTAGGGCATACCCTGAGGGGAAAGGTAGACCCAGACCCTTGGTTCCAACTTCCACTCATGAAGATATTACCAGTGGTGCCTGGGTGCACAGGGAGACTGGGAATCACTGTACACTCCCTGTTTTGGACTTTGCCCTGCCTCCTCCGGGAGCACGCTGGTGGTACCCAGAGACGGATGTTGCAGTACAACACTCCACAGGCATCATAGTTATGTATACACTCATAGGGAGACACATATATATAATTTAAAGAGATAGATAGATAGATAGATAGATAGATAGATAGATAGATAGATACACAGACACACAGACACACAGATGTAGATGACAGACAGGTAGTATCAACACTTTCATTCTGCAGTTTTCCATTAGTTTTCAGGAAACAGGGAGCAACACTGAAGCATAACACTGGCTTCTATTGGTTTGGGATCTAGCAGCAATGCTCTTTCTTAACTGAGATCTTTCCTAAAGGGGAGGCAAGCAAACACTGGTTAAGTAAGCAAGGATGGCTTCCTGGCAGGACCCAGAGTCCACCCCAGCCCAGAATACGAACCCTAGCTTCAGGTGCTTCCTCTAGTGTGACTCTGAGACAGCCCCTCAGAGTGAGGCCACTCTCAGAGGCCCAGGCTGCCTCCCTAGTACCACATAACCCTGGAGTGATAATCCCAGCACTCAGGACACAGAAGCAGAAGTCAGGAATTCAAGGTCATCTTTGACAACATAGCAAGTTCCAGACAAGCCAGGCTACAGGAGTGAACATGTAGCATCTACTAGGTCTTTTTAAATTGTATATTTTATGGATATGCGTGCTTTTTAATTATATATTTTACAGATATGTGTATGCATGAATTTGCAGGCAATTGAGGAAGCTAGATGAGGGCATCAGATTCCCAGGCACTGGAGTAACAGGCAGTTGTGAGAACAGAACCCAGGTCCTCTGAAAGAACAGTAAGTGCCCCTAGTCACTGAGTCATCTCTCGAGCTCTGAATCTGTGGAGTCCTAAGAGGTCCGTAATTGCTGACCTGCAGAGAAGTAGGCTTGAGGAACGAGGAGAGAGGAGGGGCCTGACCTCACGCCAGGCATCTTGGCTAGGGGAGCTGGTGGCACCTCTGTGCCTGCTCTAAATGCGCCCTTTCATTCTTCCCTCTGCCCCTGTCTCCCACCCATTCATGTACCCATTTCTCCTTTCACCCATGTGCCTACCCAACCCCCTCACCCACCCACACACAGGTGCAGGCGTCCATCTGTCTATACTTCTTACTATCTGTCCATACATGTGTGGATCTAAGATGCATACATTACATGTCCTCTATTTTCTTCATACCTCCCCACATATGTGTGTGTGTGGATATCTATTCCCCTCCGAGGTGCCTGTTCATCCACCCTTTGAATCCAGCACACGCAATGTCTATGCATGCTGCTCTAGTTCTGCATATAGTGTTTGTTGCCAGCTGCACAGCTCCCACGTTGAGGAGAACTTAGGGAAAGGCCAGTCGTGGGCTGGGCCACTATCCAACCTTTTGATGAATAGATGAGAGGTACTTGGGAGAGAAGCATAGAGTAGCCACTTGTGATGGTTTGTATAGGCTTGACCCAAGGAGTGGCACTAATAGGAGGTGTGGCCTTGTTGGAGTAGGTGTGTCACTGTGGGTGTGGGCTTTAAGACCCTCATCCCAGCTGCCTGGAAGTCAGTCTTCCACTAACAACCTTCAGATGAAGATGTAGAACTCTCAGCTCCTTCTGAACCATACCTACCTGAATGCTGCCCTGCTGGACTGGACCTCTGAATCTGTAAGCCATCCCCAATTAAATGTTGTCCTTTATAAGACTTGACTTGGTCATGGTGTCTGTTCACAGCAGTAAAACCCTACGACACTCCTCAACACTCCAGGATTCTGCAGTCATACGGGAACAGGCGTGCTGAGTCCTTCGCTGAGACTGCTTCCAACAGTCACCCTGCTTTTCATCCAGGCTGTATCAGGTCACCGCCCACCGGCAAACAGAGCTGCTTCCACATCTCTGTTCATTCTGTCTCCAGTCTGCGATCTACCAACTGCTTTCAATCTTTTTCCTGTTGCCTTACACAAGTCCCTTGAATACTTAGATTCCAAGGCTCTGCTGGCTCCATCAGCTGGACGTGTTTCCAGGCTGTGGCTCCCCTGTCCTCTAATTTAAAGTGTGTGGTTTTCTTTCTTTTTGAATACTGGGGAGTGAAACCCAGAGCCTTGAAATTAGAGGCAGGTGGCTACCATGAGCTGTCTTAGTCACCAGTACAGGGCCAAGGGCCTTTAAAAGAGTCTTGTTCTTTAGTGCCACTGGGATCTTTATGGCACCTCCCAATAGCACCAGGGGCAGATGAAGAAGCTTTGCAGACGTGATGCTAGCTTTTATGGTGGATCTGCAGCACTGTGGAAAATGCTAAGCTTGCTCAGCCCTGGTGAGTTCTTTTTAGGTTTGGAATCCACCATTAGCTGGACCTACATAGAAGTCATCGACATAGGAGGCTGATAGGACCTCTTTTTATTTTAATCTTTTTACTTGAAAAATTCTTTTCATATAATATATTCTGATTATACATTTCTCCTCCCCACCTCCTCTGCACCAACACACCCACCCAACTCTATACCCTTTCTTTCTCTTCTTTAAAAAAACAAACAAGCGGGCTGGAGAGATGGCTCAGTGGTTAAGAGTACTGATTGCTCTTCCAGAGGTTCTGAGTTCAATTCCCAGCAACCACATGGTGGCTCACAACCATCTGTAATATACATTAGATAAATAAAAAATTAAAAAAAAAAAACCAAGCAAAACCAAAACCAAATAAGAAACAGAAGAAAAAAAACCCACAAAAACACAAAACAAAATGGAAATCAGAATACAGGAGCAAAACAACAGCAACCAGTCAATCAAAAACAACAACAAACAAACAAAACCTACAACATAAACACCCCAAAACTGGCATGCAAGGCCTTTCTCATAAAAGTTTAAAAAACAAAAATCAAAACAGAACAAAACAAAAAGCTTTGTCATAACATGTAATAAGCAGTCTCTATAGGGCCTTGTGCTATCTGAGGCTGCGGCCTCCCCTGGGCTCTTGGGATTCAGAGCAGGGGGCTCCTGTGCTCCTTCCTCCCTCCCCACTATAAGAAGTGAAGACACCTGGGCCAAGGCACCTTTCAGATGCTTACATTCATGACTTAAATCTGAGCCCTGCCAAGACATTCAGTGTGAAAACATTCCTGTTTCTCCCATTTATCCCTTCTAAACACTGAGGCAACAAGCATAGGGAATAGTTTAGTAACTGGAACTCCACTTGGTATAGGCTATGTACACATGCATGCCCTTCTACTAATATATTAGGCAGCCTGAGACTCTTGCCTGGACATCTTATGCATGCATGCCCTACCCCAAACAACATGCCTAGCAACCTGTTAGCCCCGAGGACCCTCACCTGCACTGAGCCATATGCACGTCCCACTTCAATGATGGAATAAGTTTAACCCAGGCAGTGACCCTTGGGCATCCTCACTTGACAGTGTTTCTCATCTGTGCTATTGCTTTGCGTTGGATAAAGAATTCTTGCTACTTTGTGACCTGTACACATCTTACTTTCATCCTTGAATAAGATGCCCGGACCACCAGGCCCAGACACAGGGAGGCCTCTTCTCCTTTCACACAAACATCCCCTGTGGGCCAAGAAGGCGAATTACTGGGCTATCCCCAAAGACAACACTGGAACTAGTTAAGCCCACAGGGACACCTAGGATTCCAGTACTGGTACACTAGAGGAAGAGAATCAGGTCCTGAACCGAGCCCCTGCTTAGCTGCAGGGTGTCAGGGCTCCTGGGTTGTTTGCCCCCCACCCCAGACCTTCTCCATCAGAAGAAAGTTTCCCACCTCAAATACAGTCCTTGGCACACCACCCGCCACTCTATGCTAACATACCAGGTTCCCAGCACGGCAGCTTTTACACAATGACTCACCTAAAATGAATTGTGTCTTAACGGGGTGTGGTAGTTCACGCCTGTAACTCCAGAACTTAGGAAGCTGAGGCAAAAATATAGACATGAATCCAAAGCCATAGGGGCTGTGCCGTGAGACCATCCCAGTAAAAGAATACAAAGAAAAAAGAAACAGAAATAAAGGCTTTGAAGGTCAGCCTAGGAATAAGGGCCTGACTCTAATAATAAGTAAAATAAATAAGAAAATAATAAAGATAAAATAAATAAAGCCATTCGTTGTGGCACATGCCCGTATTCCCAGCACTCGGCAAGCTGAGGCATATGGATCAAAACCTCAAGGCCAGCCTAGGGTATAAATAAATATGTCCTGAGTGTGGGCCGTCATGTTACCTCCAGTTGTGAGCAACACAACTGGTGTGATTACAAGAGCTTAGGATACACTCGCACAGAGGGAAGACCCACGTACGCACAGAAAGATAGCCATCAACCAGGCCTCCGGAGCAGACAATCGCACCCACCATTTACCCCAGGCTTCCAGTGTACCAAACTGGGAGAAAATATGTGTGTCATTCACACGGGGCAGTCTGTCACACTGGCATGTCCCGGGTACGGCTGTCCTGGAAGCCTCCACCTGCCCCGGTCTATCTTCATTCTCCAGATACGAGCCCATGAGTCACTTGCTAACCCCATTAGCAGTATGTCACTGTCCTGTGACTGTGAAACTGTTGGCAAGTGGTCCGGAGCCCTGAGCTCTGCATCCGGTCCTAAATGGGCGCGTTTCTTGTTGAAATAGTACTTGTAGCCCTCTGTTTCCCAAAGTCCTTGGCAACGGCCCAAATTATATTTGAAGTCGGAAAAGGCAGCTTGGTTTAAAGACTCCGTCTTTTTCAGGCGTCACCTTGATTTATAAGGAGCTGGCATTAATCAGTTGAATAACAGTGGCTTGTCACTCACCTGTGTGTGGTTGGGAGGCTAATAAACCACACATTCATCTCTATTGTGATGGCATGAGTCCGCCCCACCCTTCTTCAAAGCTAAGACGTGTCATGTTGTTCCAAATGTCCTTTTGCTAAGTGTGTTAAGTGGATCCAAAAAACGAGCGTGTGTATTTTCTTTTCTAAGGAAATTCTTGTATATTATTTTAACTCAAAAACATTTCTTATACACAATGACTAATCAGAGATTAAAAAAAAAAAAAAAGAAAGAAAGAAAGGCTCTGTCCTGCCCGCACAGCCGGGAGTCTGCTGCCTTCAATGTGGCCCTCCCTAACTGCCAGAGACAGCAGGTGGGGTACACTGTTCCCCTGAATCCAGGCCAGGCAGAAGTAGCTGTTCCCCAGGCTTCAGAAGGAAGCCCTGCTTGAGGCCGTTCCTGTTTTGTCTCCCTGGGATTCAAAGATAATTTCTAAGCTTTTCCCTGACTCCTGTTTGAAATGGTGGGCATGGGGCTTCGCAAGTGAAGCGGTGAGGAGCTCCTGCGGGAGCATTCTACAAGGAATGACCTCATGAGAGGAGAACTAATATTTGCTTCCTCATTTCCCAGGGGAAGGCTAATCTTTGGAAGCACAGAGCCTCTGGAGGCCAATAAACTTGAGAGCAGTAGAAGCAAGATTGTTCTATTGTTGCCTCTGTGAAATAGAGTTTGTTTTTCTTACTATTCTTTTTCTCTTCAGGAAAGCTCTGCCTCAGGAGCCCTTACAGTTTATCCTCGAACCCCCGGTTCTGGCTTTCCCCCCATTGTTCTTGCTGCCTTCTTAATCGCTGCCATCTCTGTCAAGTTCAATGCCAGCCTTGTTTCATACGCTCCTTCCCACTCTGCCCGGGTAGTGCCTCGCCACGCTTGCCTCTGTGCCACGTTCCCAAAGGGCTAGTCACCAGCCACACACTGGTGAGCCTGCGGCCAGCCTTGGGTGCTAGTGGCTGCAGGCAGATGGCATCCCAGGTACTGTCGAGGAACTACACCTCCCACCTGCCTGACGCTTGTTACACAAACTTCCTTAGTAACAACCGTAGAAACCAAAGACAGGGATGACATAGAGGGCAGCTCAAATGCAACCTACTAGAGGGAAGTGCTAATCCTGTAGAAAAGTTAGGTAACTCCAACAGAGTGGGTGTTTGTGCACGGTAGAGTGAAGGGATATCCCCTGCGGTGTGTTCCCTTCTCCAGAGTGCCAGCCCTGCAGCAGGTGGAGGCTGCAGGTTCCTGGAGTTGATGAGACCAGACCTCCCTAAGCCCCCAGGCCTTTCCCTGAAGTCCTATAGGATAAATGGTGGGGGCTTGAGTCCGCTCCTCCACAGTACTCCGCCGCTGGAGAGGCTAGACGTGGAAAGTTTGACGGAGCTTACCCCACGCCGGCCGCAGGGCGGGTGTCGAGCTGTGGGAAGCTGCTCCAGGAGTGGGGAAGCACAGTTTGAGTGCGGGACGCAGCAGGAGCTGGCTTGGGGGTCCCTGGGCCTGGGGCCATCAGTTCTCAGGCTCTCAGACATCCAGGCGTTGCTGGGATGCCACAGAAGAGCTGCGAACAGAGTGGGGGCCCGTGGGGCTGGATCTAGCCCGGGGCCGAGTGGGAAAACTGGACGCTCTGGCTGGTCTCGTGGCAGCGGCGGGGCGGGCTGCAGGCTTGGTGGTGGGCGCCGCTGGAGACGCAGGGAAGCCCTCTTCGGGAGATTTGACGAAGGCCTTCTCTGTGGCTCTCCAAGGCTGGTCTGGTAAAAGGAGGCATAATTGTCATAGCAGAAAGTGGATGAGTAAACCGTACCTGACTTCTCAGGGTAGGCCTGAAATACCTTATGCAGTGAGGAGAGTCTGGGAAGGGAAGTTCATTGGCTAAGCCTCCAGGGCTTTAGGCAACTCATTATAATGATCTGTCTTGAGCCTACGTGACCACTGGTCACGTCCTCTACCTGTGAAGGGGCTTGGGGCGTTGCCCTTAGTGACTGATGGTCACAAATCTATGGAGGGCTGCGGGCTAATGACTGGACGCCTACCGTCCCTTTCAGGGTCTCCCGGGTTCAAACCTCCTCAACCAGGAACCAGGGCGTCTTTCAACTGTCCCACAAACGCCTAACAGAAGTGGCCTCCCTTCCTGCTTATCAAGGCCAGGGACGTTTTAATTCTGAAGCAGAGGATAATGGTTGAGGTCGTGCCCAGTTCTGGTTTAAATCCCCAAACCAGGGTAGAGCAGGTGGCCGGGCCCCACAATGCTCAACCCCCCCCCCCCACCCACACACACACCCAGCCTTCACCCAGCCTCTGTTCCACTAACACCCACTGTCTGAGCTCTGTGTGTCCCTGCACACCTCTGCACCTCCCCAGACTGCAGGCACTCTCCCATGCTCACAGAACTGGAGAAGGAAATTCCTTAGAACCACATTTTCACACAGAAACTTTTACTGATTTCCAGCAATTATGGTTATCAACCATCTTCCTTCCTTCCTTCCTTTCTTTTTGTTGTTGACAACTGAAAAAAATTATCATATGAAATAAAATATACACCGAAAAGAGCTAAGGGTCTGGGGCAGTAAGGAACATATAGGAGCATCAAGCAGCCCCCGGAGTAGGGAGGTCTATCTCTGACTCCTGCCTGAATCAGACTCTTACCTGGAGCGGAGCTCACTATCCCACTAGTAGACCAGGTTAGCCTCAAACTCTCAGAAATCCACCTGACTCTGCCTGGGCGCTGGGACTAAAGGCGCGCACCGCCACACCCAGCTTTGCTTGGCACGGAGTTCCACCCAGGGATCTTTGTGCTCCTGATACCATCTAGGTGCTCTAAAGAATCACATGGTGGGAAAAGTCGGAAAGTCAAGTAAAGTTTATTCAAAGAGAACAGTTTTATTAGAGTTTAAAAGAAAAATCCCTGTGCAAGAAAGCTGCGTCAGCAGCTGCCGGCAGGAGGCACCGGAGATGAGGAGTAAAGCCCATGTAGGCCTGGCGCCCAGCCACGTGATGCACAAGTAGCCTATGGTAGGGAAGGGAGCTGTGGAGAAGGGAGGAATGCTCCAGAAAGACAGAATTGGGCTAGAAAGAGACGGAAAGGGACAAAGGAGAAGTCTTGTTCGCCTTTGACTCAGACCCTACAGAATGTCAAGGTGGCTTTAAAACCTAAGCTGGAACTGGAGTTGGGGACAGGAGTTCTAGGAAGAAAAAGTACAATGTTTTTCACATAGGGATAATTATGTTGCCCAGCTTTCTGAACGTCATTTAGATGTTCCTAGGAGTAGTCTCCGGTCCAGGAACCAGACAACATGATTGGATTAAGTTTTGGGTGGGGGGTTTGTTCTCGTTAGCTCTTTGGTTTGTTTGAAAAAGGTTTCTCTGTATAACAGGTCCCTGACAGTCTGGAACTGGTTTATAGAGCAGCCTGGCTCTGAACTCAAGAGATCCAACTGCCTCTGCTCCCTGGGTGCTCGGATTAAAGGCGTGCACCATCGTGTCTGGATCTGTTGTTTGTTTTTTGTCTTTAGTATCTTGGAACATTAGGACCCCACCCTGCCCTTTGCCAGGACTCTGTCCCCACACCTCAACACGAGGCTGTCTCTTATCTGCATCCTTTCACATTTGAGGGTCTCAGTTCCAGGCAGACTGCAAATATGAAGTGGAAAATTGTAGGCAAACAGTCGTGTGTTTTGTTGATGCTTCTCTGAAGAGTGTACTGAATTCTCAAATGGTCTTCTCTGTTAGGGTTTCAAAACTCGGTCGGGACAGAACACTCCCAGGCAACATGGTTCCACATGGAGAGGTTTGATGAGAGAAGAGTAGAAAAGTGGAAGGGGGTGGGGGGGGGGCAGCGAAGAACAAAGGGTAAGAGGGGAGTAAGAGGGAGAGGAGGGGCAAGTAGCCCCTTTTATAGTGTCAGGCACAGCCGGCTGTTGCTAGGCGACTGCGGGGCGGAGCATTCCTAGCTACTGCCAGGTAGCTTTGTGGGTGGAGCTTAGACAGAATACCAACACTCCAGCCTACAGTGTGCAACCACAAGTTAACGGATCAATGGTGGGTTCCCAAAATGTCAGTACTGGTCACACTGTCCTAAAAGAAAGACTGGCTGAGTAAACAGAAGCCTAAATTCAGCATTCCTCGGTAATCTTGTAGGAAAACCACTGCTTCCTTTCTCCACCACGGCAGTAAACTACTGCAGTCAAGGACATCTAGTTCCCAATTTCTCCAAAGAGCCTGCGTCAGCTCAAAGGTTCTTGCTCTGCTGACTAGCATGTAAAATCGGTTTGCTGTTCTCTGCCCCCAGGGACAGCCTTGGCAGTTTGATCCCCAATAAACCTATCCTTCTATCCATTGAATGGATTCACTGTGCCCTAACTTACACTGTTGTTGTGTTAGAGGACTGAAGATCCAGAAACCCTATTTTGCTTGACTGTTATGAAACATAATTGCAGTGAGGGGTACCCAGCAGCCCCATGCCCCCCAAGTAATTATGCCATGGGACAGATCTGTATAATGAGGTCTACTGAGGGAGGGAAGAGGAGTGAGGACCTGGAGAAGGGATAGAGGCAGACAAGTGGACATGTAGACAGGCAGACAGACAGAAGCAGAAGCAAGCCATGAGGACGGGGGTGGGGTGGAGGGAAGGACAGAAATGGGGAGAGAGAAGGAGACCGGCCAGGAACACATGGAAAGAGAAAGACAAGAGACAGAGACAGTGACAGAGTTGGAGTGGCCGGCAATCCTCACCTGGCACACCTGGTGGGGAAAGCAGATGGTGTGAACCATTGCTAGGTCCCTGGGAGGATCCTAGTAGAATCGCCTATAAGCTAACAATGACTCCATATTGCAAGAGTCAGGATCCTGGCACTTAGATGGCCTGGATTTCACCTACGTGGAAAGGGGAGGGTTCCTAATGAGGCCTGGAGTGGGGCTGACACAGTACAGTTGCTAAGATCTAAGGGAAAAAAAAAAAACTGATCTCTCAGGCCTGGGGAGATGGCTCAGTGGCTTCAGTACAAGCACGGGGGCCTGAAGTAAGTTCCCCAGCTCCCCACAAAGCCAAGCAGAGTGCCAGTCTATAATACAGCAGTGCGAAAACAGAGACAGAAGGATCCCTGGTGCTTGGTGGCCAACTAATCTAGCACGAGGGCTAAAGTTATGTTTAAATTACTGTGCTTAAGAATCTACAGGGCTGGAGAGATGGCTCAGCAGTTAAGAGCACTGACTGCTCCTCCAGAGGTCCTGAGTTCAATTCCACATGGTGGCTCACAACCATCTGTAATGGGATCCCACACCCTCTTCTGGTGTGTCTGAAGACAGCAACAGTGTACTCACATACATAAAATAAATAAATGAATCCTTAATAGACAAAGACATACACACATACACACAGAGAGAGAGAGAGAGAGAGAGAGAGAGAGAGAGAGAGAGAGAGAGGGAGAGGGAGAGGGAGAGAGAGAGAGAGATCTATAACATAAAAATGCCTCTAACCAGAAGCCTCACTTGCCCAAGGACAGGCAACTTCCTGGAATGCTGGGGGCTCTTGTTCATTAAGATATAACAAGGGAGGGGCTGGGGATTTAGCTCAGTGGTAGAGCGCTTACCTAGGAAGTGCAAGGCCCTGGGTTCGGTCCCCAGCTCCGAAAAAAAGAACCAAAAAAAAAAAAAAAAAAAAAAAAAGATATAACAAGGGAAGTGTTTTCCCTTCTGTAGACAAGGTTGGTTGTCCCAACTGCACAGGATGTGCTTGGGATCACAGGTAGGCTGGAGATGAGCAGGCAGGAAGTACATCAAGAGATGTGCTTGTCCACAATTGGACAAAGGCAGAAAGTACACTGCCTTGTGGGTTTGCCTGTATAAGCACTGACTAACATAATTCATGGCCAGCCTCTGGGTATCCTGGGTGTGGCCCTGACCAGTGTCCCTTATCCTGGCCGGTATTTAAAAAACTTGATTCAAATGTGGCTCAAAAGTTGTGGTAGTGGCCTTATTCTCACCCACTGGGGTTATCACTAAACATCTGATTGTTAAGTCTCAGAAACACCGGCTTAGGTGCCTATTAACATGTCAAAGCAGCTCTCCCAGCATCCCTCAGTAACTGCAGTTCCTTCTAGCTCTCATCAGCCCAACCCCTACTCTAAATCCCTCCCTCCCAGGGCCTGTTTCGCCCCCCCCCCAACACTATATAACTCAGCCATTTTGTCTCTGCTGCCCACTTGCTCTCGCTCCCACCCTCCCACTGGCTGCAGACTCATATGTATCCCCTAATGGTCCAGTTTAGAGCAGCCACCATGTTCAGCCCGGACTCTGTCTGTTCTCTCTTACAGCTTCCTACGTTAGGAGTCATGACCTCTTCCTTTCCTTGTGTTCCTTCATTGACTGGCAAGCCCTGGGTTCAGTGAGAAAGTGACAGATGACACCAGAGGTTGGCACTGGCCTACACACGGCCATGCACAGGCACGTGTGCCCCCACACTTGTACACACATGGGTATATCACACACCAAGAAAAGGTAACTATAATGTAAAAGCTGGAATACAATGAGTGTCCTACGGACTTTGAAGGAAAACAAGCTCACCCTGTTTTATTGACCCACCTCTAGTCAAAGTGAGGCTTTTGCGTATGGTAAATGCCTAGCTTAGCTAGAAAAGACACCAGGAAATGTGTCCACATAAGAGCAGACCACCATGTACACAGTGCGTCACAGTTTCGGGCATCCCCAGGGGTCTTAGGGAGGATCCCCTGCAGAGAAGGGAGCAACTGTGGATCCTGACATGGAGCTCAGCTAACTGTGCTGTGCGTAAAGACACATTTTCCCCTCCTCCCTCCCCCCATCTCTCTCTAGTTCTATTTTCCACTTGTTTTAATAGGAAAAAAAAAAGTGATTTGTTCAGAAAAAGTGAGAAAGAACTTCTAAGAGTTAGCTCTGGCTGGCCTCAACTCCCTATGTAACCAAGGGTGACCCTGAACTCCTGATCCCTCTGTCTCTGCCTCCTGAGTGTTAAAAATGCAGGGACGTGAGCTAGAGAGATGGCTCGGTGGTCAAGAGCATTGACTGCTCTTCCAGAGGTCCTGAGTTCAAATCCCAGCAACCACATGGTGGCTCACAACCATCTGTAATGAGATCTGATGCCCTCTTCTGGTGTGTCTGAAGACAACTACAGTGTACTCACATACATAAAATAAATAAGTCCTTTAAAAAAAAAAATGCAGGGATGTGCCACCATCAAGTTTCAACCCATTGTGAGGGAGCAAACACACAGGCTGTTGTTATGTATGCCTCATCTCTCCCCTTCATTCAGGGCCCAGCCTGTGGATCCCACATGCTGCTCATGGAAATGCCCTCCTACACACACCAGGTCCCTGGTGGTCACAGTCAAATAAACACTGAAGAAGAACCTTCACAGCAGCCTGCAGAAATGACGGTGGAGACTGTGGTTTGTTCCTTTGAAAATTCATGTTGAAATTTGACGGCTAACCAGCTAACCATCAAAGGACACAGGGATCACGGCACCGCAGGACGAAGGTGCTGTGAACAGCAAAAAGAAGTCGCTTGACTTTAGCAACGTCTTCGAATGTTTCAGTACCTTCTGCAGCGATGATCCTGCACCTGACCACTCTGCATATAGCGTACACTGTGAAGGGCCTGGGTGGAATGGCTCTCTCCCCTAGGGACCAGTGAGAATCGCTGCCCCAGCCTGATGCTTCTGGGCTTGTAGGACCTGGAGTGGTGTCCCCGTAGCATTGAACTAGCCTGTGCCGCCTGTGCAGCTTGGCAGATCCTAGCCCTAAGGTGAGCGAGCGGCGCCCTCTGGTGGACAGACGAGGATCCGCAGGGGCGGCCGGGTCCTCCCGAATCTGCTGTGCACTCAGGTTCAGGGTCTCGAGGAGCCTAGGAAATAATCTTTCTTTGTTTCATTGTATCTTTGTATCTTTGTATCTTTGTATCTTTACCCCTTAAAGAGAGAAGGGGTTGCCTGGGGCAAGAGGAGCATCGTCATGTGTGCTGGAGGGACAGCTTCAGTGGGGAGTGAGGCAAGTTCTGCAGGGAGAGGGGCCAAACCTGCTCGTACCCCAGAGTCCAAGGATGCAAGCGACAAGTTCACTATAAAGAATGAGGCTGGGGGCTGGGGATTTAGCTCAGTGGTAGAGCGCTTGCCTAGGAAGCGCAAGGCCCTGGGTTCGGTCCCCAGCTCCAAAAAAACAAAAAAAACAAAAAAAACAAAAACAAAAAAAAAAAAAAAAAGAATGAGGCTAAGACAAATGTCGTAGGCACACTTGAAGGGGCAGAGGTCATCTAGCATGTTCATCCTCACCACTGACAGAAAAAAGAATGAAAGAGATAAAGGAAAGTGTGGCCAAAAGGCGTCCGGACAAGCAGAAAGAGGCCAGTGACTGACAGATGTTAGAATGAAGTCACTGTTTACTGCTCTAGTTGGCCTCGTGAATCTGAGAGAGGGGGCCTAAAAATGAGGTGGAATAAAGTCTCATGCAACGGCCAACTCTGTTCAGAGCATCAGACAAGTTATGCTCTGAGGGTTAAGAAAACTCACCTGGGGCTGGAGAGATGGCTCAGTGGTTAAGAGCACTGACTGCTCTTCCAGAGGTCCTGAGTTCAAATCCCAGCAACCCCATGGTGGCTCACAACCATCTGTAATGAGATCTGGTGTGTCTGAAGACAGCTACAGTGTATGAGCATACATAAATAAATCTTTGAAAAAAGAAAAAGAAAGAAAAGTCACCGGGTAAAGTATACAGTGAGAAGAAGGCACATGTGGTAGGTAACATGTTATGCTATAGAAGTATATGAATAGCAACATCGGAAGTAAACTCACGCCTATCTGCTACACAGGGGAGGAATACCAAAGCACATTGCAAGAACAAGTCTGTGTTTTAAAGAAACCGAGGTCACAAGGGTTCGTGTCCTGTTTTCATGGGGTGTTCTCAGAAACACTCAGAGTTCTCACACAACTCCATTCTGGGACTGTGTTCTGACAATAACAAAGATCTGTCTTTGTTTTTGTTTTTGAGACGGTCTCTTGTATCCCAGCATGACTATACTTAGTATCTGAGGATGGCCTTGAACTCCTGATCCTCCAGCTTCTGCCTCCCTGGTGCCACTATGCTGTTTTGGGAGATTTGTTTATTTTTATTTTGTCTTTTGCTTTTGTTTGTTTGTTTGTTTGTTTGTGTTTTGCTTTGTTTTGCTTGAGGCAAAAATTTCACTGGCTGACCTGAAACTCGCAGAGATCCAGCTACCTCTGCCTCCCAAGTGCTGGGATTAAAAGCTTACTTCTCTAATTTAACAAAAAGAAGTTTTGGATTGGAGAGATGGCTCAGTGGTTAAGAGCACCGACTGCTCTTCCAGAGGTTCCAAGTTCAATTCCCAGCAACCACATGGTGGCTCACAACCATTTACAGATGCCCTCTTCTGGTGTGTCTGAAGACAGCCACAGTGTACTTATATAAATAAAATAAATATTTCTTTTAAAAAAAGTTTTTAACAATTCAAAATGAGTTGGAAGAACTTAGAGAATAATTATAATAATTTAAAATTCATCTTAGAGGTTAATATTAACTTGAAGAGGAATGGCAAGGAGAAGGGAGGAGACAAGCTGTTTGTTTTCTTTGTTTTTCCTGCAGTGCTGGTGATGGAACCCAGGGTCTCACCTGCAGGACAAGAGCCCTGCTGCCTAGAATGTAATGAGATCTGATGCCCTCTTCTGGTGTGTCTGAAGACAGACACAGTGTATGAGCATACATAAAATAAATAAAATCTTTGAAAAAAGAAAAAGAAAGAAGGGTCACTTCTGACTGTGCAGTCCTGCAGTGCCCAGTGTCCATAACTAGCTCTGACTCCCAATTAAACAGTGCCTTGATTATCCCTCCTCCCCCACATAAAAAGAATCCCAAGGGACATACATATCTGTAATCCCAGCGGAGGCAGGAGGATATCTTGCTTGATGTATATGGCAAGAACCTGTCATTAAAAAAAAAAAAAATTCCAGGGTTGGGGATTTAGCTCAGTGGTAGAGCGCTTACCTAGCAAGCGCAAGGCCCTGGGTTCGGTCCCCAGCTCCGAAAAAAAGAAAAAAGAAAAAAAATTCCAAGAACTGATGTGGTGGTTTGAATATGCTTGGCCCAGGGAGTGGCACTATTAGGAGATGTGGTCTTGTTGGATGAAGTGTGTAACTGTGGGGTGGGCTTTAAGACCTTCATCCTAGCTGCCTGGAAGCCAGTCTTCTCCAGTTTGCCTTCAGAACAAGATGTAGAACTCTCAGCTCCTCCAGCACCATGCCTGCCTGGATGCTGCCATGTTCCTGCCTTGATGATAATGGACTGAACCTCTGAACCTGTAACCCAGACTCAATTAAATGTTGTCTTTATAAGAGCTGCCTTGGTCATGGTGTGCTCACAGCAGTAAAACCCTAACTAAGACACCCTTCCACCCAGGAACTCCTATCCCACTGGCCAAGTCATTGCCTCTACCAGGGCATAGACTCTGTGTGCTGGCTGGATTTGTCAGCCTGATAGAAACTGGAGTCATGTGGGAAGAGGGAATTTTGTTCCTTCAGACTGACCTTAGAATGTATGTAGGACATTGCATTTCCTTGATAAATGATTGTTGTGAGGAGGGTAGTTCTGGGTGGTATGAGAAAGAAGGCTGAGCGAGTCAGTAAGCAGTGTTTTCTCTATGACCTCTGCTTCAGTTTCTGCCTTCTGGTTCGTGCCCTGACTTCTCTTCATGAAGGACTGTAGGCTGAAGTAAACTCTTTCACCACCAAGTTACCTTCAGTTGTGCTGCTTTTCACAGCACAAGGAGGAAAACTGTCTGATCCACACCCACAACCGCTGTCTTAGGGTTTCATTGCTGTGAAGAGACACCGTGACCAAGGCAGCTCTTATAAGGGACAACATTTAATTGGGGATGGCTTACAGGTTCAGAGGATTAAGTCCATTATCATCATGGCGGGAGCATGGCAGAGTCCAGGCAGGCTTGGTGCAGGAGGAGCTGAGAGTTCTACATCTCGTTCTGAAGGTAAACTGGAGAAGACTGGCTTCCAGGCAGCTAGGATGAGGGTCTTAAAGCCCATGACCATGCTTCCTTCAAGAAAGCCACACTTCCTCCAACAAGGCCACACCTCCTAATAGTGCCACTCTCTGGGTCAAGCATATTCAAACCACCACAGGAGGTCTGTCACCACCAAAGGCCAGGCAGATGCCTCCTGAGGCCATGTTGATGTCTGAGGGCTGTGCAAAGTTGGCCCAACCCCTTATCTGGGCATTGTGAGTGAGCTTAACCTAAGGTGTGAGAGCAAGAGAGCCGGCCCCACCCCTCAGGGGTAATACTCAGGGGAGCAACTCAAACTTTGCCCAGGAAGCACAGTAGAGCTGGCCTTGGGTACAAGAGTTGTGGGTGAACCTGTTCCAAGAGTGTGCGTATAGGAGAGCTGGCCCTGCCATTTGTCTGCCATGTGGTGGTGTGGGTGAGTGTCTTAGTTAGGATTTCCATTGCTATGACGAGACACCGTGACCAAGGCAACTCTATATCTTATAAAGGACAACATTTAATTGTGGTTGGCTTACAGGTTCAGAGGTTAAGTCCATTATCCTCAAGGCCGGAGCATGGCAGCATCCAGGCAGGAATGGTGCTGGAGACGGAGCTGGGAGTTCTACATCTTGTTCTGAAGACAAGGTGAAGACAGGTGAAGTGGAAACTTCTGGTTCTTTGGAAAGTTTGTTATGCCAAGTGATGTTTTGCTGGGGCACGCAGGCGAAAGGGTGTCTCGCTAAAGTAAACGTGTGAAAGACTATTTTCCTGAAGCGGACACAGGGGAAAGGATCTTTTGAGATAGCAAGCATGTGAAAGGACACGTGATGAAGAGGTATAAATTCAACCCCACAGACAGTGGGGGACGAGCACTGAGCCTCGGTTTGGTTTGCTCCACCTCCTTATTCTTTGCTAACTACTCACATGTATTGGTTCACCTTATGTGGCGTCATTGAGCTCAACTTGTGGTAACACTGCCATTGAGAGAAGCTCGCCCAAGAACTGCTCAGTTCCTGAGGCAGCTTGTCATTTCAGAATTGTACTACAGTTGCTGGTTTGTGCCTGGTGTCTGCTTGCGGAAAGAACTGGACTGCAGCTGTTGAATCATATTCGGTGTTTGCCATGGGACTGAACTGCTGCCAAAGAAGATCTCCCAAAGAACTATCGCTGAACAGGTCCACTTCCCTCATATCCTAATAACTTTCTCTTCCACTGCCTCTGCTGGATGGTGGGCTAGAGGAGAGGTTGAAGTTGCAAAAAATTTATGCCTACAGACAGGCTTCCAGGCAGCTGGGAGGAAGGTCTCTCAAAGCCCACCCCAACAACGACACACCTCCTAATAGTGCCAATCCTTGGGCCAAGCATATTCAAGCCACCACAGTGAGGGAGAGACTCTCCCCTCCCTGCCTCACCCCTTACCACCTATAGTAAGCAGGTGGGAGAGCTAGCCCCAGATGTCATGCAATCAGGAGAGTTGATGGGCTGACTCTATACCTCACCAGCTGCAACACTCGAGAGAGTGGGCCCTGTCTCTCACCCAGACAGCACAGGAGAGCTGGCTCTAAATTGGAGGGGGGTGAGTAAGTGAGCCCCTTGCCTCCTGCAGCACTCAGGAGGTCTGAGATCTGTACCTCACCTGGGCGGAACAATAGATCTAGCCTTGCTGTTGTGGGCATGGGTGAGCCCAACCAACTCAGCGTGAGAGTGAGAGAGCTGGCTCTGCCCTTTGCTGGTTGCAGTTTTGGATGGGCTAGCCTGGGACAGTGCTACATGTGGGTCTGAGAAAGCTGATGGGCTGACCAGATCAGCTACCACTCAGAACACACACACACACACACACACACACACACACACACACACACACACTAGGCAGAGAGGTAGAGAGACAGGCAGGCAGAGAGAGAGAGAGAGAGAGAGAGAGAGAGAGAGAGAGAGAGAGAGGAAAAGGAGGAGGAGGAAAAAGAGGAGGAGGAAGAGGAGGAGGATGAGGAGGAGGGAAGGAAGGGGAGGGGAGGGGAGGGGAGGGAAGGGGAGGGAAGGGGAGGGGAGGGGAGGGGAGGGGAGGAGAGGAACTGGGACCTGCAATAATACAGAAATATCTGGAGGATATTGTGTGTAATGAAATGACCCAGCCACAGACGATAAGCGATTCCACTTGTCTAAGTTCTCTGAAGCAGGCAAATGGTGGGTGTAGTAGTTAGAATATGTTGGCCCAGGAAGTGGCATTATTAGGAGGTATGATCTTGTTGGAGTATGTATGTCCCTGTGGGGATGGTCTTAAGCTCCTCTCCCTGGCTGCCTGGAGGAAGTCAGTCTCCTGCTAGCAGCCTTCAGATGAAGATGTAGAATTCTCAGCTCCTCCTGCACCATGCCTGCCTGGATGCTGCCATGTTCCTGCCTTTATGATACTGGACTGAACCTCTGAACTTGTAAGCCAGCCCCAATTAAATGTTGCCTTTCATAAGGTTTGCCTTGGTTGTGGTGTCTGTTCACAGCAGTAAAACCCTGACTAAAGCAGTGGGCATGGAGAATAGGGAAGTGGGTACAGACTGAGCTTCCGACCAGACAAAGGCCTCGAGGATGATGATCACCACTGAAATGAACAACGAAAGAACCAAAACAAAACAAACAAAAAAATCAAAAAACGGGGTTGGGGATTTAGCTCAGTGGTAGAGCGCTTGCCTAGGAAGCGCAAGGCCCTGGGTTCGGTCCCCAGCTCTGAAAAAAAGAACCCCCCCCCCAAAAAAAAATCAAAAAACAAATACCAAACACACAGAAAAAGAAATTAACTGAAAATAAATCAGTTCTGTAGGAAGGGTGGTGCCAGCATTCTGGACCACAAGTTCAAGGCCAGCCTGGGTTACACAGCAAGACCCAGTCTCTAAGCAAGTGTTCTGAGAACCGGTTTTCTATCTTGTCTTCTAAACAGTTACTCAGGTCCTCCATGGTCCATCCCACAGTCTAAGAACTTACTGTGCAGCCCACAGAGAAAATGCCCCAAAGAGACCCTCAGAAGTGGGAGCTTTAAACATACAGAGGCAGAAAGCTGTTCACAGGGAAGCACAACCAAGCTCCCTGCCTGTCCCTGCCGGGACCATCTAGCTGTGCCTTTCACTGCCTTTCACTGTACCTGTCACTGTTTCTTGGGCTGACTCTGTGCTCTTGTCCTGGCAGCTGTAACCACCCTCTCATCCATAGAGTGATTCAAATCTCCCAGTCTCAGAAAGGGACCCCAACTATGGCCCCCTCCACCCATGGCTCCACCAGGTCATGGCTCCACCCAGCCATGGCCCCACCCAGTGCACCCTCATAGAGCAGACCCTGGCATCTACAGACCTTGTTAGCCCACAGCACCTCCTGTGTGTTCCGAAAAAGCTACCATGCTGTTTTCATTTCACAGAGCTCCCTTAGTCCCAGTGACAAGACGTCCAATGACTTTGGCACTGTCTCCTCAACAAGGACACAGCCCTGGCTCCCAGGCCTCCAGGCCCTTTCTACTTATGCTCTGGAGGATGATGTTACAGCAGGACAGCCATTGTGTTTAACAGCTTGAAGTGAAGAGACCTAAGCTCATGGGAACAAACGCTGCACTGGAGAAACACGCGTGGCTGTGAGTCCCTTGAACTCCATTTAGAAGGGAGAGTGTGTGGCACTCAGCTAGCCAAAATCAGAAAACTCACCAGGCAACACACAGGGCAAGAGAGAATATAGCATCCCCTGTGTCCAGTGAGTCCCAAGGACCTATCTCTCCTCCCCAGCTCTGGGACTGTTACAGGTACAGGTAGACACAGGTACAGGTAGACGCAGGTACAGGTAGAAACAGGTACAGGTAGGCACAGGTACAGGTAGACACAGGTACAGGTAGGCGCAGATACAGGTAGGCGCAGGTACAGGTAGACGCAGGTACAGGTAGACGCAGATACAGGTAGGCGCAGGTACAGGTAGACGCAGGTACAGGTAGGCGCAGGTACAGGTAGACGCAGGTACAGGTAGGCGCAGGTACAGGTAGGCGCAGGTACAGGTAGGCGCAGGTACAGGTAGGCTCAGGTACAGGTAGGCGCAGGTACAGGTAGGCGCAGGTACAGATAGGCGCAGGTACAGGTAGATGCAGGTACAGGTAGGCGCAGGTACAGGTAGGCTCAGGTACAGGTAGGCGCAGGTACAGGTAGACGCAGGTACAGGTAGGCTCAGGTACAGGTAGGCGCAGGTACAGGTAGACGCAGGTACAGGTAGACGCAGGTACAGGTAGGCGCAGGTACAGGTAGACGCAGGTACAGGTAGACGCAGGTACAGGTAGGCGCAGGTACAGGTAGACGCAGGTACAGGTAGGCGCAGGTACAGGTAGACACAGGCCCTCCTGCTTGCATTTCTAGTGAGCCATTTCCCAGCCTACAGTAACTTTTAAAAATGGTTTTCCTATAGTCTGACTTGCATAACCTATGTGCTCATTCTATGAGGACATGCACTCAGGCCGATCCCAGAGCAGCCATCATTCGAGCAAAGTCTTTGTGCTCCTTGTAGTCCCCAGTTATTGTTTCCCTCCATTTTACTCTCCAGCCATACACATAAATAATAATACTAGAAAAAAACATGGCTGTGTCCTGCTGGAAAATACTTAGGCAAAGGAAAGCAGAGGTGAGGCAGATAGCATGTTACTGAGCCTAAATCTAGCCAGAGTGCACAGAGCACAGGAATCCCACACAGCAGTGTTTCCCATCATGCACAGCGCACAGGAGTCCCACACAACAGTGTTTCCCATCATGCACAGCTCACAGGAGTCCCAGAAACCTCTCCCATCATGCACAGCGCACAGGAGTCCCACACAAATCTCTCCCATCATGCACAGCGCACAGAGGTTCCACACAACGGTGTTTCCCATCATGCACAGCGCACAGGAGTCCCACACAAGTCAACTCCACATACATGACAGACTCATCTCCCTGAGCTCAGCCAATCACACGCTGGAAAATGTTTAATTTTTTTTAAATAGCAGTTATAGGCAGATTTTTTTGTTTCTGTCCAACAAGAGCCCCATAGAGATCCAGCAGTGACATTTACTTACAACACAGAAATCAGGAGTCTGAGACTGGAAGATGGGCAGCACGGATGTCTGTGGAGGGTGTCAGATGCCCTGGAACTGGAGTTGTACACATTTGTGAGCTGCCATGTGGTTGCTGGGAACTGAACCAGAATCCTCTGGAAGAGCATCCAGTGCTTTTTTTTTTTTTTTTTTTTTTTTTTTTTTTTTTTTTTTTTTTTAAGATTTATTTATTTTATTTATATGAGTACCCTGTAGCTGTCCTCAGACTCACCAGAAGAGGGCATCAGACCCCATTACAGATGGTTGTGAGCCACCATGTGGTTGTTGGGAATTGAACTCAGGTCCTCTGGAAGAACAGTCAGTGCTCTTAACCACTGAGCCAGCTCCCAGTTTTTAATTCTTAAAGTAAATATAAATAAGTACATTTATCTTATTAGCATGCAAATTTGGGGATGCTTTTAATAAATAAATGGTAAAATTACAGGTACACCAAAGACATTTTAAAACAAAATTCTTTATGGTTTGTTATTACACAAAACATTGAATTTTTTGATTTATTTTATATGCCTATGTACCAAAGGCTGTACAAAAACTCCTCAGGGAGAAAGGATTAATAAGGGGAAGTTTCAGGAATTTTGGTTTTAAGAGCCAGGGAACACCAGGTCAGTCTCTGAACTATCTGGTTGATTGTGCCAGGGACCTGGGCAGCTTCAGAGCTTAGGGCCTAAGGATGCTGCGTAAGCAATCCCTCCAAAGCACTTATAACTCTGTGTGTGTGGTGTGTTTCCATTGGCTGCATTGAGTGGAAGCAGGCTACCTGAGGCTTTTCTCCAGCTTCCTCACTCCCCTCTGCATGCTCGCTCACTTTTGCTGGGGCAGAAACCAACTTCAGCTAAAACCACACTAGAAAAAGCAGTTTCTGTCCAGCAGGTGCCCCATAGAGATCCAGCCATGACATTTACTGCCCATCTGCCTGATATCTGGGATCTGAGGCCCCCTGTCGTTGGAAACTGGCTAAATCACTCAGATTGCCCGACACAGTTTAAGTCACCTTCTGCCAGGGGCTCAGAAGATCTAAGCTGAGTGGCAGCTCTGGAATGAAGTCGGGCCTGAACTTAGATATAAACACTCTTTCTCCCTGTGTGTCTCCTTCTCTCTGGGTCTTGCTCTCTGTGTGTTTCTCTGTTACTCTCTCTCTCTCTTACCCTTCTTCCCCTTGCTCTGTTCTTGCCCCTCCTTCCACCCTTCTCCCCAGTTTTATTGAGACATTCTCCAAGCCCAGATCGCGGGGTTCTGGTTTGTCCGAGGTGAGTGCAGGCCAGCACTGGGAAGGGTCGGTCCTCGTGGTCCAGGAGAGGCTGACCCCAGCACTGCAGATTGAGCTGGGACCCAGCCATCTGCTGACCTCTCAGCACAGCACAGGGCAGGCATTCCCTCCTGCCCTTCTGCAAACCGCACCGCCTTGGAGTCTGGAGTGTTTGTGGCAGCCTGGCCGGCCCTCCGGCCCTCCCCGTCTCCCGGTGCCGCCCCGGTCCCACGCTCCGCCCCGGCTGAAGCAATGACTAATTTGTGTATCGAGGTCACTCCGGCCCCTGGGGACAGAGTTGTCAGCCAGTGCCGCAGCCACAGGGTAGGCACTCACCAAGTCAATAATCAGTCTGGGGACTAGTGACAGTCCTTTTATTCCTTAGGTCTTACTTCGAGTTTTAAATTTTCCCATAAAGAAGGCATTTTATGCTAAAATTATAAAGAACGCTTCTTTTGTGTCCTATTCACACTAAAATTTTAGCTATGTAAGTTTATTTCTAGGTTCTCTTCATTTTCTTTCATTCACTTTACATCTCCTCGATCGCAGTCCCCCTCTCCTCCCAGTCCACCCTAACATGGCCCCTCCCTCCAACCCCTCCCTTTCACCCCTGAGGAGGAGGAGGTCCCCGTTGGGTGCCTATGTTTCTCTGAAATGAGAATGTGTCTCAAGATTCGGGAGGTGAGGTTTGGAGGATCCTGAATTAGAAGCCAGCTTGAGCTGCAAAGGGAGACCACGTCAGAGAAAGAGGGTGTGGGAAGGAGAGGTGGAGAGGGAAAACAACAGGCTTGGGTGATGGCTTGTGCCTGTTATACTAGAGCTTAGGGAGAGGAGGCAGGATAATCAGAAGTTCAGGTCCAGCCTCAGCTACATAGTCCATTTGAGGCAAGCCTGAGATACATGAGACGCTGTCCCCAAAGCTAATGAACCCCCTCCAAATAAATGAATGAACGAATGAATGAATGAGTGAATAAATGAAATGCAAGTTTCAGTGGGACGGGAGGCTGAGCTGAGGAAGGAAGGAAGGAAGGAAGGAAGGAAGGGCATCGTTGAGAGTGAAGCCACCGTTCCACCTCCTCTGCCCGTGAACCACAGGACTGGGGATGAACAGGCTGTTCCTGATTGTCCTTGTGCTCTGACAGGTTACCTTGCTGGCCTTTCAAGCACAGGACCCTAGCCTGGGGTCACACAGATGCCTCCTCCTCTCCAGGCAGGAGCCCACACTGTCCTGTAAGGTCCTTTGGAGGCAGGGTAGTTTGTGGCTCGCTGTGAAGAGGCATGGGTAGTGAGGCCCCAACGCTCTGCCCCAGCCTTGGGACACCAGGGGTTGAGAGGAAGTGAAGTCTCTGAGCATGGTGGGCACAGCCTGAGGGTCCAGGATCCTGCTCCCCTGTGGGAACTGTGCATATGCCCCGTTGACAACAGTGGGGTTCTCCTGTATGAAGGATGGGCTTCCAGGTCCCCACTGGGACATGAAAGTTTCTGTGTAAGGACCACGCCTAAGAGGAAAAATGAGCTACTTTGTCTTTCCTAGGCTGACTTACTTCACTTAACACGGTGCTCTCCAATTGCATTCATTTTTCTGCAAATGATGTCATTTCACTCTTTTTGGATGAATAAAACTCCACTGACTACATACACCATATCTTCTTGGCCCTTCCATCTGGTGATAGATACCAAAACTGATTCACTATCTTGGCTGGTGTGACGAATGCTACAATAAATAGAGCAGCCTTATTTTAAGTTTGTACATCTGTACGACCTGAAAGTGAGAGAGTGGAGGGAGCAGGAGAGGGAGAATCAAGAGGTGCACACGGGCACAGTGACGCACGTGGGCACAGTGATGCATGTAGGCATAGGGAGTGCACGTGGGCACAGTCAGTGCCCATGTGCACAGAACTGAGTGCACTTGGGCATAATACATGATTCTAAGACTGGTAGTCAGCCCAGCAAAGCTCACATTTCCTGGACCTCCCATCCCCCTTTGTTCTGCTTAGCCAGTGGCATGAGGTGAGATGCAAGTGTAACCGTCTGAGAGGCAGTCAACACCTGCGTTCAGCCAAGCTGCTTCCTGCTCACCAACCCAGTTTGCGTTTGACACACCCGCTTTGCAAAAACCCACCGTTTGTTCAGGATTAATTTTCAACACGACGAGACTCGCTATTTTGTAGCCTAGCCAAAAGAATTGATTTGTTTTTGATTTATGGATGCTGTTTTATGTGTATTAATGTTCTGTCTGTGTACATTCCTGTGTGCATGTGTGCATGTGTGCCTGGTGCCTGGGAGGTCGGAAGGCGGCTCTGGATTCTCTAGAGCGGAGTTACAGGTTGTTACGCACTGCCATGTGGGTGCTGGGAACTGAACTTAGGTCCTCTGCGAGAGCATCAAGTCTTCTTAACCACAGAGCCATCTCTCCAGCTCTAATTACTTTATGTTTAAAGGTGTTTTATTTCATATTTCCTCATTAGCAGTTTTTTTAAGACAGGATCTTATTCTGTAGCCCAGGCTAGCCTGGGCGTGGAAAAATTTTGCTCTGTTCTCCCTGACTCAGGCTACTCCTCCCAAAGCTGGGATTATGGACCGGCCAGGTTACACAGGGCCATCTTAGCAAACCTTTACTAAACAACCTAGTGTTAACTACAAACAAGGAAGAGGGTCCCCCAGCTGCTGTGCCCTTGCCTGCTGGGGACCCTAGGCTTCCCTGACTGAGGCCGAGAGCACCTGGTCTCTCTCCAGATAAACTGGGCATTCCTGATAGCATTTGCCTCTCGGGGTACAAGCTCAAAGGGCACATCCCTGGGTATTGATGGCCATTCCTGCTCCAGCCAGGGTCCAGCTAAGAATAGAAAGAACCAGTATGAATTGGAGTCCAGGGACTGTTGGGCTGTGGCAACCCTGGAGGTTGTGAGTCTGGAACCACCAAGCCTGAGGCAGCCAAGCATGCACAGCTCAGCCCACTTTCCACAAAAGGAGAGAGGAGCAGGCCAGCTGCCCAGGGCAGGGCAGGGCCTGACAGAGGGCACTGGCTCATTGATGCTTCTCCTCACTGGGACTCCTTCTTGGTGGCCATACATTGTTTGACGGGAGTTTGTTTTTCTTGGCTCTAGGTAGCAAGATTAGTTACACACTTTGTAATTTTTGGTATTGATGGTATTTTTAACCAGTACAGTCAGCATCGTGGGAACATCCTGGAGTTCCCGTCATGTCTGTAGTCTAAAATCAACCCTGTCCCCACCCCCAGCCTTACTTGTTCCCCACAGAATGGCTCAGTGGGATGTCTAACTTGTTCATTTGGCATTTTAGTCTAAACATGGGTAGATGTGGGGAACTCAGAATCCCCACTTTGTAATGGTTCAACTGCACTGTCAACCAGATTTACAATTACCGTGGACACACCCTGTGGGTGTGTCTATGACTGTGTTTCCAGAAAGGTAAAGACTTACCTTGCACAGGGGTAGCACCATTGTTATGAAATATAATTCTGTGTGTGTGTGTGTGTGTGTGTGTGTGTGTGTGTGTGTGTGTGTGTGGTACGTGGTGGGCCCAGGCCAAGGTGTCCCCTGAGAAATCACGCTCTGTGACAGACCTGGTATAAAGGAGGTTTGGTTGGGGTATGGGAAAGTAGTGAGGGCCTGGAGAAGTAAAGGCAGGAGCAGAGCCATGAGGGCAGAGAAGGGGGACGGACAGACAGAAAGAAGACCTGGAAGGGAAAAAGAGCGAGTCCAGTGGGGAGCACATGGAACAGAGAGAGGAAAACAGGGGTGGCTATCAGTCCTTTGGTACAGCACCTGCACCTGGCAGGTAATGACTGCAGGGCAAGTGAGGCCTTGCTAGGTCCCTGGGAGGCGCCTAGTGGAATCGCCTGTAACCACCCCATGGGCTGGGGCCCTGCACTGAGTTAAGAGGAGGAAGTAAGCTGAGCACCAGACCCATCTCTCTCAGGCTCCCACCTCACTCCAGCGGTCATGCCTTCCCTGTCGAGATGGACTGAGCCCTCACACTGCAGCATGGAAAACAACGGGCCTTCCTCCCTGAGGTGGTGTCTGTCCGGTATTTTGTCAGCAACGGGAAAGCTAACTTATACGGCTCTCACCTATGACTGACTCTCCATTCTCCAGCCCCTAATATGTGATGACAGAGGGGACCATTAAAAGGACCGTGTGGTGGTGAATAGTCAATTCGCTCTGAGCTCCCGGTGGGTCACACGTGCTCTGCACCCGCCCAAAAGCTCTGGATTCGCAAATGAAAGACACCCTCGTGCACACACAATCTGTATATTTTGATATGCCTTGACTACCTCAATGCTGGGCACTTCCAAATCTCCCTGCAACTAGCACACACTCCCCTGTGGTATTCTTGAATTAATACTTGTTAAATCTGTATTTTATCTCTGCTGCTACGGACCCAATCAGGGGAGTGGCCCCTGGGATACCACAAACAGGAGTTTTGGGTAACACAACCAGCATGAGAACACAAGGACCAGGTTGTACAGCATGTTCCAGGCAGGAAGAACCAGGGACCAGAGACCTCCCCCTCCCGATGAGAGGGAGAACCTCTGTGTGTTGAGCACATTTTCCAGTGAAAAGCACTTGTGATCACTCATTTAGAAAGTGGGGACTGGAGAGATGGCTCAGTGGTTAAGAGCACTGACTGTTCTTCCAGAGGTCCTGAGTTCAAATCTCAGCAACCACATGGTGGCTCACAACCATCTGTAATGGGATCTGATGCCCTCTTCTGGTGTGTCTGAAGACAGCTACAGTGTAGTTACAGACATAAAAATAAATTTTTAAAAAGAAAATGTATTGGTTGTCCAGTGCACTGCAGCACGAGTATAAAGTGTCCTTTAAAGACCTTTGCTGAGGAATTGGAACATGGTGGAACCTTTTGGAGGTGAGGCCTAGGTGGAGGACTTTAGAGCTTTGGGGCGCCATTTCAGGAGATACTGGGAGGTTGGCCTCTGCTCTCTCTTCACTTCTGGATCATGAAGTGAATGGCTTCCTTCACCACACATCCCACACGACATTCTGCTTCCATGCCGGCACAGAGCAACAATGAACATGGACTGGGGGCTCAGAAACTACAAGTCAGAAAAACCTTTACCTGGCCATCTCAAGGATTGAGTCACAGAACACACACACACACACACACACACACACACACACACCACATACACACACATAAACTCACACACACACTCACACAAACACACACACTTACACACTCACTCACCCCACACCACACACCACAAACACACACCACACTCAACACCACACACACACACACCATACCACACCACACACACACACCACAGAAACACACACACCACACTACACACACACCCCACACCACACACACATACACCACACACACTCACACACACACACAGCCCACACACACACAGCCCACACACACACACACCACACACCACACACACATACACACACATACTTATACACACACATACTCACACACACACTCACACACACACACAGCCCACACACACACAGCCCACACACCACACACACTCACACACACACAGCCCACACACACACAGCCCACACACCACACACACTCACACACACACAGCCCACACACACATACACCACACACCACACACACTCACACACACACAGCCCACACACACATACACCACACACCACACACACATACACACACATACTTATACACACACATACTCACACACACACACTCACACAGCCCACACACACACACCACACACCACACACACATACACACACACTTACACACACACTCACACACACACTCACACACACACTCACACACATGCAACCCACACCATACACACATACACCACACCCAACACCACACCCCACACCCCACACCACACACACACTTACACACACACACACCCCTCACCACACACTCACACTCACACACACACCCCATACCACATACATACACACACTCACACACACACCACACACACATGCACCACACCCAACACCACACCACACACACATACACCACACCCAACACCACACCACACACACACACCACACCCAACACCACACACACACATACACAGCCCACACCACACACTCACACACACACTCATACACACACTCACACACACACACACACACACACTATAATCTCATTGTTTCAGTAGCTCAGGTGTTCATGAATGAATAGCGTTTGTTGTCCTATGTAGGTCAGAGGGAAACTATGGTTGATAACAGCAAATCCTTTAAGCAGTGTAGTAAAAAGGCTCTTGAATGTTCCCAACACAAACAGTTGATAAACATTTGTGTGATGGGGGTGCTAGTCACCCTGATCTGATGGGGTAATTGCTCTGTGTGTGGAAGCATCACTCTGCATTCCAAATAATACAATTATTAAGTAATAATTCACATAGAGCTGAAGAGGTGACTCCATGGGTTTCATGGTGCTTGCTGTGAAAGCCAAAGGACTTGAGTTCAAATCCCCAACACTCGAATAAAACCAGGGCGTTTTCCACGAAATTTTCTTGGATCTTGGGAGTCTGATGACCAGTCAACCTAATCAAAACAGCACACTTCAGACTCAGTGAGGGACATGTCATAAAAGCAAAGTGAAAAGTGTCAGAGAAAGACGCACAGCACCTTTCTCTAGTCTCTGTGTGCAGGTACGTGGGCATGCATACCACCCCCTAAATATACACACACACATCAGGTAGCACACACCTGTGATCCCAACATGTGGAAAGCCAAGGAAGGAGGATTATCATGAATTTAAGGTTTGCTTGGGCCACAGGATGACACCTGTCTAAAAACAAAGCAATTAAAAACAAAGCGATTTTAATTGGACGATACTGAGTTGGATCTCGTAGGCGAGTACTTTACCACTGAACTATAGCCGCAGCCAGCCATCCCTGTATCCCAACAGCCCACAAAATATGGCCAGGCCTATGATCTCCTCAGCAAGCTCATCTGGCTGAGAATACACTCCCACGCTCTCTGTGGGACTCCTGGCAGGATGCAGTTCTTTGGGAAGTGGTATGAGGCCCTAAGTCCCAGCTGCCTGGGCTACATAGGACTTTGTCTAAACAAACAAACAGCACAAAAGAAGGAAAGGAAGAAAGGGTTCTCAGCTATCTGGAATCCTACCGAGGGGCTCGGAGCTAGAAAGATCCATGACAGACTGACAGATGAGAGAGATAACAAAACTGCACACTTCTGCCATAGTCCTTACCGCCTGGCCTGACAGAAAGGTCAGTGCTGAGGTTTTCTTCCTGACTTTTACTTATAGTTGGTGTACAAAACTAATCTGCTCAAGATTGCAGACAGCCACACTACCACCCAGACAAACTCTGAGACTGAGTGAAGGTCCCCTGTCTGTTCTTAGAGAGATTTTATAGGAAAAGCCAGCCAGGTCTATACAGAGATTTCCAGGACAGCCAAAATTACATAGTGAGACCTTGTCTTAAAAATCAAAAGGATAGATAGATAGATAGATAGATAGATAGATAGATAGATAGATAATAGATAGATGATAGATAGATGATAGATAGATAGATGATAGATAGATAGATGATAGATAGATCGATAGATAGATAGATAGATAGATAGAAGATAGATAGGATAGATAGATAGATAGGCAGATAGATGATAGATGATAGATAGATAGGTGGGTGGATGGATAGATAGATAGATAGATAGGATAGATAGGCAGATAGATGATAGATAGATAGATAGATAGATAGATAGATAGATAGATAGATAGATGGATGGATGGATGGATGGATAGATAGATAGATAGATAGATAGATAGATAGATAGATAGGATAGATAGATGATAGATAGATAAGATAGATAGGCAGATAGATGATAGATAGATGATAGATGGATGATAGATAGAATAGATGATAAATTAATAGATAAGTAGACAGATGATACAAAGATATGTAGTAGATAAATAGATATTTTATGTCATGTATGAGTGGTTTGCCTATTTATGTACATCATACATGCAGTGCATGCAGAGGTCGAAAGAGGGTGTTAGATCCCTGGGATGTAGTTACAAAGGTTGTGTACTGCCTGGTGTGTTGAGAACTGAACTCCGGTCCTTCGAATGCAGCAACTGCTCTTACCCGGTGAGCTCCAGCCCACAGCACGATGCAATTTTTGAAGACTTATACATTGTTAGTTATGAGGACTTTTCGGGCCCTGGGTGCCTGAAACTGAAGGTCACTGTACTCTTGTACTCCAACCTTCTCTGAAAGAGGCCTCACAGCCTGCCTGGCAACTACACTCTGCCACCAGAGGGCGCTGCTTGCTACCAATCATAGACAAAAATGGCCAAGAATAAAACCCACACCACACACACACACACACACACACACACACACACACACACACACACACACACACACACACACAGCCCACAAACCAAAGGGCCAAGAGGGAGAGACTTAACAATACAAAAGACCTCTAATTCAGGTAACACCACAGACCCCTCCATCCGTCCAACTAACGGTCACAGGAACACCCAGCTGCCCACCCTCGGGAAGCTTTAAGAGGTAACCCAAACCCTCTACTGTGAGCACTAGGAGCCCGTCAACTCTCACCACACAGACATGGCATGGTAGTGTGATGTCCTAGAAAGCTGTGGGGAGACTGGACTCAGATCCCACTGTGGTTTCGGTGTAGTCTGTCCTCTAAAAACTCACACATTGACAACTCGATTCCCAGTGTGGAGATGTGGAACAAAAAATTCAACCATTAAATATTAACCCCCCGAATCAATGCTGTTCTCCAGTGAGCCCAGTCAGCTTCCAGTGAGAAGAGCTTCCTGTCTCGTCATGTGATTTCTCTTTACACGTGCTTGCACTGGGATGTAATGTGGCCAAGGAGGTTCTCAGCAGACCCAGAGTCATCTGTTTAGACTTTCAACCTCCTAATGGTGAGCTGAATTAACCTCTTTTAAACTTTTTATTTTGGGCCAGGCATGGTGGAACACTCCTTTAATCTGGGCAAGGAAGAGGCGGCAGATCTCTGTGAGTTTGAGGCCAGCCTGGTCTACAAAGTGAGTCCAGGATAGCCAACATTATTCAGAGAAACCCTGACTCAAAAAACAAAACCAAAAAACCAAAAAAAATTTTTTATTTATTATTGTTGTGTGTGTATGATGTGTGTATGAATATGGACATGTGGGTGCTACCCCAAAGTACACACAACACTTGTATAGAGCTGGAGACAACTTTCGAGAGCTGTTTTTCTCTTTACAGTGTGGCTTACAGGGCTCAAACTTGAGTCTCCAGGCTTGCCCAGAAAGTGGTTTTACCCACTGAGTCATCTTCCTAACTCTTAATTTCTATTTTTTTATAAAGTTAATCTTCTGTGGGCGTTTCATTATAGTATCAAACCCAGATAGAATCTGGGAAAGTAGGTTAGTGTATGAGGTGCTTACCTCTGAGCATTCAGACTTGAATTTGAATGCCTGGGAACGGAAGTAGAGAGCCAGGCGTGGGGACACACATCTGTAACCCAGTGTGAGGACAGGGACAGGAGCAGAATGCCTGGGCTTGTTGTTGAGACTCCTTGTTTCAAAAGTAGTAGAGCGCCTATGGATAGCACCAAAGGGTGATCTCTGGCCTCCACCTGCACCTGCACATACACATGCATGTGTGTTCCCCCACGTTCATACCCATGCACGCACACATATATGTATTTTTAAGACTGACATTACACCCCCATATGCCCTGCTTCTGGGGTGGGAAGTGTCAGAGAGGTCAGAGTGACACCTGTGGCAAGAAGCTATTCCCATGTGGAAGGAGTCGTCAGAAGTCAAGGGGGAGTTACTCTACCCCAGTAAAAGTGGGGGCTCTCCTATGGGATATACATGGAGATTCTGTGGGACTCTGGACGTTACTTTGAAGTTGCAGCACCGGAAACACACATACACAAGTACACACACTCACACACACATATATACACATACACACATATATACACACATTCACACACACACACACTCACACACACATACACTCTCATACACATGCACACACACGCACACATACACACATACATGCGCATATACACATGTATTCGTATACATATACATACATACATACATACATACACACACTTACAATTTTTTAATGGAGCAGGAAGAAGTATTTGAAGTGGTAAATGTGTTTTGACCTTGACTATGGTAGTGGTTCATGGGTACACACAATTCATCTCTGCTATCCTCAGGGGACTGGTTGAGAAATGATTTTTTTTTCCTGTGAAAGCTGGTTAGTCCAACAGGGCCCCCTATTTCCTGAATCTGTGTTCCTTTCCTTTTGTGCAAGTATCCGATCTTATTAGATTACAGAGTCCTGCACCCATGAATGGGATGACATATGTCAGGGATAAAAGACAAAGGTCAATTTGGCAGGCATGTTCACTAACCTGGTTTGGAACATGGGGTGTCCTTTCTGCAAAAGAGTAATTTGCCAAATTACTTTTATCTGGTTTATGCATTCCTTTATGTGACATCAAGATGTTTCTCAACAGTTGAGTCAGGACCCCTTGAGAATACCCAACCCCACAGATGTTACACTTTCTTTGAAATGACGGTGTCTGCAAAGAGACTTCCACATCCACCTCTGGTGTCTTAGGACCTTCTTCCCCTACTTAGAACAACTGACACTGTGTGTCTACAGTGGCGGGATTGTTGATCGAACAGCAGGAAAAAGTCCACAAGGTTCAGTATAGAAGCAATCCTATAAATCCCAATGCAGAACTGTGTATATGAGGGCCAACTATACCTACACATGTTGAAATTCCTGCAAGTCTGACAATGTGAGTTTGAACCCCACGTCTGCAGAGGAAGGAGAGAAATAACTCCTCTCTACATGCACATAGAAAGTGCATACCTGTCTCTGTCTCCCTCTGTCTCTCTCTGTCTCTCCCTCTGTCTCTCTCCCTCTCTCTCTCTCTCTCTCTCTCTCTCTCTCTCTCTCTCTCTCTCTCTCTGTGTGTGTGTGTGTGTGTGTGTGTGTGTGTGTGTGTGTGGTATGTGTGTCTCAATAATAAACAAAAGGAAGTTGAAATAAGAACCAGAGTTTCCAAATACTAAATTTTCTTGAGTCTTGCCCAGTGTAGTGGCACATGTCTGTCAACCCAGAAAGTAGGCAGCAGAGCCATTGGTCAGTGAACCTCTGGGAGTTCTAGGCCATCTAGGATTACATAGTGAGACCAAGTCTCAAAAGTAAATAATAAGAATTCCCGGGTCTGAAATTGGAAGTCTCTGTGGGGAACAGGCCTGACAGCAAGCCAGAAGTGAGGCAGTAGAGGTGTGGAATGCTCTCACAGACAAACGGACTTTATTAGGATGCTTAAAGAGATGAAAAGACAACAGCAGAGAGAGAGACAAGATGGAAGGCTTCTGGGTGGGAAACTGAGGGTGAGACAGACACTGGTGGACTCAAGCAGAAGGAAGAGGAGGATAGGAGTCAGTGAACACTGGAGGAATTAGCCAGGGATGCAAGACAAGGAAGAGAGGGAGGTGGAAGAGGAAGGGGGCAAGGAGGAGGAAGAACAGGGGAAGGCTCAGGGGTGTTTGTGCCCTTAGTAACTTGGAAGAAAAGACACAGACCCGGCATAGGAAGTCCAAACAGGGATGATGGTTTCGAAACTCTCCAATCCGTCAACAGTCGTAAGCCTACAGAGGAAATCCACAGACCGAAAGAACCTCAAACAAAATAAAAAGGAATCTACTCCAAGGACATCACACACAGACAGGGCCTGGGAGCACTTCAGGAAAGCCTGAAGGAAGGAAACAGTACGATAAGGAAAGCAACAAGACATCATACCCTCCTAACGGTGCACTGCTGGAGGAAGTGGGTCACTGTGGGACAGGCTTTGAGGTCTGCTATGCTCAAGCTACACCCAGTACGGCACACAGTCTCTCGCTGCCTTTGGATCATGATATAGAACTCTCAGCTCCTCCAGCACCACGTCTGTCTGCACGATGCCATGCCTCCCACCATAACAATAATGGACTAAACTTCTGGAACTGTAAGCCAGCCCAAATTAAATGTTTTCCTTTATAAGAGTGGCCTTGGTCATGGTGTCTCCTGACAGTATGAACCCAAACTAAAACACCTCCTCTTGCTACAGTGTCTAGTGATATCATACCCTCCTAATGCTGCAGTGTCCAGTGACATCATACCCTTCTTAATGCTGCACTGTCCAGTGACACCATACCCTTCTTAATGCTGCAGTGTCCAGTGACATCATACCCTCCTAGGGCTGCAGTGTCCATATGACATCATACCCTTCTTAATGCTGCAGTGTCTAGTGACATCATACCCTCCTAGTGCTGCAGTGTCCAGTGACATCATACCCTCCTAATGTTGCAGTGTCTAGTGACATCATACCCTCCTAATGTTGCAGTGTCTAGTGACATCATACCCTCCTAGTGCTGCAGTGTCCAGTGACATCATACCCTCCTAATGCTGCAGTGCCTAGTGACATCATACCCTCCTAGTGCTACAGTGTCCAGTGACATCATACCCTCCTAGGGCTGCAGTGTCTAGTGACATCACACCTCTCCTAAGGCTGAAGGAAAGTCACTCTACTGTAATTTGGGTCTTTGTCCCCCTAAGGTGCATTCCCTGGCCTGTGCATCACTGGAAGCTGGCAGAAACTTTGAGAAGTGAGGTTTTCTTGAAGGTATTTAGTCCAACACTGGTGTACCCTTGAAGAAGAAATTGAGAGAACTCTTTTCCCTCCTGACTCGTTTCACTTCCCAGATACCAGTCCTAAGGTAAGTGGTTTCGCAATAGCTTACACTCTGACCATGATTCAACCCAATGGGACAACCAACTACAGACTGAGAGCTCTGAATCCGTGAGTCAAAATATACCTTTGCTCATCTCATATGGAGCTAATTATCGATCTCATGTGTTGTCATAGTCACAGTAACAGAACGCTGTCATAAGTTTTGTGTAACTGATCACACATGTGTCAGCTGTGAGGCTGGGGAAACACATCACGCTATCAGCAAACCTACAGCCCACGAACCACGTGTGATGCACAAAACTGAGGTGACAAGAATGACTGCACTGCTTTGTGGAGTTACTAAGCTACATGTTTTGTCACCTTAGAAAACACTTCTTTCACTCATTGAAAAAGGAAATCTTGCTGTATCAGGGCATGGTGGCACACATGCTTAATCTCAGCACCCAGGGACAGAGGCAAGCAGTTGTCTGTAAGATCCAGGACGGGCGTGTTCCATACAAACCAGGACTACTTAGTGATCCCCTTTCTCAAAAAGCAAAGTAAAACAAAAACATACTGTAAGCTGGTATGTCCTGCCACAGGAGCGGCAGACACACCTCACATTTCCCAGGTCTCTTGACACAGTGTCACAGGCATGCAGCCCCACACTGGGAGGCAGAGGCATGTGGCCACATTTTTCAAAATTCTGGAACTTCTGTTTCTTTAAAAACCACAGAAGTAATGTAAGAGTGTGCCTTCATTTTAATCCCAGGTGTAGGGATGTGGGCTGCTCCAGACTGTCTAGAGCAGCTAACTATGATTTGCCTCGTGCTCTAGCAGAAGTGTGATTTTTTGCTAGCTGCAGATAATTTCTGCAATTGTGTGACATTTGGAGTGTTTCAGAGTAGGTATATAAATGCTAGAGCCCTGAGAGATCGGGTGGGTGGTTGTTGGTCATTTAGGGAGGTTGCTTTTGGTTTGTTAGTAGCTATGGTCAAAGAAAAAAACAAAGGGAAATAATTAGATACAGGAATTTCTCTCTGTCTCTCTTTGTCTCTGTCTGTCTCTGTCTCTGTCTCTCTCTCTCTCATTCCTCTCCATGCTTTTTCTCCTATCTAGTTTTAGGGAGTGAAATTCAATAAAGAGTGAGAAGAAGAAGAACCCACAAAATATCAAAAACCAGCCACAGAGGCAAGATACAGGTGACACATGCCTATAATACCTACATGAGGCAGTAGAGGCAGAAGGAAAGCAAGTTGAAAACCAGCCTGGGCTATATAGTGAGACCCTGCTTTTAAAAAAAAGCCACATTAAACTGTTTCACCTGTACATAGGTTTGCGTGAGAAGGACTGTAATGTTAACACAATTACCAAATCACACAACAAAACATTTCCCAGAGTTGATTATGTTGTTGAGTGATCCACAAATGCACAGCTGTATAGTAGGAAAGGCAATGGAACGTACAAAAAGCAAGATTTTACACATTATTCAAATTGGTAAACTAGCAACACTAATAGCTTGCCATAAGTTACATTTTAAAAAGTAGTATAAGTACTTTAAAAGTAGCATCAGTAAATCAAAAGGGATACTTTTTTTTAAGAAAAAAAAAACAGTTTGACAAGGAAAAGAATGCATAATGAAAAAAGAGAAGAAACAGAAAACCAAGCAATGAAGTTGAAGAGTTATATAACATACCAATACTTACAATAAATGTAAACTGTCCATATTCATTAATTAAAAAAAACAGAGATTGTCAGAATGGATTTTAAAAGATGACTCAACCATACAGTATCTATAAGAAATTTCTTTAAAATGTTTCATGCAAATATTACTCAGAAGGAAGCCGGGGCATCAAGCAGAGCAGTCAAAAGGTCAACCTACTAAGACTACTTAAGCATCTTAAACAGTACACACAGAACAACCAAGCTACAAATACAGAAAGCAAAAGAGACGTGGGGCTACACCTGGAATAGAAGCACTAGAACCAAGAGCTCAGCCTGAGCTATGCACTATGGCTCTGTCTCCAACAGAAACATCTGGGGCTATATCTCACCAGTAGAATATCTGCTTTGGGTGCAAGTGAGCATGCATTTGATCTCCAGCACTGCCAAAAAAAGGTAGGGGTTGGGAAGCAGAATCTAAAGGGTATTTCTGGAACCCTTCTCCCCAGTAACAGACAAACACACATTCTTTTCAAGAGCCTACAACATAGGTCTACAACACAGACACATTCTGGGCCATAAAGCAAACCTCGACATTTTTTTAATTGAGAGCATAGTTTTCCCTCTAACTACAATGGATTCAAAAGTTGGAATCAGCAATGGAGAGAGTTACCTGCAGTCTGCATGTGAGCAGCCTCCCGGGGAACCTTTTAAAGATGTTCAGCAGAATGAAAACAGCAAAGCTCAGGACAGAAAGAACAGTGCTAGGAGAAAACGATACAGCTTTAAACAACACACCATAAAAGAGAAAAATCAATTTAAAAGGTGAGTATTGTGGTGAGTGCCCACAATCCCAGCACTCAGAAGTCAGAAGCAAGAGACTCAGGAATTCAAGGCCATCCTGGACTACATGAGATCTTCTTGCCGAAGAAAGGAAGAAAGGAAGAGATGGAGAAAGAGAGGGAGGGAGTAAGAGAGGGAGGGAGAAAGAGAGGGAGAGAGAGAGTAAGAGAGGGAAGAGTGAGAGAGGAAGGAGTGAGAGAGGGAGGGAGTAAGAGAGGGAGAGAGAAAGAGAGGGAGGGAGAAAGAAGGAAGAGGGAGAGAGGGAGGGAGTAAGAGAGGGAGAAGGGAGAGAGGGAGGGAGAAAGAGAGGGAGGGAGAAAGAGAGGGAGGGAGTAAGAGAGGGAGGAGGGAGAGAGGGAGGGAGGGAGAAAGAAGGAAGAGGGAGAGAGGGAGGGAGTAAGAGAGGGAGAGGGAGAGAGGGAGGGAGGGAGAAAGAAGAAACAGGGAGAGAGGGAGGAGAAAGAGAGGGAGGGAGAAAGACAGGGAGGGAGAAAGACAGGGAAGAGGGAGAGAGGGAGGAAGAGAGGGAGGGAGAAAGAGAAGGAAGAGGGAGAGAGGGAGGGAGTAAGAGAGGGAGGAGGGAGAGAGGGAGGGAGTAAGAGAGGGAGGAGGGAGAGAGGGAGGGAGTAAGAGAGGGAGGAGGGAGTGAGAGAGGGAGGGAGTGAGAGAGGGAGGGAGAAAGAGAGGGAGGAGGGAGAGAGGGAGGGAGTAAGAGAGGGAGGGAGAAAGAGAGGGAGGGAGAAAGAGAGGGAGGGAGTAAGAGAGGGAGGAGGGAGAGAGGGAGGGAGGGAGAGAGGGAAGAGGGAGAGAGGGAGGGAGTAAGAGAGGGAGAGGGAGAGAGGGAGGGAGTAAGAGAGGGAGGAGGGAGAGAGGGAGGAGGGAGAGAGGGAGGAGGGAGAGAGGGAGGAGGGAGAGAGGAAGGAACAAACACATCTAAAATCTGTAAACTGGAGGGTCAAGATGCTTGAAAAAATATGACAAATGATGCAATGGAAGGGAGAAAATAATTTAAAAAAGATGAAATATCAATGGAATCAAGACAAAAATCAATAAAAAGTAAAATCTGGCTCTTTTAAAGGATAAACTGTATGGACAACCTTTAACATTGCTGATAGGAAGAGGAGAAAAAGGAGACAACTTACTGTTAGCAGGAATGAAATGGAACAATCACTGTGATGTGTGTGTGTGTGTGTGTGAGTGTGTGAGTGTGTGTGAGTGTATGTGAGTGTGTGTGTGCACGCTTGTGTGTGGTGTGTGTGCACACTTGTGTGTGTGAGTGTATGTAAGTGTGTGTGTGCACACTTGTGTGTGGTGTGTATGTGCACACTTGTGTGTGGTGTGTGTGTGAGTTTGGGAGTGTGTGAGTGTGTGTGTGTGTGGTGTGTGTGTGCACGCTTGTGTGTGGTGTGTATGTGAGTTTGGGAGTGTGTGAGTGTGTGTGTGAGTGTGTGAGAGTGTGTGTGTGAGTGTGAGTGTGTGTATGCATGCTTGTGTGTGGTGTGTGCACGCTTGTGTGTGGTGTGTGTGTGAGTTTGGGAGTGTGTGTGTGTGTGTGTGTGTGTGTGAGAGAGAGAGAGAGAGAGAGAGAGAGAGAGAGAGAGAGAGAGAGAGAGAGAGAACGTGCACACCTGCATGTTCCTTTGGGTGTGGATCCATGTGCAGGTACTCTATCAGATAATGCTAACACATGTGAAAGCCAGATGTTAATTTTGTATGTCTTCCTTTACGGCTCTCTACCTCACTTTAAGTATAATTTTCCTTGTCTTCTATGTTGCCGAGAAGGTGTTTTTTGTTCTGTTCTGACAAACTTGACTTGGTCACAGGCATTGGTGGATGTCATGGGTGTTGGAAAAGAAGATTCTAGGTGCTGCACAAAGAAACACATGGGCAATGTGGAAGTAACTTGGAAAGGCAATTTACTTTTTCAAAGGGTATACCATGACCCAAACCCAGCTAGCAAGTGCACTCTGGGCCGGGACACTTAGCCCTTATTCTAGTGCAGGTGACCGTGTTCACCCCATTGGCTGGAACTGGACCTCATAGTCTTTAACGCTATTGGCTGATTCATGATCTGAGTGAAGGCCCGGGTGTGATGGAGAGTCAGGTCTCGGGAATTTCCAGGCATTTGGGCAAACAGGCAGGTACAGAATAGTTTCAGGTTGGGAGAGGTTTATGAAATATTAACTATTGGTGAGCTAGCCATTTTTAATAGAAAAATATTTCTCACAATTCCTGCTTCTCTATCAGTTTACCTTAAGCTTCAAACCCAGGACAAGACCCAGAGGCCACCTCTCTGCCTCTCTTTTCTCCTTTTCTGCCTTCAGCCTCCTGGCTGCTGTGCTTGGTTCCCTCTCCCTTTCCTTTGTCTGACTTCTCCCACATGGTTCAGGGTCCTGATCACTCTGGACGCTCCCAGATGGCCCTGCCTCTGGCTATGCTTTACCATGAATCTAGAATCAATTTTCTGCTCCACCACACCTAGTCATGTCCTTTCCTTTTATTTTTTTCATGCAATATATTATTATTGTTGTTGTTGCTGCTGCTGCTGTTGTTGTTGTTATTCCTCTTATTCCTTTTAGTCTTCAGACTCATCCAGCATGTTCTGACCACTGTCTACCACTGTCTACAGCAACAGTAAATTGTTGCTATGATAAGTGACAGATTGTTTACTGAGAGCAGAAGAATGGGTTTTCTATCACTCTCTGTAGCACAGTTCAAGATGGCCTTGCTTCCTAGGGTAGTACAAAGGCCAGGAGATTGCCCTGGCCCAACAGTAGGTCTACATCCAGAGAGCCTATTCTTTGACAGAAGGGACCTTCTCTTATCAGACCTTTACAGACCCTCTAATACCCCTGAAGTGGAAACTTCTAGTTCTTTGGGAAGTCAGTTATGTCAAATGATGGTTTGCTGGGGCACACAGGTGAAAGGAGGTCTTATTAGAGCAAACACGTGAAAGACTGTTTTCCTGAAGCAGACACAGGGGGAAGATGCTTCGATATAGCAAACACGGGAAAGGATGCTTGATGAAGGAGAGGAGCACTGAACACTGGTTTGGCTTGTTCCCCCTTGCTGGTCTTCGCTAATGACACACATGCATTGGTTCACCTTACATAGCGTTGTTGAGCTCAACTTATGGTAACGCCGCCATTGAGAGAAGCTTGCCCAAGAACTGCTCATGAGGTTCCTGAGGCAGCTTGCTGCTTCTGCGGCCTCACCTCAGGCAGGTTGGTGAGCCTGGGGGTTTCTTCAGGATTGAGCTACAGCTGCTTGGCGTCTGCTTGCTGAAAGGACTGGACCATAGATGCTGGTTCATGCCTGGTGTCTGCCTGCCTAGAGAGAGGACTGGTCGGCAGCTGCTGTATCGGATTTGGTGTTTGCTGTGGGACTGCACTGCTGCCAAAGAAGATCAAGCTTCCCCCAGAGAACTATTGCTGAACAGGTCCACTTCCCCCATATCCTAGTAACTTTTCTTTCCCACTACCTCTGCTAGGTGGTGGGCTAGAGGAGAGGTTGAAGGAGGCTGCAAAAAATGTACGCCTACATGTACACACTAGAAGAGGGCACCAGAGCTCATTACAGATGGTTGTGAGCCACCATGTGGTTGCTGGGATTTGAACTCAGGACCTTTGGAAGAGCAGTCAGTGCTCTTAACCGCTGAGCCATCTCTCCAGCCCCTGTTTGCTTTTCTGTGGGGTCTTTTAACCCTCCACTGCCTTGGCAGTTTTACTTTGTGTTCTCAACAGCTCCTCTTCCCTTGAAGAGGTGTCACTAAGTGCTACTGTAGAACTGGAGCAATGGCCAATTGTAGAAGTTTGGTCTGGCCCTACCTCTCAGCCCCATGCTTCTGGAAATAAGACTTAGACTCAAAATATATTACAAATACCTTGGCCATACAGCTAGGCTCTCCTCTGACTAGAGCGTAGCTTAAGGTAAACCATTTATTTAATCTACATTCTGCCACATGCCTGGTTACTGTGCTCAGAATGTGTCTGTCTCCTCATACTTTCCAGGACGGAGCTTCCCGCACCTATCCCAGAATTCCTTCTGACTCCTGGATGTGCCACCTTCTATTTCCTGACTAAGCCACAGGCCATAGGCTTTTTAATTGACAAGTGATGCATTCATACAATACACAAAATATTCTCTCTACAACCAATGGCTCCTTACTGATAAATGGGGCTGATGGGGTATCCCTCAAGTGGGCCTATCTAAAATACATCAGTAATTCCATCCACACAGCATCCAGGTGCCCACCAGGAAAGAAGATATGTGCCCGGAAGTGAAAACAAGGGCCGTTAGCATTACAAGTCTTGGGCAAAGAACCAGAAGAAGCCAGAGCAAAGGATAGGTTTTTTTTTGTTTTGTTTTTTTGGTTTTTTTTTTTTTTTTTTTTTTTGGTTCTTTTTTTCGGACCTGGGGACCGAACCCAGGGCCTTGCGCTTCCTAGGCAAGCGCTCTACTACTGAGCTAAATCCCCAACCCCCAAAGGATAGTTTTTAAATGTTCCAATCAAAGCCCAAGTCTTCTGATGACCTCACAAGAGCAGTCACCTATGGCTCCTCCTCCTCCTTTCCCTCTAATTTCTCTTAGTTAGGGTTACCACGGCTGTGATGAGACACCGTGACCAAGGTAACCTGGGGAGGAGAGGGCTTATTTGGCTTCCATATCCTGATCACAGTCCATTGAGAGAAACCAAGACAGGACTCAAAACAGAGCAGGAACCTGGAGGCAGATGCTGATGCAGAGGCTATGGACGGAAGCTACTTAATGGTTTATTACCCATGGCTCGCTCCGCCTGCTTTCTTGTACAACCCAGGAGTATCCCCCACCCCACCCCACCCCCAGAGGTCCCGAGTTTAATTCCCAGCAACCGCATGGTGGCTCGCAACCATCTGTAATGGGATCCAATGCCTTTTTCAGGTGTGTTTGAAGAGAGCAATAGTATATTCATATACATAAAATAAATAAATAAGTGTAAAAAAGAGTAGGTAGCGTCTAAAAAAATTTTTTTTAAAGAAAATCTATAGTAAGTGAGGAGGACCCCAGTAGGCACATATATTTGAATTTTCATTTCCCAGTTTGTGGAGCTGTTAAGATGTGGCCTTGTTAAAAGAGGCGTATCCCTGGGGGTGGTCCTGAGGTTTCAAAAACCCATATCAGGCCCAATTTCTCTCCCCCCCGCCCCCGCCTGCTGCCTGCCAATCAGGATATAAGCTCTGAGCTGCTCCTCCAGCACCATGCTTGCATGCTTCCCACAGGCTGAGAACCGGGAGAGAGGAAAGAGTCACCATTGTCTCAGAGGGAGACGGACCAGATTTAGAACAGTAGAAGAAAATTCATCCAAGATGTAGGTGGGAAGAGAAAGCCGCCCTGTGGGAGGGGCTGCCTGGAAGGTAGCAGGGCAGCAAAGACAAAATATAGGTTTAGGAGGTGCTGAGGCAGGAATACCAGAGGGAAATGTGTGCTAGCCAAGGGGAGGGTTAGAGCAGCCCAGCCTTTGAGCTAGTCAAGGCATATTAAAATTAGCTGGCGTGTGTGTGTGTGTGTGTGTGTGTGTGTGTGTGTGTGTGTGTGCGCGAGCGTGTGTGCGAGCGTGTGTGTGAGCGTGTGCGTGTGCATGTGTGCGTGTGTGTGCATGTGCGTGTGTGTATGTGTGTGCGTGTATATGTGTGTGCGTGTGCGTGTGTGTGTGTATGTGTGTGTGAGCGTGTGCGTGTGTGTGCGAGTGCGCATGCGCGTGTCTTTTGTCTTTCACTCTTGAATCCACATAGCTCTTAGGCAAGTGCAGAGAGCAAGTGGCCCCACCAGGAGCCAACGCTGAGCGGCTAACCACCACTACAACCAGAGGTTTCAGCTTTCAGAGGGCAAATGTCCTAGGGATCATCTTGTAATATTTTGGCAAAGACTGTGGCTGCTTCTGCGCTTGTCCTAAGAATCTTCCTAAAGATAACCTGACAAGTTTTGGGCTAACGTCATTGGCAGAGGAGCTTAGTACTGCCCGTGTCATGTGGTTATAACTGACCACTTACGCAGAGCTATGGTGAGAAAGACTAAGCAGAGCAAAGAGGAATCCAAAATGTATATTTTGAGGAGAAAAAGCATCCCGGGAAATGTAATGTTGGAGCCAAGAGCTGTGCTCAAGGAGATGAGAGTTTTTAAAGCGGGCTAGCCTACTAACAGCCAATACTGTAAAAAAAAATTTAATCCCAATCCCAAGTTTCTATCCTGCCTTGACTGTTCGGTTCCTGGATAAAAGACACACACAGGCTTTCTATTTACAACAAGCCTTGAACAGCACACGAGATGGGCAGATACCTACCCACTAAGCTATCAGAATCTCCTTTCCTATTGATAACCCCGAGTTATTGCTTCCTATTCACCACTGTTTCATCCGAGCTGCTCTTAACCCCTCCCTCTTCCTTTCGCTTCCTTTTATTCCTCTTTTATTTTTCTTTTCATTTACCTATGTATGTGTGTCTCTATGTGTGTACCATGTACGTGTGGGTGCCCAGGAAAGCCAGAAAGGATGTTGGCTCTCCGGGAGCTAGAGTTACAGGTGGTTGTGAGCCATAGCTGACACGGGTGCCAGGAACTGAACTCAGGTCCTCTGGAAATGAAGAAAACGCTCTTCACTACTAAGCCGTGTCCCCGACCCATCAATATTTTAAAAGATAGTCATTTCCAAAAACCAAACAAACAAAAAAACCCTGTGATATCAGACCCCAGCAAGTAGGAAAAGACACACTCACTGCTTGCACTGGAGTAAAAAGGAAGTGGACTTCTCACGAGTGATCTTCTTAGGCCAGATTTGGTCAAGGCACACCCTTCTCACAAAAAGAGATCGTCTTGCCAAGTTGCTTTCATTTTGTTTATGTGTATCTCTGTGCAGCACCAAGAATATTTGCTCCCAGCACTCCCTCCTCAGTCATCAGCTGCTGCTCCTCAGTCCCCTAAGCCCCTCCCCCACCCTGCAGGAATGGCGACCAGCTCCATCTTGTGCAGGTCTCCTTCAGACAACCACAGCCCCACAGCCCCACAGTCCGCAGTCCGTGCCTGTGCTAGCCGTGTCATTACCAGAGAATAACGCGTCACGGGATTCCTCCATCCTCTGGCTCTTCCTTCTGCTTCTTCCCTCACGATGCTCTCTGCGTCCTGGGGAAGGAGAGTTGATACGGATGTTCCACTTAGGGCAAAGCACTCAACTGTCACTTATTCTCAGTCACTTTAACCAATTATAAGTCTCCGGTTGACTGTGACCCACTACACGAAGACGTTTCTCTGACCAAGGCTATAAGCACACTAATCAACGGATAGGAACATAAAAGGCAGTAAATGGGCAGTCAACGCCCATTCAGCAAGACATTGGTAATGAGATTTCCCCTTCTGCCTATGGCATCTGTAGCCACCAGCTTTTGACAAAATTTATAGAACCAGGCTTGATGTCCCTTGCATGAAGCAGGACTCAGATCCAAGCAAAGCGGTTTGTTGTCTCTGTAGCCATCCCCAGGAGTGGTGAGTCTCTTAGTGCATCCCAATGCGCACGCCTCTTTGAGCAGGTCCATATTGTTGTGGGTAAGGTAACCAAACTCACTGATACTTTTCTCCCTCAGCAACCTACACAACACTTTCTGGCATTGTGAAAGCAGGCCAGCAGACGTTAGTGTGTTGGCAGAGAGCTGGCTGCACCCGCCCCACATCACGCAAGTGGAAGTCAGAGGATTGCTTCTGGGAATTGGCACGGAGGTCCTTGTGTTCACAGACGAGCACAAGGAGAACCCAGAATGTCAAACACAGGGTTGTTCCTTCAAAGGGAGGCACGAATAACCTGTTATCTGCCCAGAAGGATGGGAGCAGGACACGGCTAATAACCTGGTGACCTTCACACTGTGCTCTTTACAAAGAGTTTTGATGTAGTCATGCCTTAAGTGTTTTTGTGCACACAGGGTTGAGTTAATTATCACCAGGAAATTTTTCATCAAATTGTGCTGTGCTTAGATATACCTAAATTGAGCTACTCGGGGCCAGACTCCCAGGGTTCGAACCAACCCTGGCTCTGAGTTTTGTTGAGCCAGATAAGCTTCTTGACTCCCACAGATCATTACCCCGCCTACCGTGCTGGTTGCAGAGACCCCCCCCCCCCACGTAAGGTTTGGGGGACTGAACTCAAGCGTGGCAGCCGGCACTTTTAACTTCTGACCCGTCTTACTAGCCCAAATAAAGAATTTCTGAATGGCCTTGTCCCAGGACTAGAGTCAGGCACAGTTATGTAGTAAATTAGCTACATGTGGTTGTAGCCTTTGGTATGACGGTTGAGTGCTGTTCTTTTTGTGGGTTTGGTTTGGTGAGCATATGTGTGCATGTGTGCATGTGTGACTGTGTATGTGTGCTTGAGAGCATGCTTGTGTGAGTGTGTGAGTGTGTGATGTGTGTGTGAGTGTGTGACGTGTGTGAGTGTGTGTGCGATGCATATGTTTGTGAGTGTGTGAGTGTGTATGTGTGTGTGAGTGAGTGATGTGTGTATGAGTGTGTGATGTGTGTGAGTGTGTGTGTGCGATGCGTGTGTTTGTGAGTGTGTGTGTGAGAGAGATGTGTGTGTGTGTGAGTGTGTGACCACACCACAGAACCTGAAAAGGCCCCACCTTATTTGTTTATTTATTTTGTTGAATGAGTGCAGATGTATTCATACCATAGCACACACAAGGTCAGGGGACAACTCTTGAGTTTCTCCTGCCACTTTGTGGGATTGTGAGAGAGAGAGAGAGAGAGAGAGAGAGAGAGAGAGAGAGAGAGAGAGAGAGAGAGAAAAGTAAATCAAACCCAGCAAGAACACAAATTTTTTGAACCTTCCCTTTCCCCTTTGTGTCTATTAACCAATCACACCAAGTTGTGAGATTCAGCTCCCACCACTGGGATGAGACACAGTCACCACTTATGTCAGTGATAAAAGCAGTAAAAGATACTCGCCATCTTGGCCCTGCGTGCTTACGGCCCAGTTTGGGTCCTGGTGCACCTTTTATTACAGAAAGAATTGCCTGCTCAGCTGCTCTCACCTTGTTCACACTTGTGTGACACCGAGTTTATTCTTCATTTCTAAGAAACTGTTAATCCCACTGGGATGCGTGCCCCAGTGAGGCATGGGCTCATTTTATCACGGACTTCACCATAAGCGAAATATGAACATGTTGCTTTGTCGCCATCTTGGTTAATGACCTCATCAAGATGGCAACGATAATGTTTCACCGCTGTCTTTGTTAGGGCAACCTGTGGCATGAGAAGGAGGCTCTCGGCCACACCGGTGTAGCTTGAGTATATGAGACCTCCAAACCTGCCCCACAGTGACACACCTTCCTCAGCAAGGCCACACCTCCTAGTGGTGCCGCTTCTTATGGACCAGCTTTCGAACACACGAGTCTATGTGGGCCATACCTATCCAGACTACCAGAGAGGCTCTATTGATGTGGTCAGAGAGACCAAAGGGGGATTTTTCCTTCTCATCCCAAGGTCATCTAGGGGACTGTTGGGCATCTCTCTATGTGTCCTGTAATTGTGGGAGTCACCTGATCTCTTGTTCGGGGAGAATATGGAGACCTCGTTTGGTGAATTCTAGCTACTGTGTAGCATCATGTGCCTCATGGCTTGGGTCCTGAAAACCTGACGGGGGCTGGTGAGGGAATGCGGAAAGGACAGACACACAGACACATGCACAAACATCCTGGCATTGGGTGAGCTGTGCGTGCTCTGATGGAGTTGCACCAACAACAGGAGCTCTACTCATTTATTAAGTGCAGCACAGAAAGGACATTAGCTAGTCTGGGAAGGAGCCTCTGTAGGTGAGCAGTTTCAGGCTGTAAACTTTGCGGGAAGAGGGAGCCGAAGTTGTTATTTTTCTCACATACCGGCCAACCATTCACAAGCACTCTTACTTTATCCCGTCAGCATTTGTAGCCAGACCAAAGAAAGCTTTGGTTCCCCTTCTGAACCTCTCTTGTCCATGTGAAGAACCAGGCTATCTCTATCTTAGGCTTAAAAGCATCTTATAGTAAAGACCAACTTAGGTTCATTCCTGTTTATGATTAAACAGACTGGGCTATGCCCTACCTATAACCTTAACTACAAATGGCTCTGTACTGCCTGTTCCCAGGAATGACAACCATGTTTTTGTTTCTATAACCAGCTTGCAACCTCACCTTTGTTTCAAAAGGTTATAGACCCACCTATGACTGTCTTCTTATGACTATGAGTATTTTTATGCCCACCTTGCAACCATGTTTTTGTTTCTTTCTCGTCTTGCTCCTACAACCCGATTTTGCCTGCCATCTCTTCCATTTGGATCCCCACCTCTGATCTAGAAAAGCCTGGTCTTTCTCATATCCAGTGCTGACCTCTCAAACCCTGCCTCAGGGGGAAGCAGTCTATTTCCACAAACAAAAAAGCTTGCTTTAATGAATTGCTTGCTTTAATTAATTTGGCCATGGTGATGTGGGTTGGTGGCCTTTCTCCTCCTCCCATCTCTGAGGTTAACACATGCCCATATCAGCAATATACACCCACTTGGGGCTTCTTTGGCTCTCCACAGTTTAATCCACACAGAGAAGGATTAACACAGAGGGAAATTTTCCTCAGTGTTTCCAAGCAAGCCATGGTCAAGCACGATCTGTGACTAATCCTCACACAGACAGAGCAATTGGTAAAAGGAATGCGAGAGGGGCTGGAGAGGTGGCTCAGAGGTTAAGAGCACTGTCTGCTCTTCCAGAGGTCCTGAGTTCAATTCCTAGCAACCACATGGTAGCTCACAACCATCTATAATCAGGTCTGGTGCGGGTGCATATATGCAGGCAGAAAGCTGTATGACATATACATAATAAATAAATAAGTGTTTAAAAAAAAAGGAATGCGAGAGGACAGATAGGGAGAGGAACCAGGTCTATAATAAAGAAAGAGAACCTCCAAGATGACCAGCTTTGTCCTCATTCTGACCCAAGACAAAAGCCAGCAGCGTAAACCAAAGTCTTTGTAGACTTTTGACCCCTGCTGACAGACTGGCTCAATAAGTTCAAAACCAGATCAGGACATGTCACCCAACAGTTTTGGGCCAATCAACCATCCTAGCTTTCTTCAAACTGACTAACCCTAAATTAGGGGAGGAAAACTCTTTAGAGATGTTAAACCCCCAGCCCTAGATATTCAGCTTCCTGAGTTCCCCCTCTCCCATCTGCTGTTCCGAGGGGTCCTTCACCCTGTCTCGGAGACCGAGATGCATGCATGCGTTCTCACCTCCAACAAATACCTTTCTCCAACGGTTGATTCTGCCTGCTGTACTCAAGATTTCCCCACTGCTACCTGTCAGGCTTGAGATTTTTTTCCCCTTCTTTTAATTCTTTAACTGGCGGAGAAAATAGCCCAATCAAGAGCCCTGGACAGTAACACAATCACATCAGATTGTAAACTTGAGCTCAACCAGTGGGATAAAACAGAGTCACACCTTTGTCACAGACTCTGGTTTGCGTCTTGGCAAGAATTGCCTTCCTGGGTTACTCTTGCTCTGTGTGTTTGCAGAGTGCCTCTACCCACTAAGCCACCTTCTACCTTGTGTTTTGAGACAGGCTTTCTCACTGAGTCTAGTTTCCTGACTGACAAGACGGCTGGTCAATGAGCTCCAGCCCATTTCTACCTCCCAAGCGCTAGAGTACAGACACAAGTCTTTGCACCTAATCTTCTACTGGGGTGCTGAGAATCCAAATTCAGCTCCCCCTGCTTGGATAGCAAGCTCTTTACCAACCAAACCATCTCCCCAACCCCATATCCTTAATTTCAACAACTCAGAAATGAAGCAATTCCTTGGAAAACACAAAAGTCCACAATGTAACTGGCCTGGTTGCAGAAATATATTCTAGTAAGAATATATTTCCCTCTTTGACTATGAGACTACTGAAAGAACAGGCCCCAAGAAATTATTAGCTTTTCCCCAGGAATCTCCCCTGGGGAGAGGAAATGGCTAAAGCCCTTAGAGCAGCTAACCAGGAACTTGTCTACTGGAGAAAGATTCACAACTGGTAAGAGGGCCTTGCAGGAGAGACACCTGACAGGAAAGACACGGTGCTGAGACAACAGGAGGCCGAGACCACACCATGCACCACGCTCATATATCTTGCTTTATACTTAACCCAGCCCTCAAATCAGAACCAAAGATCCAAAGATGGACTTTTCAGAGCCAGTGGATGTGTTTGTTTCTCTTTCCAATATAGCCACATTGGATGAATCCCCTTTTTCTTCATTTCTCTATTAATTTGGTTCCTTTCATTCACACATTGAAGACAATGTCCAAATCTGGCTAATTGGGGTCACAGACTGTGACCGCTAAGTCTGGTAGCAACTTATCTAACATTAAACACTAAAGAGTTTCATTGGGTAAATCTAATTCTCCACTTTAAAACTCCCAGAAATCTCCAAGCTCTTAAGGTTTAAATAAAAAACCCCATCAAATGTTAAATAATTCATCACTTCTCGTCTAGAAATAGAGATAATGTTGATTGAGGTAGTTAAAATGACCCTATTATAATACCCAGAAATGGACAGTTAAAAAAATAAAATAAAATAGTTTAAAAATCCGATCTCTTTCATTAGTATGCATAGAAAAGTCTTTAGCAAGCTATTAACAAGCAGTATCAATAACACATCAAAACAATTCTTCCGGGGCTGGGGATTTAGCTCAGTGGTAGAGCGCTTACCTAGGAAGCGCAAGGCCCTGGGTTCGGTCCCCAGCTCCGAAAAAAAGAACCAAAAAAAAAAAAAAAAAAAAAAAAAAACACCAATTCTTCCTGGTCAAGCAGTGCTCATTTGTTGAATAAAAGGCCAGTGAGAGGGGTTGGGGCTTTAGCTCAGTGGTAGAGCGCTTGCCTAACAAGCGCAAGGTCCTGGGTTCAGTCCCCAGCTCTGGAAAAAAAAAAAAAAAAAAAAGGCCAGTGAGACATTCTGAGAGCCATCGGTGTAACTGCCACATTGTTATAAATAAGTTCCCGTCAGAAAGTTAGAGACTAGCACACTAACTGAAATGTCTGGACAAAGCAAACTCTTACCCTTCAGAAGGGTGTGCTTGGAGGAGTGACCACACAGGGATGTCTTTGGCTTTTATTCTAACTAAAGTAGTGACCTGTGTCTTTTCCGCATTCATCGAAGTCCAACCTCACAGTCTGATTTGATTGGATAGCCTTAAAAGAATTGGTGCACAAGAAAGCACAGGGAGGGGCCAGCCACATGCAAAAGTTTACAAGTGAATTCAGCAAGATAATGTCGGCACACCCCTTTAATCCCAGCACTGGAGAGGCAGAGGCAGGAGGGTCTCTGTGAGTTCCAAACCAGCCTGGTTTACAGAGCGAGTTCCAGGACAACTAGAGCTACATAATGAGACCCTGTGCTCCCAAAACAAAACTAAGAAAGCTATGCAGATTTCTTCTTGTAAACACAAGTTTTAGTATTTGGTAGGAAAGAGTCGCATTTAATGACCCTTACAACGTGAAGAGGTGGAATAACGTGAAAGGAGAAAGTTTAAATCATCAACAGAGGTGAAAATCTTCCCCATAAAATTCAACACCCATGGGGCTGGAGAGATGGCTCAGCGGTTAAGAGCACCGACTGCTCTTCCAGAGGTCCTGAGTTCAATTCCCAGCAACCACATGGTGGCTCACAACCATCTGTAAAGAGATCCGATGCCCTCTTCTGGTGTATCTGAAGATAGCTACAGTGTGCTCATATATAATAAATGAATAAAAAAAAATTCAACGCTCATGATAAAAAAAAAAGATTTGCTAACTTAATAAAAAGCATTTTCAAAGCACTCCTATCCAAAACAACACTTCAACCAAAAAAGGTGAAGGACCTGTGTTTACCATTCCTCTTCACCATAGTCACCTATGCAATAAGACAAGAAAAGGAAATACCAGGCATATAGACAGGAAAGGGAAAGAAGTGAGCCACTGTAAGGAAGACACATAAGGGCGGTTTAGATTCAGTTCCAACACTCACAACACAGGCATTCTGAACTCCCGAGGCTTTCTTCCCACCAGCACACACACCGTCAGCTCAGCAGCAGACGCTAGCTGAGTGTCCTCTAATCCAATTCAAGTCTGATGCTATCTGCCTGAAGATAGCATCAGATCCCACAGGCTGAAGGCTCAGAACCCGAAGTCGTCTTCCCACACACACATACCTCAGATGCCAGTCACAAGCCCGGGGTTGACTTATCTCTGCCCGTGCTGATTGGCTGCGAGCACGCGGGCTTCCGACAATCTGCACTGTGGGGTCAGCTTGTTTGCTTGAACAACTATAGAACTCAGGGGAGTACGTGTTTCACATGCTGCTTTTGCTCTCTCTCTCTCTCTCTCTCTCTCTCTCTCTCTCTCTCTCTCTCTCTCTGCAGTAGTTACTTTGGGTTTGGTTTGGAGGGCTTTGGCACAAGATCTCAAGAAACCCAAACCAGCCTCAAACTCCCTAGGTACCTGAGAAGGCCTCCTACGCCCATCTCCTGTGTGCTGGGATCACAGGCGTGAGCTTCCACATCTGGCTGGCTTGTTGGTTCATTATGAAGACTATTACAAAGATCACAAAGGAAGACACACTGAGGAGAGAGGACGACCTTACATACTTCTTCTACACACCACCCTCCAGGTCCTACCAGAGTTAGCTACCTGGAAGCTCTCTGAACCTTGCCCTTTTAGATTTTTTCCGGAACTGTGGTGCTAATAGACTGGGTGGGGAAACCCAGCAAGGCCTGTCCGTCCAGATTCTTCTTGCCTTCTTTGTGCAACATTTCTTCCTCCCAAGCAAGGAAGGACTAGGGCTCCTGGGGTGGAGGTCTTATACACATCAGTTCTCTGTGTCTACGGAGGAAGCAGCTCAGAGACATAGGTTTCCAGGGCCTGATTTGATCCCTAAATCACCTCAATACCATTCTAGTCACTTCGGAAGTAAGAAGAGATCTGTGAACCTTGAGCCCGATGGGTGGATGAAACCAAACTGCCCATCACAGTGCCACACCCTGTTTGTCATTGACGTGATCCTCTGCATACAAATACCAGGGCATCTACCAACAAAACAAAACAAAACAAAACACCTGAAAGGCCTAATTGAATTTGGCAAGTTATAGGGTGTACACTTATTAGACAGTTGTGAGCCAGACCTAGTAGCCCAGCCTTGTAACCACAGTCACACAAAAGGGAGACAAAAGAATTGTGAGTTGAAGGTTAGTCTACACAATTTAATGAGACCCTAGAGTTTTATCGCCAAATGTAAGCACAAAAAAGGTGGGAGTGTAGTCATTGATAGAGGGCTTGGCTAGGTTATGTGAGAATGTGGGTTTAATCTCTAGCACTGAAAAAAAAATTGGATTTCTGCCAGGCACAGTCAGGTGCACCCTAAATCCCAGAAGGTGGATCTCCTTGAGTTCCTGGCCAGCCAGGGCTACACAGATACACCTATCTCAACAAGAAAATAAAATGTATTTCTATACATTAGCAGTATACACAAGGACACTGTACATTTTTCTAAAGGTTATTTATTTTTACTTTATGTGTATGAGTGTTCTGCTGTTTTGCATATATATGTATATATGTATGTATGTATATGTATATATATGTGTGTGTGTGTATATATATATATATATATATTGGAGGCTATCTGAGACCATTGGGTCCCCTGGAACTGTAGCTATGACAGTCATGAGCCACCAGTGGGTGCTGGGAACAGAACCCAGGTACTCTGCAAGAACAGCAAATCCAACAAGTACTCTTAGCACTGAGCCAGCTCTCCAGCCCCGGCACACTGACATTTAAAATATAATACCATTTAAAATTACTTGAAAATGAGAGTCTTAGGCATAAATCATGTTCAAGGATGTGTGCACATGTGCATATGTGCACAGGTGAACGTACCTGTGACAGAAGAAGGTGTCAGGTGTCTTCCTCTGTCACTGTCCACTTGTTCCTTTGAGACAGCATCTTTCCCTAAACCTGGGGCTTATAGTTTCTTGGCTAGGCTGAAGGCCAGGAAGCCTCAGTGACCCTTTTGGCCCTCTGGTCTATCCCTGTCTTGGAGCCAGCATCACAGATATGGACAGTATCTGAACTCAGGTCCTCAGGATTGTACAACAAACCAGCAACTGCCCATCTCCCCAGCCTCTCAGGCATAACAAAGCATGTACCTCTCTCTCTGTCTGTCTGTCTCTCTCTCTCTCTGTGCACGCGTGTGTGTGTGTGTGTGTGTGTGTGTGTGTGTGTGTGTGTGTGTGTGCATGTTTGGTTTTGAGACAAGGTTTTTAGACAAGGTTCCCATGTGCACCAGGTCAGACTTGAGCTTTCTTTCTTTCCCCTCCTAACTATATGTGTGTACGTGTGCTTGTGCATGTGTATAAGTGTGTGTGCGTGTGTGTGTGTAAATGTGTATGCTCGTGTGTGTGAGTGTATATGCTTGTGTGTATGAATGTATGAGTATGTATCTGTGAGTGTGTATGCAAGTGCGTGCGTGCAGGTCTGTGTGTGTGTGTGTGTGTGTGTGTGTGTGTGTGTGTGTGTTTGAGGTGAGTGCATCAGTGAAGCTCAGAGGAAAACTTTGAGGAGTCAGTTCTCTCCTCCCACCTGTCCAGAGGCTGGAACCCAAGTCGTCAGGCTTGGGGGCAATCACCACTGAGTCATCTCACCAGCCCTACATCTCTCTATGTAGCCAAGGACAAACGTGAAGTCCTTTTTCTTCTGTTTCCGTTTCCCGGGTGCCGGAATACCGAGAGCAGCTGCAGTTTATACGCACACAGATTTTAAGTGTTGGTAAGTGTGAAGAAATGACAGCAGGAAGGACTACAAATGAGTGTCCTGATGGCTGCACCGACCCGGATGGATATCCAGGAAATCACGCTGCGTGAAGAAACCCACCCTCCCAAAGGCTGCACATGGTTTCCCAGTCTATTCATAGAAACATTGAAATGACACAATTACAGATGTGGACATTGGTTGCTGGAGGCAACGGGGCAGGAGGGCGTGGACGTGACCATCAAAGTGTAACCGAAGGGGCTTATGGTGATGAAGCCGTCCGGGGCCTTCATGGCACGGAGGTCAGTGTGAGGAAGGGCAGTTTTTCAGGGCTTCAGCATTGGGAGGAACTGGGTACAGGATACAAGGGGCCTCTCTGTTACTGCCCTCAACTGCATGTGAATCTACCATTATCCCAAAGTAAAAAGTTCAATTAAAAAATCTCTCAAATGCACAACAGCAGCGATGTGTAATTTGGTCCTGCAGAACAAATCTGAATCATGCGTCCTGTGCCTCGGCTGGGAGTCTGTCTAGCAATAAATCGGCAGCTGTGGATTTTTTTTTTTTTAATTACAAAGTGCAGGGCCACCCTCAGAGAGGAAGGCATTCAGGAGCAGGCCGCTGTGCTGTGTTTTTCAGAGCTTTCAAGCTTGGAGACCAATCTGAGGAACGAGTTTTGGTTGTAGTCCTTTGTGCTCAGTCTTGCTCGCCTCACTGCCACCACAGCTTCCTCTGGGCTCTCCACAAGGCCCCTGCAGCCCCAGCCCCACCGGCTGGCTCAGCTCAGTTCCTTTTCCCATCCCCCTCCTGGTATCTGCCTTTGCTGTGGGGGGCCTAAGGATCCCCCCACAGAGGCTCCTTGTCCTCCACAAGGGCCTACTGAGCAGAGCCACCTGCGGTCACAGCCCCTCTTCAAGACAGCCTCAACCTATAGGAGGAGGACATTCATCCTTTGCCCCTGTCCTCATCACAGTCTGTCTGGTTGTTGTTGCCAAAGAAATGACTTGCAATAGGCTTCTGAGTGTTGCCACACCTGGGGTAGGGGTTGGCCCTCAGCCCACAGGAACCTGTTGGGGAAGCTTGGTGTCCTGCTTCTAAAGCTGAATGCATAGAGGGGAGCCATCACCTGTCTCCTCCGTAGAGTCAGCATTGGTAGCTCCATGGAGAGCTGGGTGAATGGGATGGAGTGAACATGGAGGAGGGGGCCCGAGGCAGGGCAGGGTCAGTTTACAATTAGAGCCTACGGTTTGCTCTTCCACTTGTGGCCACAACCAGCGAGTGTGGAAACAGCAGTTTGAATGGAGCCAGTGGCTAAAATTGCTTCACGGCTGCCTCTTCAGTTGGGCACTTGATGAGTGTCCTCGCCTTTCCCTGCTTGCTTCTCTTCCTCCCTCTCTTCCTTCCTTCTTTTTGGGTTCGCCGGTGCCTCAAATGTATCTTCAACCAGTACCTAAGATCTAGACAATGCATCTTCAGCCTCTTGGGTGACAGATGTGCCCCCCCCACCCCCACCTCCCTGGGGATCTGCTGCACCATAATCTGCTCCTCAAATTACAGAGTCTGTCACAGCCCTTCCAAACTGCTGGAGGCCTCTCTCCACAAATGTGCACACATGGACAGGAATAGTGGCAAATGCTTGTAATCCCAGGACTCGGGGTGATAAGAAAGGCTAGTCTGGGTTACACAGTGAGAGCCTGTCTCGAAACCGACAAAGGAGCTGGAGAGATGGCTCCGTGGTTAAGAGCATGCACTGCTCATGCAAAGACCTGAATTCCGTTCCTTAGCACCAGCTACCTATAACTCTCGTTTCAGGGGCTCTGACACCCTCTTCTGGTCTCCGAAGCCACCCACATAAACATGGTGCCCATACAGACAAGTAGGCAGACACAAGTCCACACGAATGAAAACGAAATTAAAAATTACAGGATCGGGGTTGGGGATTTAGCTCAGTGATAGAGCGCTTGCCTAGCAAGCGCAAGGCCCTGGGTTCGGTCCCCAGCTCCAAAAAATAAAAAAAAAATAAAAAATAAAAAATAAAAAAAAATAAAAAAAAAATTACAGGATCTCTGTTCACCCCCTCAGCAAGACTGAAGCAACAGAAGACATTGCTTACAACGCGGTGTAGGGAAGGCTGGGAAGCTGAGCTAGGTCCTGGGGATTCCTGCGTGATCTGTCTTCAGATGCTGAGGATGTCCAGGACCCCACACAGGCTAGGCACATGCCCCACTGAACAGCAGCCCAACCCTCCTTCCGTGTCTTTTCCTGACCACGTCTGTATGCCGAGGGCAGGGTGTCTGAAGCTATTGTCTGCTCCCCACAGGTTCTCAGTCTCCCTTCCCGGAAGCCGTAGACCCACTGAGAAGACATTCAGCACATCCCCCAAGGCAACCCAGTTCGCTCCTTAAACCCTTCCTCCATTTCTCTCCGCTCTGTGCACGATGCACTCACTGCTGTACTGAGATCCTTGGCAGGCGGGAGCACGCATCAGCGGCTGACACAACATGGTTTTGGTTTGTTTTGTCGATTTACTTGTGTGTGTGCGCGCACACGCGCGCGTGCAGTGACTGGGCGGGGCAGAGGCCGGAAGATGGAGTTGATCTCCTGAAGCCGGAGTTCCAAGTGGTTGTGAGCCACCTGGTGTGGGTGCTGGGAACTGAACTGGGTCCTCTAGAAGAGCAGCATGAACTCTGAATTGTTGAGCTGTAGCTCCAGCCCCTTATCAAACTCATAGTCCAGACAATACTGCCTACCCCCTCTAGTGAGCTCCAAGACACACCCATTGGATGCTGAAATACACTGTGCTTTCTCTAGATTCCTGCAAAAAATTCATTTATACGTTAGGCAAACTGGAGAGTAACAATAATGACCAAAAGATTGGAAGTGATACAAATATTTATCAAAATATATGATGATATATCTCTGAGACTTTCTATTTCATATTTTCAGACCACAGTTTACTACCGGTATCAAGAAGCCTTAGAAAACCAGAGAACTGGGGCTGGAGAGATGGCTCAGTGGTTAGGAGCACGGGCTGTCTTTCTAAAGGACTTGGGTTCAAGTCCCAGCACCCACATGGCAGCTTACAGTGTCAATAACTCCAGTTCTAGGGTATTTGACACCCTCACACAGATACACATGCAGGTAAAACACCAATGCATGTGAAATAAAATTAAATGAGTTTTTTTTTTTTAAAGAAAGAAAAGCAGAGGACCGTCCTACTCCCCTGTGCAAATGTCACCAACTGTGCCAAAATGTGTGCTTCCGCAGCTGAGGACCACGGTCTCATGCTGTCCCCATGTGTCTGGACACTGCCTGGAGCTCTTCCTGTCTTTTCTGATTCTGCCACCTGGACACAGAGGCCATCTGTTCCTCACCTCTCCCCCACCTGACACACCTGGCCATCTATCCCGGTGTGACACAACATGTCTGCATGCTAGGACAGAAACTAAGTCCCTCTCAGGGCTCACAGTATTCCTGGGCTCAAACAGTAGCTGCCAGGTGTCTCCACCTGAGGCTGAGTCAACGGCATAGCCACACCTGTCACCCGGAGACTTCTTGGCACTTGGTTCTTGCTGGGTGGATTATGTCTATGGAGTTGCAGGCAAAGGTTTCCCAGCTCCCTGCTCCCATAGTCCAGCACTGGCAATCTTCTTCTGCTGCTAAAGCATGGGCTAAAGCCGAGGTCTGTCTGTCAGAGCATGGCTTCTCATGTGGCAGGCAGCCCTTGTGTCCTTCGCATGAGCCCTTGCTGGACTCGATCATTTCCTTACTTCCTGGTGCTACAGGAAAGCTCTAGGCTCAGCCTGTGCCTTTCAGTCCTGTGGCTCTGAACTGGAGAAAAATAGTTGTATGTTCTCTCTATATACTATTTTATAATGCTACACACAAATGAAAAGCATTTACTAATACATAATTACATATTAAATAGCATGTTAATATAATATATAAATTATATATAACCATATAATTATTAATTATATTTGCAGTCCTATGGAACTGCTACATCATTAGTGACATCACCGCTACAGTGTCTGCTCCCTCCTCACAGAGTCTGTCCATACTCATGCCAGCTTCATCTGGTCTGGATTGTTGCTTTTGGGGTTTTTTGTTTGTTTGTTTGTTTTTTGTTTGTTTTGCCAGAGTATTCCAGGCTAGCTTCAAACTCACTATCCTTCGAACCTCAGCTTCCCAAGTGAAGGGGTTAGAAACGTGTGCCACCTCACTGCCCACTTAGGATTATCTGTTCTAGATGCTCTCCTTGAGTCATCTGCTTTTACATGGCCCTTCTTTCCTCCAATGATCTGAGCTAACACCTTTGCTGTATATCAAGTCTCCAGATGAACTTGGACCCATTTCCAAATTATCTACGCTTCTGTGAGAGTGTGCCCTCAGATGGCCATCAGTGGCTCTGTAAAAACACAGAAGGGCTGGAGAGATCGCTCCGCTGCTAAGAGCACTGACTGCTCTTGCAAGGACCTGGGTTGGATTCTCAGCACCCACGTGGTAGCTCACAGCTCAGAAGATCTGATGCTCTCTTCTGTCCTGTGAGCACAGCATGAATGTGGTGCACATATATACAGGCAAAATGGCCATACACATTAAAAATAATCTTTAAAAAAAGATGAAATGGTGGGATGTGTGTGTCACGTGCTCTCAGGAAGTGGAGGCAGGCAGGCCTCTGTGAGTTCAAGGCCAGCTTGATCTACACACTCAGCTTACACAATGAAGGGGGAGGAGGGGAGGAAAAAAGGAAGGAAGGAAGGGAGGGAGGGAGGGAGGGAAGGAGGAAGGGGGAAGAAAGGAAAAAGGAAGGAAGGAAGGAAGGGTGAAGCAAGACTTGCAATACCATGATTCTCTGCTTTACCACCAAATATGCTGTCGTGTTGGCATGCAGAAGAGACCCTTGTCTGGGCCAGCGATGCATTCTTGGAATCACGTAGAATGAGTTTTCCTGAGGAAACATCTAGTCCCAGATGACAAAGATGATTTGACCAAGAAATGATTCCACCCAAGTTTAGCTTTGTGGACCAGTGAGTTCCTTGGGGTTATTCACATGGAGATGGGTGGGGGTGACTTATAGGAGCATGGCTGACTCAGAGGCAGTCAAGGCAAAGAAAACCCACCCCAGCACGGGGACAACACAGAACCTCATGCCTGTGGTTCCCTGTGTGACTTCATTCAGGCAACTCAGGGAAGAGCCTCTTCTCCACCCCCACTCGCCACACACAATGCTCACCCACAATGTACTTGCTCATTGGACCATGGAGAGAGAGGCTGTGTGGATCTTGAAACTAATCTAAGCTTTCTGGGTCTCCTGAGCGAGGTTCCTGCATCTTGAGCTCCTTAGTTTCTTAAGTCTCGAGAGCCTCCATCTTCTTCTAAGAGAGAACGCTTCGGTTCAGAGCAAATCGCCACACAACTTCCCAGACGACAGAGCCATGAGGGAAGTAACCTCTCTGCGGTCATTTAGTTATAGCAGCAAAAGATGGACCGAGACACCCGTGTCACTCCGGAGAAGCAGAACATGACCTAACTGATGCTTTTTTAATATTTGAAGAACCACATTGCATCTGCTTTCCATTGTACAAATCAGTTCTAGAAGTCAACTTCTAAAGAGAAAAGGTTCGTCTCCCCAGTCCCGTATAAATTCAGTTGTGTTTGTCTAGAAAGACAACTCGAGGGAGAAGCCACCCCAGGAGGTTTAGGGTCCACATCCAGGCTGACTTTGGAAACAGAAATGATGATGCTGCTGCTGCTGTAGAGAATCCCTGCCGGTTGTCTCACCGTAAACCGTTATCCCGTAAAATCCCTTTGTATCTTGAGCCTCCAGGGATAGAGATCTGAGACAGAGAAGTCTCTCCTCCTGGCCTTGAATGTATAGATGAGAGGAGAGGGAGGGAGGGGAAGGAAGGGAGAGGGAGGGGGAGGTGGGGGAGAGAGAGATTATTTTGGCTCATAGTTTTAAAGATTCCACAGGCTGTGGATGTGAGCCTGAAGCAAGGCCGCAGTACGAAGGAAGCAGAGTGAGGGGAAACAACTGCCCATTTCATGGCAAAGGAGAGGGAAATAGCTGCAGTGGGGTTCATTTAGTAAGTAAAGTGGTGAGCATGCATGAAAACAGGGTTCACCCCTAGCGCCTCAGAACCACACTCACAGTGGCGCACATCTGTAACCCTAACACTGGGAAGACAGAAGCAGGAAGACGGAAAACTCAAGGTCTCCTCGGCTACACAGCGGGTGCAACTGTGTCTCAGAAAGAGCTTTGTGGGGTGGAGTGGAGAGGAGGGAGGACCACCATCCTTTTGAAGGACACCACTCTTGACTTAAGATCCTCACACAAGGCCCCACATCTTAAAGGTTTTTCTCTTGACAGCACCTCACAGGAAGGGACTAAGCCTTTAACACATCAGCCTTTGGGGGTGTTCAAGATCCAAACCACAGTGCACATTAAAGAAGATGAAATAACTCTCCTCACTTAATGATCAAACTTAATGTATCAACAATGTGATCATCCAAGCATACAGTCAACCCCCACAGGTGATCAGCAAAGCAGGACACACATTTATCCCAAGACACACATGTCATACACATGGGACGGTAACTTCCCAGGACTTCTCAGCCTTGTGTGATTTGCGGCCCCCATGTTGGACCTAAGCTGAGTCTTCCGTCATTTTGGCCCAGTGTTTGGGCTCCCTCACCTTGACGCCTATAGAGAGTGACTATGTATCTACAGGACCTTGTGCTTCCTGTTGAAAGGCAGCACCTCCCTCCCCAGGGAAGTTCTGTTCTGCAGAAGAAAGCCGTCATGGTGAGGCACTAGCAGAAGCTGGCGCCCTAGCAAGAAAGCACAGGAAGTTTCCATGGCTTTGGCAACTTGATCTAGGAAAATCGGTCTCTCCCATTTGGCTGACAGAAATCTGTTTATTCTTCAGACAGTAAAATGCCTTTTTCTTTTCAGTAGAGAACTTTTCCTCTGCTTCTCAAACCTCCAACTTAGAAATGTTCCAAGGGGACACACACTGCGTTTAATAAGGGCAACGGAAGCTTGGGGGGCCTGGATGCCAATCAAAGGCCCTGTTGTCTTGGAGTTTTCCCATAGGTTAGCTTTCCAGGCTCAAGCTGACTTTAACTGGGTGGACATGGATTCCGCCTCTCTGTCCTCATTGCCTTCTGTACAGAGCGGAGTCCTTAGCTTCCTGACTGGGTGGGGTGTGTCCACCCAAGATGCCCACTGCTCATATGCGGCCCACCCGGCTCACCACCTCCTCAGAGCAGCTGCAGTGGCACAGGCAGGGAGTGACACACTCATGGCTGCCTGCTGACTTCACAGAACAGGAGCTTCAAGTTTTCAGGGCGAGGCTCTTGCAGGTACTGGCTGTATAGGTTGCAAGGCTGGCCTCTCCTGCTGAGCCCCTGCCCCAGGGCAAGGTGGCCTCTTCCCCTGAGCTTTGACCCCTTTTCCTGGCTTGGCCTACTGTGGTGTTTTTTTTTTGTTTTGTTTTGTTTTGTTTTGTTTGTTTGTTTTATAACTTTCCCCACCCACCATGTAACAGAATCTCAGTTTTCAAAATTCCAGAAGCACAGTTTGTGCATGGAGAACCCTGCCCGGCCCACTCGCCCACCTACATCCACAGGGTCACCCTGTGTAAGTGCCCTTGGGGGCTTTATACGGCATAAGTATATTTGTGTTCATGCACAGGAACCAAACACATTTGTTACCTTCTTAACACGTACATCAGCGTCCATCTGCTGGCAACCTTTCACGGGCTTTTAATACCCTTGACATTGTATTCAGACATACATTTATAGTTTTAACCAGTATCTAGCATCCCGGCCTGTCTATGGCACTGAGTACATTCAGACTGTGGTGAGATCATCACCACTGACCATCTCTGAGACTCTTTCTGGTTATCCCCGAATAGAAATTCAGCCCCAGTCTGTCCCCAACCACGGACACTTGCCCACCATTCCCTCTGTCCCTGGGGTCTGAGGATTCTCTGAAGCTCTGTGGAAAAGAGTCGTTGTGTGGGGTTTGCCTTCTTTGTGAGTGGATTCTGCAGGCGGGGAGCCTGTGGACTTTCCCACGTAGAGACAATTGTGAATGCTCACGAAGCACTCTAACCGAGCTGCCTATCCTCACGCTTCTTCAGACAGCGTGTCTTGTAGCCCAGGCTGGCCTTGAAGTTTCTATGCCTCCCATTCTTCTGGAGTACCGAGATATTGTCACACCCAGAGAGTCCCACCACACCCAGCTGTAACTGGCTGGTTTCACCTTCTGTAATAATTCCAAGGCTTAATCCTCTTTACTGCAAATGTCATAGATCTATAGCATGTAAGCTAAATTTCCATTTTAAATACTCTTGAGTTAGTGCTGTGACTGTATTAAAAACTTCTGAGTGCCCAGTGAGTGTTCTCAATCAATAGCATCTATGCCAAACCAAAACAAAAAGGGGGGGGAGGGGTTAGCTGGGAATGCTGGTGCATGCCTGTAATCCCAGCACTTGGGAGAGGGAGGCAGCAGGATTAGGAATTTGATGTCATCCTCAGCTACATAGGCAGTTCCAGGCCAGGCTGGGTTACATAAGATCCAATCCAAAATACAAACAAACAAACAAAAACAAAACAAAACAAAGAAACAAGAACCACTGGTCTTAGCAGTACCTGCCTGTAACCCTAGCCGGAGCCAGGGTGCTCTGAAGAAGTTGAAGGCTGACCTGGCTTGAAGGGATCAGCCAGGCATAGTACTTCCTAACATGTACAAAACTCTGGGCTTCATCCTCAGCATGAAAAAAACAAAACCAAAAGCCAACAAGTAAACGTCCACGCTGTAAAGGGAACAAGCTGGCACATCAAAGGTGTGTACGTTTGCAGGCAGACGAGGCTGTCTAAGCTCAGCAATGAATGGAGAAGTTTAGGAGGGTGGCATATACTGGGCCTCCTCACTGGAGCCCTGAACATAACGCCATGCTTAAAACACCACAGACCAGACTGCTCAGCCCCAACCAGACAGGGTCATCAAACAGCTAGAGTGGGGTTGCCTGTCCAAAATGACCTGGTCCTTGTGAGAAGAGGATGTCCGGAGCAGGCCAGAGGGAAGGGCCTGTGGAAACAGAGGAGAACACCGGCTCCCAGCCAGGGAGAGAACCTAAGGGCATTGCCTACGTCACGCCATCGTGGGTGACCCCGACACTAGTGCAGATGGTGATTCCCAGGTGGATGATATCTGAAGGTTGAAATCAACAGACCTCACCATTGTGTCAACAGAGCCAAGCAAGGGACCAGGCAATAGACCCCAGGACATTCTATAAGCCGTTGGTGAGTAAGCTTCCCCTGAGGGACAGGAAGGCCTGAGGCAGGCCTGTCCCGCAGGGCGCTGGGCTTTCTGGATGTTCATAAGTGTCAATCAGACTGGAGCTACAGAGGTGTCTGCTGTTCAAGGAGGTCTGGGGACTCGGCAATCAGGACCTACAGCTGCTTTTGCAGGCTTTTCTGGGAGCGTGGTTGCCTGTTTGATTCTGCTATACCGGGGATGGAACCCAGGGCCTGGAACCACTAAGCAAGTGTTCTCCCACTGAGCCGTGCCCCAAGCCTGGCTGCAGACCCCTCAGTCCACAGCACAAAACAGATCAGTCTTGACCCTCTACTCAAACAAATGGAAAACCAAAGTCGGGAGATGATCTCGCACCCGTTTCTGTGTGGGAGAGGCTGCATCACTGTACTGTGCCTTGTACACACATAGGAAGCAGAGTGTAACAGACATCCAGGAGCCCTGCTCGCTAGGATGCGAGTCGCTCCAGGGCAACAGGAGCACATAGGTGGGAATATGAGACGTGTAGATGGGTCACAGTCATGATGGGAGAGCGCCGGCCAGGCTGAGCCAGCTGCAGTAAGATCCAGCATCTACAAGTCAAAGACAGGCTTGAGCAAATACAATGGTGGCAGAGCTTGGTCCTTCTAGACCGGGTTATGCAAAGGCTGGTAACTAAGAGGAAGGGGCTGGTCTCAGTAAGAGACCCCAAGGCTCAGAGCTCAGGCTGTCCCCTTCAGGATGGTCTTCTCTCTCCTGGGATGGACCCAGGCTATTGTGACATTAGTCAAAGTCAAAGCAACACTGAGGCTGGGGCTTCGGTAGTTTGTCACCCATCCCCAGGGATGTCTTAGGAACTTGTTAGATACTGTGTTGTGGAGAGGAGGGCCAATCAGCAGAGGAAAAGTGCTAAAGTCATTAAAATTCTGGGGTTGGGGTTGGGGCTTCTGCAGTCTTGATGCCTTGGAGATAACTGGCCAAACACAACACAGGAGTCCCATTTCCTGGCTGGGCAGGGAGACAGGATCAGGCTCCACTGCCACCACGGGAGGTACCCTCTTATTCAGTTCCATTTCTGAAGCCTGAGAAGGCTCCATCCAGCTTCGAGTCATGTCTTGGAGCCCCAGCCAACCCAAACACCCTTGTTTGTGTGGGCGGTCCTTTCTCAGCAGAGCAGATCTGCAGCCCAGCAGCAGGGATTCAGCAGTCTCTTTACAGCAAACCCACACGGCCACGCTTCCCTCCTCTATCCTACCAGCTGTCCTGGGAGTACCTATGCCATGGGCCCCAGACACCTCAACAGTATCTCCCAGGCCTCCTCACCCACCAAGCGTCCTATTGCCTTCCCCAGAACAGACACCACACACCTTTGATGGCTACCACACTGACCCTGGCCTGGATTGGGGAGTCCAAACGAACACTCACCACAGTCTATAACATACTGCCACCAAAGAGACTGACCAGGATCAGCATTTGGGCTGCAAAATAGAGGTTAAAGGTTAGCCCTCCTTCTCCCATGAAAGAATGATAATCTATGTCTTGTAATTTTCAAAGACAGCTGTGTCTTACAGAACACAGTTCTTCTTCTAGAAGAACTTCTGGGTTGTAATAATAGACTCCCCCACAAATAACACACTGGAGAATCAATACTATGGCTGAGCTCCCGAGGCCAGGCTGGACTAAGTCAGTCTAGAAGCTATCGGTTTTCGGGAGACCAGGCTAGCCCACCACCAGATAGGAGATGAAAAAACCTGAGACCCTGGAGAGATAGCCAGCAGTGGGACTTCCACAGAGTCCCCTGAGTCAAGCTCAGCTGGATTTCTGACCAATTGGATGCTATTTTGACACAAAGGATGATATTTTGACAAGTGGGGTACCTGGAGAGATAGTATGGAGAGATAGTTTATCATTTCAAGACATTGCTGCCCTTGCCCCGGAGGGCCCCGAAATCTTGTTCCCAGCACTCATGTCTGGTGACTCATAGCCACCCATAACTCTAGCTCCAAGGGTTCTCCTGACCTCCAAGGGTACTTGAACACACATGCACATATACACATAGAAAGAGACACATACTTAAGCATAAACTAACAACTAAGAATGAATATTTTTAAATACATAATGTATAATACAATATGGGGTTTTTTTTGTTTGTGTGTTGTTTTAGATGAGAGATTACTATGTGACCCAGGTTAGCATGGAATTCAAAATTCTCCTGCTCCTCCTTCAAGCCTTAGGATCATAGGAACGCACCACCATTCTCAGATTAACAAATAATATTTAAATAAACAAATCTGAATGAATAGATTGATATTTGAAGTCACTCCACGTGGGTTAGCGTGCAGCCGTAGGTAACTTTCACAGCAGAAAACACTGTCAGGAATGCACAGCCATTGAAGATGTGACGGTGCGGTAAAGAAGGCCAAGCTTTCCCCTGATGCCAAAAGTGCTAAGTTAAAGTAGGACGCCAATTCTAGCTCTCTGCCTAGCGTCACACACAGTCGTTCACAGCTAGGCACAACGGCATGCATGTTAACACAGCACTACAGTCAGAGACAGGAGAACAGGAGCTCGAGGCCAGCCTGGGCTGCATGGCCAGATCATATCATTCACAGGAGCTGTGGTAGAGCTAGAATGTGCAGAACCACAAGTCCCATGCTCAGCTCCATGCAGAGAAACAGTACCAATACTAAAAACAACACCAAAACTATAAAGAACTATTAAAAAAAAACTATAAAAACATGGATTTTGGTACAAATAGTCAAAGGATGCAAAAAAACATAAAAGATAAAAGTTAGGAATGGTGGGGTTGGGGATTTAGCTCAGTGGTAGAGCGCTTGCCTAGAGCGCAAGGCCCTGGGTTCGGTCCCCAGCTCCGGAAAAAAAAAAAAAAAAGGAAAAAAAAAAAGTTAGGAATGGAAAACTTGGAGTTTACTTAAGCCAGGCAGAGGTGGCACACACCTTTAATCTCAGCGCTCAGGAGACAGAGACAGGCAGATCTCTGAGTCTCTAGGCCAGCCTGGTCTACAGAGTGAGTTCCAGAACATCGAGGGCTGCACAGAGAGACCTTGCCTAAAAACAAAAACAAATAAACACAAAAAACAACACAAATAAAAAAACCAAAGTTAAAAAAGAGTTTATCAAAATTATAAATGTCTCTTTCTCAAAAGACATCATTTTTAAATTGAAAACCAACACATTAGAGATCAATCTGACACCTAACATCTTTTATTTCTGTTTTTCTAAAGCTACCTATTTTTATTTATGTGCATGTGTTGCCTGCTTATATGTTTGTATACCATGTGATACCTGGTGCATACGGAGGCCTCTGCATCCTATCCTGGAGCTACAAATGGTTGTGAGCCACAGAGTGAACCCTGGGAATGGAATTCAAGTACTCTGAAGAGCAGCCAGCACTCTTAAACACTGAATCATCTCTCTTTAATCTTTTCTGTTAAGATTTATTTATTTATTTATTTATTTATTTATTTATTTATTTATTTATTTAAAGTATGTGAGGACACTGTTGCTGTCTTCAGACACACCAGAAGGGGGCATCGGATCCCATTACAGATGGTTGTGAGCCACCATGTGGTGGCTGGGAACTGAACTCAAAGTCTCTGGAAGAGCAGTCGGTGCTCTAACCACTGAGCAATCTCTCCGGTCCTCTCTTTAATCTTTAAATTACATTTACTTCTTTCCTGTGTGAGTGTACACATTCACATGTGTGCCCCGGCACACATGGACATCAGCAACCTTCAAGAATGGGTTTCCTCTTTCCATTTGTGTGACGCCCAGGGGTCAAACTCAAGTCATCTAACTTAGAATCTAGCAGCTTTACCCAATGAGCCATCCCATCAGCCCTGAATAGGCAGAAGATTTGAATAGGCACTTCACATAAGAAGATTCACAAATGAGAAAGTGCTCTTTGCAAGGAGTGAAGAGGGATTCAGAACCTTGGTAGTCAGGCAAACACAAACTAAAACTGTGAAAAGGTATATTTGCATGGCCATTAGAGTGACTAAAATAAAAAAGCTAATGCTAACCAGTGTTGGTAAAAACACAGAGCAAGTGGGACTCTCATGACTGCTGTGTAAATGCCACACAGTAAAACTACTTTGGAAGCAATTTTACAGTTTCTTATAAAGTTATGTATTATACCACTGAGATGGCTCTGCCATTTTACTCCCAAGTTATACCAGAAAAAAGAACTATAGGTCCGAATAGGGATTCATTTACACTCACATAGCCATGGCAATTGTATTTGTCATAGTTAAGCCAGGAAATGACTTACAAGTTAGGCCATAACTGCTAGGGCAATTGGATAGCCATATCATGATCTTCGTTGAAAGAGTTCTGGCGAGACACAGAAAGCGAAGCATAAGAGATAGGTGGAGTTTACTGCAGAGGAGACCAACACACACTTCCAAGAGCTAAGAGTTGACAGTAGCCAAAACCAACCGTGCCTACCCTACATTTTAAACAGAATTTAAACTCTCTAACAGCTCTGGAACAAGCAGGTTTCCTGAGGGCTTTTTTTCCTGTCAGGGTGACTGATAGCTTGTTGGATATGACCCTTGTAGGAGGAACAGTGGTGTGCCTTTGTTCTTTATCAGAAAGCTTCCTCTAGACAATGATATTTTATGAGGCTCAGGGATCCTAGAGCCAGGTGTAGATAGATAGTCACCTATTAAGGGCCTTCTAAGCAGTTCAGGATGTCACATCTCCTCCCAGAGCCAGAGATATGACTCAGATCCCTTCCCTCTGAGAAGTCATTAGAGTCCTACAGCCTTGGTTTCACGAGCTGTTGATTATAAGAGAGGGGTCCAGCGCAGTGTCCTGTAATCTCACTAATATCTAGTTAGCAACCTAACACGTAGGCAAAGAAAACCTCAGCTTCAATCTTGTTCCTTCTACAAAAGTTAAGTAAAGTAGAATTATGGGTAGTATAGTGTGTGGTGCGTGCCTGCGTGTGTGCGTGCGTGTACAGATGCACAATCAAAATGTAATTGTGGATATAGTTTTTATGTGTGTGTATGTGTGATCACACAGGTGCTCTCTGGGAGAGGGCTCTTTTTGCTTAATTATATTGTATTTTGTTTGTTTTGTTTTGAGACAGGGTATTTCTGTATAGCCTTGACTGTTCTGGAACTCTCTATGTGGCACAGAGATCGGATTGGCTTCACAAAGAATCGTACAGCCATGCAGGGAGACAGATGAGACCAGAGGTTAGAACACAGAAGGTAGGATATCTGAGTACTATGGGGATGGTAAGATAAATGGAACGCTAAAATGATTTGCCACCCAGTGGCTGCCCCTGAGAGTGCCCCAGATCCTCCTGCTATCAGTCTTGCACAGCCTCGTGAGGATGACTGACAAACAGCATGTACCTTACTGTAGACAGACAACATCAGTAGGCTAAAACTCCAGCAATGGCTGATGCTGGCTGTGCTCTTCCTGTGCGGCACCAGGCTAACAGCTATTATCTCTTCCAGGCCTCACTGCCTCCAGAGAGGCAGGTCAGCTGCTGTCTGGCATCACGGCTGAAAAGTCTGCATTTAGGGTCTGAGATGCAAGAAACCTGGACCATTTCCTCATGAGCCTAGGCGGATGGAGTGATCTAGACACCATCAGGCCTGGTGGTTATGGCCCAAGATGGTGGGAGGATAGTGAAGGGAGTTATTCAAGAGGTCACACGTCTGGTACACAGCCTGCATCCCTTCTCGGCTTTGAACCTCACGGGAATATAACCACCTCCAGCACAGACTGGGGCTTTCCTTTGCTGTCAGGCATTTCTGGGAGCTTCTTAGGGGGTGGGTTAAGGAACTGCATAGCTCAGTTGGTTATTTTTTTATTGTATATGATTATTTTACCTACACAAATATCTGTGCATCACCTTCATATCTAGAGCCTGAGAAGAGAAGAGGGTGCCGGATCTCCTGGAACCAGTAGTGAGCCTCCATGGAAGCACTGGAAATTGAACCCAGATCCAAACGACCAGGACTCGTAACCACTGAGCCATCTCTGCAGTCCCAGGACTTCAGGGTTTTTTTCAGAGAATTTGAACTACATGGATTTTCAAAATGTCATAGAAATGAAGTTCCAATGGAAGCTGCTGCAGGTAGAGGAAGGTGGCAGGGAACATGTATTAGTAGGCGATGTCAGGTGCCTTCTCGCTGCACATGGCTGCTAGATCCAGGTCTGGGACTGGGCTTTAGTTTTCTCGTTGAGCACAGTTGTCTGACTTGTGTCTTTAGATTTCTGGCGAGCACACGAGGGGCCACCATTCTCCTCCTTGAGTCTGGAACTTTCCTGTACCTGTAAAGAGTTTAGACTCTTTGTGTCCACACCAAGGATGCTGATGGGATTGTCACCAAGGAATACATAGATAGTAAACTGTTTCCCTCTAAGTCATGGAGTCTGAGCTCCTGCCCTGTTTCTGCTGTGGTAATCAAGCTGTGTCCTGCTGCAGAAAGCTGTGTGTTCTGCTGGGGATTACTAGACAAAGTTACGTGGGTGGTCCTGGTCACCCATCTTCCTGGTAGGTAAAGGGCTAGTCCTTGAGAAACTCTGTGACTCAGGAGATGTCTTCCGAAAGACATGGAAGATGTCACACCCAAGTCTTCGTCCCAAAGATACTCTGAGCTTGGATAAGCCTCCTCTTGGGAGGCAGCTCCATGTACAGAGTTCTCAGCCAACCCTCTGCCCCTCTGCCGTGAGGCCCCTTGGTCTCTTTCCGTGCGCTTGTGTGGAGGCTACCTTGTTTTTCCTTGCAATATGTTACCTCAGAGTAGCCAGGAAAGCTGAAGAGTTCTTGGGGGAGCCCAGCACTGGACACCAAGATGCTCCCAGGCCCCATAGGATCAGCCCTGGAGAACATGCACTGTGCTAGTCACTCTACTCACTGCTCCCCTTTCACAGCAGACTGGTTCTCCCTGAGCAGGTGGCCTGCCTGCCTCCTTTGCCTAGGGGCTCCCCTTTGCCCTTTAAGAGTCCTCTCCCTAATTTTCCTCCCATAACGCACCCCCCACCCAGAATACTCCCAGTAACCATTTTGTGGTTCAGGGTTGAGTTTCCCAGAAGATCAAATTCAAGGGAACTCGGGGATACGTGCAGAGACAAGTTTTCACCCTGAAGGAGTCATGGGCTCCACACAGGCTGACCTGTCCTTTCTGCACTGGACTCCCCCATGTGCAACCAGGCGGTGGTGGATGGTGGGGACTGGGAGTTTGTAGGAACAGCCCTCACACTCTAACCTTTGCACTCTAGTCTGAATGTCTCTCAAGATGCTCATGTCGGGAGGCAAGCATAATGGTATACTCATTTAATCCCAGTACATGACAGGCAGACTCAAGTGGATCTCAGTGAGTTCAAGGTCAAGCCTGGTCTACATAGAGAGTTCCAGGCAAGTCAGGGCTACACAGTGAGACCCTGTCCCAAAAAAATAAATGAAAGGAAAAAGAAAAGGAAGGAAGAGAAAGAGAAAAAGAAAGAAAGAGAGCGTACATATTTGCTCTTCCTCTTAAAGTGACAGTGTTGTGGGATGGGTCAGTGACTCACTGTGCTGGAGCGTCGGTGGCTGAAACTCTGTGTGTGACTTGCTGTCTGTGTCTTGGTTTCCTTCATGGTTCTTGCTCCTCTCTCCCTCCCCATGGCTGGTCATAGGACCTGAAATTTCCTCCCTCGGGGAGTTCTTACAAACTCTCCTCACCCCAGAGGATGCTGCCCCACGCCTTGGAGGAAGGAGTTACTACAGAAGGTCCAGTAGACAGGCCAGGCTGAGTTTCCCCACCCAGGCAATTTTAGCATTAGACGTGCAACAAACTCCCCACAAAACAGCAGGAGGACAGGGTTTGGGGAGTGTCCAGATCATTGCACACTTTGGGTGCCGGAGACTAATGCCAGGAATGGCGCTGAGCAGTACTCCCTCCTCCCACACCTCCACGCAGCCCTTCATCTGAAAGTTTCGTCATGTACCTTAAAATAAATGGTAAATATAAGTGTTTCCTGGGTTCTGTGTTCCCTCAAACAAATTCAATTCTCCCTCAAACAAATTAACCAATCCTGAGGAGGGGGCTAGAGAATTCTCAGTTCTGGCCAGTAGGTCAGAAATCTGCTGTGCACTCAGATCCTGTAGAATCTGAGACTCTTTCCCAAGTTGGGACTGAACGTGAGGACATGCAGCCGTGGGTCACTGCAGAGCCGACTGCCTGCATGTCAACAGAGAAAACACTTATTCGGGCTGCTGGTGTGGACGTGGTGTGGGGCAGCGGGAAGGAAGGCAAGTGCTTGCTCTCTCAACTGTGAGCTCTCTCTGTCAGTGAGCTCGCATGCCCATAACAAAGTACCTGGGGCAGGCCACCAATGAAGCAAAGTGGCTGGGCTGGTGAGACGGTGTCAGGGAAATGCATTGGTAGCCCAAGCCTGCTGACCTAAGTTCAATTCCCAGGACCAGCCTAAGTTTGTATGTAGAAAACTGATTACACAAAGCTGGGCTCTGATCACCACATATGCCCCTTCGCTGCTGCTGCTGCTGCTGCTGCTGCTGCTGCTGCTGCTGCTGCTGCTGCTGCTGCTGCTGCTGATGATGATGATGATGATGATAGAGTTTAAAAATAAATTTTAAAAGAGGTTTAGTTTATAGTGTCCAAGGCTTAAGGGCATGTTGCCCACAACCTTGCAGACCCGTCGACAGCTCTGTTATAGCATGTCACATGACAAAGGCACGCGCGCGCGCACACACACACACACACACCAAATCCAGTGACCACATCTTGAATAGGAAGGACAGGAAAAAAAAAAAACCCAGTGTAATCAGACTCTGGTTCCATAAAAACCCTCAGCTGAGAAGTCAGGGCCCATGAGGATCACATTGATCTCTTCTGAAACCAGTACATCCAGTAACCCGCCAGGCTTGACCTTCTAAAGGGCAAAGGGTAAAGGGCACACCACCACCTTCCATACCTCCACTGTAGGAACTAAGTTCTTCTCCTTCCTTCCTTCCCGGCTTCAAACTCACAGAGATCTCCCTGTCTCTACCTCTGCCTCCTCCCACTGGGATTAAAAGTGTGTACCGCTCTACTAAGTTTACACAGGATCTCTTAAAGACAGCTTTTGGAACAAGGAAGGGTGATGGGTAGCGTCTTCCACCCAGGGCATGGGCTGGGCAGCAAGCACATGTGAGGGCTGGCTCTCGTTAGCCATCAACTTTGCGTGTCCACCTCACCGTTTTCTACCAGCCAAGTGGCAATCCTGGCACACAGTGTACGCCTCTCTCCCACTTAACGGTACATGGCTCTGCCCTGTCAGACACACAGCAAGTTCTCAACAGAGATAAGTAGGTACTGAGCGGAGACCATATTGTACCATGAAAGTCTCCATCCAGGCCAGTCCCACTGCTGGTGGCATCTGCTCACTGTCCCCTTGTCTGCCTTTGACTGATTTCCATGGGTCAAGGTGTCCCCGAGACTGCCGGCCAAAAGCAAGACAGGGGCAGTGGTTGACTGAGCTGAGACCTCCGAGCTCATGTCCTTACCAAGATACAGCCAGTCATCTGAAACTTCAAGACTCAAGCAGTGGCTATCTGCCCTGGAGGCCCTGGCGAGTGCTTTCCTGTGCTGTTCTACAGGTCCTGCCCCTACTGCCACACCATCCCTCAGCCAGTGTCTGGGTAGAATGTTGGGTTAGAGCCCGTGCCTACTGCAGTGGGTTCTAGAACCACTCCAGCAGCTGGCCCTCGTGACCCATGCGTGGAGGTCACAGCCCCGCTTTTGGTCCTGTTTATTCCAGAAAGATTTTCGGGTCCATGTTAGTGGCCTAACAACACTTGTAGGTCGTGTCTAGAAGGTAGGATGCAGTGAGAAGCTGGAGCCCCAGGAGCCCCAGGAGCCCCAGGAGCCCCCGTGCCAAGAGGAGGGGCAGCAGCAAAGAGTAGACTCTTACCTGAGCACATTGGCTGACTTAGGGCGATGTGACCGCTGCTCTGGCCTCTGCACCCTCTCGCCTTCCCAAAACGCATATTCTTGTGAAGTTTACTTGAAAAGACTTATGTTTACTTTGGTTTATGTGTATACGTGTGTGCCGAGATGTATGGATATATACCATATTCCTGAAGGTGCCTGCAGTGGGCGGAAGAGGGGATTGAACCACTGAAACAGAAGTTACAGGCAGTTGTAAGATGCCCAGAGTGGACTGGGAACCTGGATTCTCTGAACCGCTGAGCCATCAGTACAGTCAGTAAGAGATTTTTTTTTTTTTAATGCCTCTGAGCTTCTGGGAAAACCTTGGTGCTGGCACCATCTTCTAAGTCACTCATCATTTTCTTCTGTCTTTGGCTTTCCATAAAGCTCTAGAAGTGCAGTGAGATCAGACAACATCGGAAGGGTGGGGTACCGTAGCAGGGAGGCGCCCAGCTCTGTGCATGCACCTGGTATAGGGTCAGTCTCCCGGAGAGCTCAGTGGCAAGAAGCTGATTGTACCTGATACAATCTTCACTCTCGAGGATCCCAGCCTAGACTGCACCCTATCTCTCTCCCAGGACACTGCCCAAGGACCACAGGGGACTCTCCGACTGGACGATGTCTTAGAAGCTCCCTCTACCTCCTTAAAGACCCAGGCTGCTCTGGGTCCCTAGGCTGATTCCCTCTCTCACATAAACACCCTTTGTAGCACCATCCCAGCTGCTCAGTATGGAGCAGGGCTCAGCCTCCCTGGAGGCTTGCAATACACACAGGCAGCTTTAAGCAGAGTCAGCCTCTTGGCCCTCTTGTCAGGGGCAGCTGTTGGAATTCTATGCCCTTCTGACGTCTGTCTTTGGTGACAAGGACTGGTGTAGTCCCCTTACATTCTTTTAGCAAGAAAATCAAGGAAAGCATTCTCCAGTACACTTTAATGTTTTCACATTCACCCTGTGTTTTGAGACAACCACTGCCTTTGGGAGGACAAAATACCATAGATCCCCCTTGCAAAATGATACACCCACTGCAGATGCAGGGATGTCTGGGCTTCAGAGCCTGCAGTCTGCAGCCTCCCTTACTCTGACCCTCTTGGCTGGCTTTTCCCACCCCCACTCCACTTGCCATGATGCTGGGTCTAGCATGAGACAAGGCTTTCCCGGGTGCTGGGCTGGCTGATCACTGTGAGCCTACTGTCTGACTCTGCAGAGCTGTATCACAGCTTCTGACCAGACAGAAGGGGCTGGGAACAGAAGCGTGGGGACAGCACCACACTCAGGGGCAGTGCAGACAGACCCCAGGGCACACTGGCAGGAAGCTGAATGGTGCAAAGCCCTCAAGTGCAAGAGGATGAGGGGACGTCTTCTGTCTCAGGGAGGGCGGCAAAGGCAGCAAGGGCAGTGTGAGAACACACCCACGGAAAGACAAAGGAAGAGTCAGGAAGGAGACTGATCCCCACTGGAAGATGAAGCAGAGAGGACAGAAGGAGAATGAGTTCGGGTTGTAGTGGGCTGTACAAGCAGGCCAAGCCCCAGGCTGGGCCCAAGTGGGGCCTGGTTGGTCGGTTGTATCCCTCTCAGAACTGGGGCTGGGCTCCACAGGCCTGGATTTAGTCTCCTCATGCGGATCCCAGGCTCCTTATGAGCAGCATTTGCTGTCCTGTGCGTAGGCACAAAAGCCAGGGATTGCTTCTTGAGCCAGGCCCGTTCTGAGGTAGTTATGGGATGAGGGGCTATAGAAAGTTTTGCGAGGGAGGTCTCACCTTCGGAACACGGTTTGACCTTTGCCCTCAACCTCAGAAGTGAGCAGTAGCCGCAGCAAACATTCTAGAATTTTTTCACCACCGGTTGCTCCCACCTCTCTGTCACCCAGAATAAACTTCCCCACCTCCAAACTTCGGCATCTTCATTCTCTGCCTCACTGCGTCTGGTCACTATGGCTGGCACCAGTGCTATCTCCCCAAGAGCGCTTTGCTTACCCCAACTGGCCTTATGGTGCGGGGTGGGGGTGTGCAGCTCCCTCAGTCTGCTGAGGGGAGACACAGCATGATTTAACAAAATGACAAGGTTTTTTTTCCCCCCTCTGTAAAGTGAGCTATTTGTAGCCCAAGTGGCTTGAACAGATTTTTCTTGACAGAGCCTATTTTTTTTCACTCATTAACTTCTTTTCCTTATGAATTAAAAAAAAAAAAAAGAAGAAGCGTTTTCCCCACGCAGAAAGTCTTTTGTTTACTTCTCTTTGTACTACAGCCAGCGTTATGACAGCAAGGCAAAGCGAGTGCCCACTGGGAAGCCACAACATCTTGAACAGGTAAGCGAGGATGTGCAGGTCCCCACCCTGCCACTCCTGCTGCCTCTCTGACACTTGACAGCCCACCGGAGGCCATGCTTTCCGACAAAGGGCAAAAGCCATACGGGACTTTTGTTCAGACTCAGCCCCTGGCTGTTCCGGCCGGAGCCTATGACCTTTGTGACATTCACACTGTCCGCACGGTGAAACTGGGGACAGGTCCTACAAAGCTGAAGGCTGACGATGCCTTCGTGGCCTATTTTCCTGACCTCAGAAACGTCCCCTGTGCATACAGTGTCTGCTGAGCCACAAGCATTATTCCTTCTCAGCACAACGCGCAACCTCCTTCCTCTGTGAGAGACTTGAAGCTGCCCCAGGGCTTACCAGGGGACCAGAGTCCCAGGACAAGGGAGTCTCCCAGATGTATTTCCATGTGGTACCAAGCCAGGTTGCTCTGGAGCCTCAGGAACAGCAGACCACCCGTTCACTTCCCAGTGAGCGCTCAGCCGACTGCATGTCTCCTCTGAACCATAATATTTGAAATACACGTACCTTTTTAGAGTTTAAATCTTTTTTTTTTCCCGGAGCTGAGGATCGAACCTAGGGCCTTGCGATTGCTAGGCAAGCGCTCTACCACTGATCTAAATCCCCAACCCACATGCACGTTTTTGAAAGCTGTTGTCTACATGGCTCTGCTCATCACCCATCTCCAACCTCTGCAGCAGTTTTATTACTATTATTATTATTTTCGTCAAACCCCTGTGTCGAGGGCTCATTACAATTGTTTTATAATTTATTCCCCTTCTGTACACAAGCCTCTTTCCCCTCTTCACACGGCCCTCCTGGCCAAGTACAACCTCCTAACTAGAGAGCATCAGGAGTAGCCTTCCTATCAGAGCCTCAAGGAAGATCTTCCTTTCTCCCCGCACACGCTAAATGTCCTAACTTCCCTGCCTGGGTTTCTCCAGAGCCAGAACTGGTAAACTCAGAAGTCCTGGCATTGTGTTTCTGCCCCTGCCTCAGACTGCACATTCCTTTAACAGAGTTCCAAATTCCCCCAAGAACTCCATGAAAAAGTCACTGGTGAGGGCGACCCTAAAAGATGTCTAGACTCTCACTTCCACTAGCTTCATTAAGCCAGTGTTTCATACACAAAATGACCAGTATTTGATCGCCTGCGGGTGCCCTCTCTAGATTCCAAAGAGGCACCACAGCGTGTACACACCCTACGGTGTGTACGCACCCCATCTGATCCTTAGGCTGTAAGATTGGGACAGTGGAACATCCCTACCCTGGTCACAGACTCTCTGAGGTTTAGGCCAAAGCCACCTGGGATGTGACAGTAACACAGAAGGTATGCACACCGTGGGTCACTTAGCCCTATCAACTTATTGGAGATACGGAGACACAGCATCTTCATGTATAAATGTCGCTCTGAGCATGAATCTGTCCTTGTGGTGCCCCTCAGCCCCCTTCAAACCCTCTCCAAGGAGGTAACTGGGGAGAGCACATATCACAGAAAACCGGACCAGAGCCGGAGCAAGGAGGGCTAAGGTGGCCTTCAGATTGTTCTGTTCTGGTCACACACCTCAAATGCCCCCATCTTGCAGTCCAGGAAAAGGAGTTACCTAGCCACACCCTGCCATCTTGCCCAGGTGTGTGTGTGCCCAGGGTAGAGTGCCCAGCACCCAGCAGTCTGCAAGAGAGCTCGGGTTCTGAACTTCTGTCCAACAAATACCAAGAGGCTCCAGGCCTGCCCCTTCCAAATGCACCTTGATGGGGTGAAGAGGGGTCCTTATATCCCCTGAGTTCATTCATGGGCTGCACGAAGCACAGTCCTGGGACACAATGATGGAAGGTCAGAGGCCCAGGAACCAACCGGCTTCCAGCGACAGTCAAGGGAGAACAGAGTCTAGGCCTGGGCTGGATGACAGGAAGGGGAGGGGGCGCTCCTATCGAGACCGTGGGAATAGCCTTGCAGCACTCGCGCAGCCCGGAGAACCAAAGGCCTGGGGGGGACCACAGCGGGACGCCTCAGTCCCCGCCCCCACCGGCCTCTCCGGGTCGCGCGTGGGCGCGGCGGGCGCCGATTGGCTGGCGGGCGCGCGGGCGGGGCGGGTGGTGGCGGCGCGGAGGGGCGGGTCACCCCGCAGCCGGCCTCGGCCTCCACCGCTGGTCGCCGCGCCCCGCCCGCGCGCCCGCCGCCACACGTACCCCGCCGGCGGCCACCATGAGCACAGGACTGCGGTACAAGAGCAAGCTGGCGACCCCAGGTGAGCCCAGCGCCTGTCCGCGTACCCGCGTGCGCCTTTGTCCCCGCCGCCCGCCCGCCTCTCACCGTCTGTCTCCGTCTCTCCCCTGCCCGCCGGCCCGGACCCTCCCGGACCCGCCCGGACCCGGACCACGACCCGGATCATGCAGAGGACAAACAGGTACCGGCGCTGCGCCGCTCGGCCGGTGGTGAGACCGGACCGGCTGTCACCCATTGTGGTACCGATGCTGCTGGCGCCCAGGCGTGACCCCGCCCCCGCCGGCCGTCACCCAGCCCTTTGGCGTTAATCGATTGTCTGTAGGGGCAGCGCCGCCGCTCCTGGGGCTACGGAGGGGAAGAGTAGGCACCGCGCTTGGTTCCCTGACCTGTATAGCAGGGGCCTAGGCACCACCCCAGAAAGCGAGGCTGGGATGAGGGCCTCTCTCCTCTAGTCCAGGGACAGCATCTCCTTCTTAACCTGACCGGAAGGCCTCGTGTTTGGGGGTCCTGGGTGAGGCTTTAGTTACGAAAGACCAGGAACGGGGAGAGGGGAAGGGGTCTACCACCCTGAGGAATCCACAGGGGCCTCTGCTTACTCCTCTCCATGCTCATGCACCTTTGTGTCTCTTTCCTGAACCCAAATTTATCCTCGCTAGTCTTTGGCAGAGGCTTTTCCAAGACCTGGAACTTCCAAGGCTCCCCATCTGAGTCATCCTTAGGAACTCAGCACTAGCCCTCCAATCCTCGGGTACAGCCAGGCTTGTGGCCTTCCAAAGGACTAGCCTGATCCCCACCCCCGTGAAAGTGCCAGGCTACTGTGAAACTGGCCTGGGTAACCTGTGAACATCCAAAGGAGGGTTGTGAAACCAGAGTGCTGCGGAAGTGAGTGACCGAGGGGGATGTCCTGTGTGCCTCGAGCTAGGCCCCGTTTGAAGATAGGGGAAAAGGCCAGATTCTGACACCAGAAGGCTTTGGCAAGCCTCCCTGGGGATGCACGTTCACACCTAGCATTAGACCCCAGAGTACTAGACCAGAGCAGTACTAGATCAGGCAGAGCAAAAGCAGCTGGCTGATGGGATGAGCTGGAGAAGTCAGTCTCCCGGCAGGGACAGGCCCCGCCCAAGACTGATGAGGCTTGCCGGGAGGGGCTCTCCCAGGAGCCTTCCTAGAGAACCGCCTCCCCATCCTCAGTAAGCCAGACAAAGCCGATGGGGACACAGCTGCCTGGCTATTGTGTGAGGGAGGGGGCCAGAGGCTGGGAAGGCAGGGACCTAGGCTTCTCCTGGGCCCTGAAGGTCTTCCACATCACCTGGCCTGGGTCCTTGCTTAACATCATCCACGTTCTCCTGTCTGTTGCTGCTAGAATGGAGACCCCTCCCCTTCCTTCAGGCCTGCATCTGCCCATCCTCAGGCCAGTCAGGAGCCAGCCTTACACCACCCCTTATCCCCAGGCCAGAAGGAAGAGAACACTGGGTCAGGGCAGGTGGAGGGAGCCCCAGGAAAGCGCTAGAGTTCTGGTGTCCAAGCTGGGACCCTGTGGGCCTGGGGGAGCAGCTCATAATACCTTGGTTCCCAATATGGCTGCACAGAGCTGGGCTTAGCCAGGCCTCTTTCTGACGCTAAATGGGGGAGGGGATTAGAGCAGCAGTCTGTGTAGAAGAAGGTGTCTGTTTGTCTGCCCTTTGCATCCGTACCTCTTCTTGGGCAGTGATTAGGGCTTGGTTGCTTGTGCTTCAGAGCCTAGTCATAATTCTAAGGATTGAAAGCTTCAATGGTCTCATTCTCGGGTAGAGGTGGGTAGAGCTGCGTATGGCTTCATATCCCTGAGGAATATTTGTAGAGCCTCCAGGACTAGAAAAAGGGAGTGCAAGGCCCCTCCATTAGGGCTTCCCCAGGGACTAGACAGGCTATGGTGGCCTGCTTGGGTGATACTCAGACAGGCTGTTTGACTGGGACTTCCCCTAAACATGTGCCTTTCCAATGAACAAGTTGAAAGGTAGTCTAAGACCTACAGGGTCTGTTCAGCACCAGGGCTTGACCCAGCTGAGGCCCCTGTGTGGTCTTCCAGAGGTGCCCTACCTAGGCTGGAGATACCAACCTGTCCAGGTGGATGCTGGGCTGACAGCTGTGCTTAGAGTGATTGGGTTAGGGGTGGTGGGTTGCAACCCAGTCTAAAGACTTCTGTTAGGTTAGGCAGGTCAGACAGAAACCAGCAAGAACTGGGAGGCTTCTTCTCAGCCCTGGGAAGAATGGCTCTCCTGTTGTAACTGTGGGGCTCAGGCTCCTCCCCAGGTGTTAGTCGCCCTCAGGGGGACCCCCTAGCAAGACCCAGGGTGGAGGCCCCTCCAAGAAGCCAAGAAGGTGAGGCTTCATGGAGGAAGGGTGGTACCTGCATAGGGGAGGGAGGCCTTCTGGTCCTTTGCCCAGTCTGCACAGTGACTTGTCTAGTTTCTTGCACCCAGGGGCTGGAGCTCTGATTCTGGTGGGGTTGGAAGTGAGGAGTAAGGAAAAGTTTGGTGGCTCACAGCCAATGGCTTCCCAATTCATCAGAACCCTGTGGTTCCTTAAACATCTGGTACCTAAAGTGATGGCATGCTGTGGGCAGAAGTTTTGCCTAGCTGTGGGCTGGCCAGAGCTTCCAAGCTCTGAAGGAGGCCAGTCATCTGAACTCTGGCCACTGCATCCTTCACACCCTTTTGTTTGTTTTTAGAGATAAAGTCTCTTTTTGTTTTTTCCTTTTTTTTTTTCCTTTTCCTCCCCCCCCCCCCCCCCGGAGCTGGGGACGGAACCCAGGGCCTTGTGCTTGCTAGGCAAGCGCTCTACCACTGAGCTAAATCCCCAACCCCATAAAGTCTCACTATGTAGCTAGCCCTGGCTGTCCTGGACCTTGCTACATAGACCATGCTGGCCTAAAACTCAGAGACATCCGCCTGCCTCTGCGTCTCAAGTTCTGGGATTATAGACCTGAGCCGCTCTGCTTGTTCCCCGGGTCCATGGCAAGGCTTAGTAAGGGAGGTGCACTCTGTCCTTAGCGCTTTAGAAGATACCAATAGGGAAAGAAGTCCCCCAATCACCAGTGCAAGCGCCCGTGGAGGGTGCGGTGTAGGAAAGAGTGAGCCCCAAGGAGCAGGGAGGGGTGTGTCTGTCGGCAGTTTGGTCACCAAGGCACGGTTCAGGTTTTCGGGTGAAGTGCTCGGAGAGCGAGGTGTTGGGTGTTGACTGGGGCCGCTTCCCCCGCGGCTGTGCGTGAGTCCGGAGCGTTCCTTAGCGCCCTCTGGTGGGCAGTAGCGGCGCGGCGTCCCGGAGGCAGTTCCGCGACCGCAGACACCTCGCCGGCCGCCTACGGACGGTCCGGACGCGGCCTCGGGTGCCACGGCTGCGCTCCGGATCCACGCGGCGCCCCCTCCCTCGCGCCTCTGCCGGGCCCTGCCCATGGCAGCCGTTTTCTCGAGGCTCCGCCTGCGGCCCAATTTCCAGGCGACCGTTTCCCGGCGACGACGGGCGGGGCGGTCCCCTCCGCTGCTGCCGTGGGCCCACGAAGCCCCGCCTCGGGCTCGCACTGGAGCGCCTGCTGAGCCTCGACGCGGCCACGGCTCGCGGCTCCCGGGCAAAGGCAAGGGAATGGCTCGCAAGACTTCTGAGGTCAGCGGCCTACCGGGTGGGCGACGCTCCCCCTCCGGGCTTCAGTTCTCGCGTCTTCAAAACCTGAGGCAGAAGAGGGCTTAAGAGCAAATTTACCCAGCGCGAGTCGCTCGAGATCGCTGGCCTCGACTGGCCTGACCCTGGTGTAGGGTCGGAACGAGGCCGTCAGGGTCTGCGGGGTCGCCGCGATGGACTCACTGGCAGCACCCCAGGACCGCCTGGTGGAGCAGCTGCTGTCGCCGCGCACCCAGGCCCAGAGGCGGCTCAAGGTGTGTGTGTCTGTGTGTGTGCGTGGAAAGAGAGGGTGGAATCTGGGTCATGTGTGCAGTCTTGCTTGGCCAAGACCCTCTGGCTACTGCTGTAGGTGGCAGGGGCTCCTGGGGCAGATGTCCACTAGGGATAAGTGCAGGCAGCGCAGACCCTTTGGTGTGGGAGGCTCAGTACCGCAGTCTATAAATAGCCCTCGCTCCGATGCTGCTTCAGGAACCACCACCCCCAGGCTTGGATCTGGGCCAGACAAGCCACCCACCCTTGGGTATTCCGGGGATGAGTTTGTGCTGAGGTCTGGCTATTTCCACCGATAGAGGTCCTTGAATGTGTCTGAGAGGTCTCAGTGGGTCCCAACACCCACCTCAGGGGATGCCCTGTGGGGCTGACATTATTCCTCATTCCCCACCCAAGTCTTGGGTTTCTGCTGAGGGTGGGGTGGGGGGGCCTTTCCCTGCCACTTCCTCCACTACCTTCCGGCCTCTGCCCTTCAGCCCTCACCCCATTTTTTTTTTGTTGTTGATGAAATGCCCCTAGCTAGGGGCTATGTTTTCTGCTCCTCTGAGCAACATAAAAGATAAGGCTTCCACTGAAGATCTAGGATATGCCACTGATCTGCCCCAACCACCCCCGCCCTCAGGACATCGACAAGCAGTACGTTGGCTTCGCTACACTGCCCAACCAGGTGCACCGCAAGTCAGTCAAGAAGGGTTTCGACTTCACACTCATGGTAGCCGGTGAGTGGCCAAACTTCTAGGTAGAGCCCATGAGGCCGTGGGTCAGACCATCTCAGCCCCAATCTAATCCAGCTCTATCACTGTTCCTATGGCCAGGTGAGTCCGGCCTGGGGAAGTCTACCCTTGTCCACAGTCTCTTCCTGACTGACCTGTACAAGGACCGGAAACTGCTGAGTGCTGAGGGTGAGTAGTCTTCATATAGCCCTCACCAATCTGCTCCCTCCGAGGGAAGGGTCCCCATTGGCGGTGAGGAGGAGTGGCCCAGAACACACAGTCAGACAGAGACTGAGGCCGGGACACCAGGGTGGGTAAGGACGAGGCTCCTTGCTGCCCAGAGAAAAAGGTGGAGCTGTCCTGCAAACACTCCCTCTCCTTCCTCTGCAGAACGCATCAACCAGACAGTAGAGATCCTGAAACACACTGTTGACATCGAGGAGAAGGGAGTCAAGCTGAAGCTCACCATCGTGGACACGCCCGGCTTTGGGGATGCAGTGAACAACTCCGAGTGGTGAGGACAGCTCTGAACAGGTCCCCCTGCCCCGACTGCCTGCCGCCACCTAGCCGGCAGCTGCCAGAGCCAGCTCCCTTCTCCCTCTAGCTGGAAGCCCATCACTGACTATGTAGACCAGCAGTTTGAACAGTATTTCCGTGATGAAAGCGGCCTCAACCGCAAGAACATCCAGGACAACCGGGTGCACTGCTGCCTCTACTTCATCTCCCCCTTCGGACATGGGTGTGTGGCCGTCAGGTGCCCTGGATCGGGTGGATGTTCCCACCACTGCATCACTGCCCCTCCCCCAACAGTGCCTCTCCTACCCCCTCTGCAGATTGAGGCCAGTGGACGTAGGCTTCATGAAGGCGCTGCACGAGAAGGTGAACATCGTTCCACTCATCGCCAAAGCCGACTGCCTGGTTCCCAGTGAGATCCGGAAGCTGAAGGACAGGGTGAGTCTCCTACAGCCCAAGGGGCCTGGCCAAAACCTCCAGGGGAGCGGGCCAGTGCCAAGCGAAAGCTCTCTCCTGCTGCAGATACGAGAGGAGATCGACAAGTTTGGGATCCACGTGTACCAGTTTCCAGAATGTGACTCAGATGAAGATGAAGACTTCAAGCAGCAGGACCGGGAACTGAAGGTGAGCGCGTAGCCAGGAGGCGTGGGGGGCAAGAAGGTAGCTGGGGCAGGGCATTGGAGGCCACACGGCCCTGGGGGAGGGCTGAGCACCCAGGTGCACACCATGAGAGCAGGCATGAGAGCATTCTGACCTGCTTTCCAAGAATCAGCCCAGTAGCCCAGAGATGTGTCAAGCTCTAGTACCCAAGATGGTGGCCTTGGATACCCCAGAGGCCAGAGAGGTTATGACAGAGAGCTAAGCCCGGAACTGGGGCCATTGGGCCAGAAGTAGATGGGCAAAGCCATCTACCAGTAAGCATGGTCTTGACTCTGATGGTGGAGGGAGTCCCAGGAAGCATCCAGTGTCAGAGAAGTGCACAGCCTGGCAGATGCCCCAAGGCTTTGAGCTATTTAGGCTTTGTGACTTCAGTGGGTAGCAAAGACACCAGAAGAGGGGCCATGCCATGGGAGGGGAAGGTGCCAGTGCCGGAATGGCCTGAGCCTCTGAGCCAGCTGCTCTTACAGACTAGGCTGGGCTGGGTCCTTGCTCCCTTCCCCAGGAAAGTGCTCCCTTCGCCGTTATCGGCAGCAACACTGTGGTGGAGGCCAAGGGGCAGCGGGTCCGGGGGCGACTGTACCCCTGGGGGATCGTCGAAGGTGAGACAGAGGCAGGAGGCACTGGGTGAGGGGTGGGAGGCTCCCGTAGGCTGACACCTACTCACTGCCGGCTTCTGCCCGCAGTGGAGAATCAGGCGCACTGCGATTTCGTGAAGCTACGCAACATGCTGATCCGCACGCACATGCACGACCTCAAAGACGTGACGTGCGATGTGCACTATGAGAACTACCGTGCTCACTGCATCCAGCAGATGACCAGGTGGGCCACCCTCACCAGAGCCGACTCTCCCACCCCAGCCTGGTGCCACAGAAGGCCTCCCTGTCCTGAACTTTAGTTCCAGTCCCTAAATCAGCCCAGCAGTCTTGACATTGGTAGGAGTGGGCCAGGCATCTCCCACCCTCCTAACCCGAACCTCCCAACAAGCACGGCCCTCTCGTTCCACAGCAAACTCACGCAGGACAGCCGCATGGAGAGCCCCATCCCTATCCTCCCACTGCCCACACCAGATGCGGAGACCGAGAAGCTCATCAGGATGAAGGATGAAGAGGTGGGTGGAAATCAGGAGTGGGGCCAAGACTGCCAAAGGGCGGGGAGGAGAAGCAGAGGGCAGGGCTAGACCTCGACTGTCTTTTCTCACTCTGACTTGGGTCGCCCCCACCACCAGCTGAGGCGCATGCAGGAGATGTTGCAGAAGATGAAGCAGCAAATGCAGGACCAGTGACAGCCGCCCCGGTCCACATCGCCAAGGATAGACAGCCAGTTTCCAGGCTGGCCCCTCCTACCCCTGGATCCTAGACTGTCCTGGATTCCACCCTGGGTTTATCTGGATCTCAGAAGGCCTGGACCTAACCCTAATCCAAAGTGGCTTTGACCAGACTATTCAGACCTAGAGCCACAGAGCCACAGCCCCCAGATGACCCTAATTTATTCTCAGCATCCACCCTTCCCGGTCATTTATTTGTATCTGAACCACAGTCCCTCCTCAACTCATGCCCCATCCCACCCCACACCTCCCCGCCTGTCTTAAGGGAACAAGTTGTGCATAACCTCCAAGATCTCCCTTCCAAGAAGATCGCTGCCCGCAGCGGGCCAATAAACCAGGGTAGAGGAGGGACGTGGATGCAGAATCTTGGGCCTGTTACCCAAGCTAGTGCCGCTGATGGAGTTGGGAGGCCCTGCTCTGCTGGTTACAGTGGGCTATGAAACATATGCTAATGTCCTACTGAGCGTGGAAGTAGGCCGGTTCCTCCCTTACTCCAAATCATGCTCTGTTCAGGACCAGAGCTGGCGGGCTTTGGAGGCTGAGGCCCTTAGGAAGACCCCAGACCTGAAGGCTTCTGGGAGGAAGGCGGGGCCGCGATGCGCTAGACCGCTCGCGCCCCTTCTGGGTCTACCTAAAGGACTCCAGGGGCGGCAGGAACGGGGTGTCCCCTACGTCCCCTATGACTACTTTCATCCACCCATAGGTCAAGGTCTTTTCTTCCCAGCAGCTCTGTTCCGCAGGGGTTCCAGCCCTTGGCCTCCTCCATCTCTCCACCCGCATGATTCTTCCCCACACACCCCATGCTCCGTTTTGTTCAGTTGTGAATGCCGCGTCCTGTCCTGGTGACAGGAGAACAAAGTTAGTGAACGTCGCACCGAGTGTCCGAGTGTTCCATGAGCCCATGGGAGCGGGCGGGGGCGGAAGCCCGGGCTGCCTGCGGGCCCAGGAGATAGTACCCTATCTGCCTCTGCAACGCCCTTGCGCGCCGGCTCGGAGTTATTTCTGGCCAGGCGGCAGAACTGTGGTCTGTTGCTGTGGAGTCAGGCAGGCTCTCGGGCCAACGCCACTCCAGAACGAAGTAGGCCTCCATCCTCTCGCCATGGGCTCCCGTGAGTTCTGGGGTCGGGTCTGCACTTTATGGGAAGAGCCACATCAGAAGGTGTCCTAGTATGGGCAGCAAAAGAGCTTGGCTCAGAGGTGGAGGGAAACTACAGTCAGCGCTCAGGGTGGCCGGGGTGGAGGGACCTGCGGACTCGTGGGACGCTGGCCCTAGGAGCTGGCGGGAGCAGCGCCGGCGTTCCCAAAGATGCTCCCGGCTCATCCCAGCGCTTCTCTTCCAGGGCCGCGCGGGGCGCTGAGCCTGCTGCTTCTGCTGCTAGCGCCGCCCAGCCGCCCAGCCTCTGGCTGTCCCGCGCCATGCCGCTGCTCTGAGACGCGCGTGGACTGCGGGCGCCGCGGGCTGACCTGGGCCTCGCTGCCGGCTGCCTTCCCTCCCGACACTACAGAATTGGTGCTGACCGACAACAACCTGACGGCGCTGCCGCCCGGGCTTCTGGATACGCTGCCGGCGCTGCGCAGAGTGCACCTGGGCGCTAACCCATGGCGCTGCGACTGTCGCTTATTGCCGCTGCGCGCCTGGCTGGCCGGCCGCCCTGAGCGCGAGTTCTACCGCGACCTGCGCTGTGTCGCGCCTCTGGCGCTGCGTGGCCGCTTGCTGCCCTACGTGGCGGAGGATGAGCTGCGGGCCGCATGCGCGCCCGGCCTACTTTGCTGGGGAGCTCTGGTGGCGCAGCTAGCGCTGCTGGTCCTCGGGCTGCTACACGCGCTGCTGCTGGCACTCCTACTGAGTCGCCTGCGGAGGCTACGCGCGCAGGCGCGCGCTCGCTCCACCCGCGAGTTCTCACTCACAGCCCCGCTGGTGGCCGAGTCGGCCGGAGGTGGTGCATCTTAAGAAAGGACAGGCGCAGAGCAACGACGACCTGCAAATTTTACAGGTCCCTGCTGGAGGACCCTCCGCCTTCACCTGGATCGGCCTTGGCCTCTATCCTTGCCCAACTTCCCAGACCCAAGCTCTGCAAGCCTGAATCCACATGGGGTCAAACTGCTGCCAGTACTACCAGAATGAGGCAACCTTGAGTCTTCAGAGCCTAGAGTGCTGGAGCAGTCCAGTCTCCTGCCAGACTCCGCACTGAATAAACCTTTCTCCTCCTCATCTGGTGGTTTCTGTACCACCCGGCTTTGCCAAATTCTAGAAAGGGCCTGAGGGGATGTTGTTAAAAGGGACATAATCACTTCTTCACCCACTGCCAAACTGGCCTGGGGCAAACAGGAGTCAATGGATAAAACTCCCTGTACCCAGCTGTCTCTGAGGTCATCCCAGTGTGAATGCTGTGAATAGGGAGGTCTCTCTGGCACCGAGGGCTTGAAACAGCACAGGCAGGCAGAGGGGTGGCTTGTGTGGACAACCAGGGCCAGGAGAACCTTTCAAGGACAGCTCAGGAGTTGAGGTGACCCTGCTGTGTGGACAGGTGTTAGAGCCCCTGAAGACAGATGGGGTTGGTTGACTCAAAGACAGGTGACTGAATCAGTCTGTGGTCCATTGGGACTCCATGGGCTATTTCAGTGAGGAGTTGAACTCTGAAGGGTAGGTAAGGACAAGTGACAAGAGACATATCTAACTCATACCGGCAGAGTCTCTGAAATGTGCTGTGGAGTAAGTCAGGCCCACAAGCCTGGACCTCCAAGTTTCCTCAGATCTTCCCATCCCATCTCACCATCTGACAGCCCCAGCAGTATCAGCCCTTCTGACAGTTCTCACCACATATTACCCCAGTCTCCGCCTCCTTGACTAGCAACTGCAGCACACCCGCCCAGGCCTTTAATATGCAATTTCTGTCCTTGCCATGGTTCTCCAACAAGTCCCCTCCCTCCATGCTCAGGACAGAGAGCTCTTCCCAGCTTCTTATAGTCTGCCCCCTACTACGGAGCTGAAAAACTAGGCATTGTTTCCTCCCCAGGTACCAAAGGAGCAGAATGGCATCCTCCCCAGTATTGGAGCCAGCCTGGGTACCAGGCTCAGAGGTCCCCCTCCTGCGCTGATGTGAGTCCCACCTGAGTGTGTCCATAAATACTGGAAGCTTTTGTCCCCGACAGTCCTGATGAAGAACCTTGGGTCTGGGCACAGGAAAGCACTAGGCCTCCTCTAACCACCACTGACCAGGTCGGGGAGGCTGTAGCTGACACGGCCTTTGTCTTGGCCTTTGTGGGACAAGACAGATGACCCTCCAGTAGGTTGATGCTATCTAGAGGCTGCCAGTCAGACGTGAGGCATAAGCCACCTCCTCCTTTGTGGGCAGGTGCAGGGCATCCGGCCCATTGTGGGCTGCAGCCAACTGTGTACTTGTCCATCCGGCCTTATCGATGCATCAGAGACAGTGGTCCTCTTTGTTCGGCCCTCCCCAGGGGTGGCCTGTCACCCACAGAACCCCTGGTTGAGGAACACAGATAACACCTTAAAGTCAGTGTGGGGAGGGGCATCCCCTCTGCTTTTCAGAGGAGCAAACCAGGTGTCAAGAAGCACTTCATGCTCCCATCCCTTTCTGTGGCTTTAATGGAGCAGAGCCAACAGGACTCCCTGGGATCTCTGCTCTCCTTGCTGGTGGCCTTTAGGGAACGGTTCCAGGGCCTAGCAGGTGTTGTACGAAGGAGCTCAGGCTTACTTCACACTGCTCACAGGGCTCGAAGGCGTCAGGATGAGTGTCTTGCTGAGAGTCTGGGTTTGGGAACCCCAAAGGACAGGAGCTACTGTCTTCCAGTCCTTGTCCTGAAGAGGAAGGGCTCTGCTGGCAAAGAAACAAGGCTGGTTTCACAATGTGTTCAGACACAGGGCTGGACTTCTTGCTTGATGGTTAATGGAGCAGCTGTAACCATAGTTCCTCCAGGAGACCCTCTTGACAGGCTAGCTGGTGCCAAGACTCCAGCCTGGCCTCGGTGGCTGGCTCACCTAGTGCTTCGGGAATTTCTCCAATTCTAACTCCTGACCCTAAGCTGACCCTCCATGTGCTTAGCCTGGGGTCTCAGCCTCCAACAAACATGGGGAAGTGGATGGCCCCAGCTCAGTGCTCCTGAATACACACTCCTCCTCCTCAACCCAGCCTCCACCATTGTGATCCACTTCAGAGACAACACACCTGCCCTGGAGTCTCCTCCCCAGCCACCAAATGGTCCTCTCTGTGGTCTAGGACTCCTCCCAGATGAGTGTAAGTCACAGGCCCTCTCTCAAAGACACAGCACCAAGGATGACTGATTCTGAGTCCCTTACCCTGGAGCTCAGAAGTCAGAGGTGACTACACCACACTGCCCAACCATTCCTTGGGTTCCCAAGACTTCAGCGTGAAAGGGAGGCCCAGCTTTTATGTCCCACACTGCACCCACCACACCTGTGCCCACCACAGTGTGTCTGCCCTCGATCCTGTGACCTTCATCCTTATGTAACACCTCATTCCGACTAAGAGATTTTTTTTGCCTCAGCTAACACGGGCACAAAGCTATGTTTAGAGAGGTCAGGCCGCATGTGCAGCCTGTATTGCCATTCAGCCAAAAGAGCTGAATAGATGGAGTTCCGTAAGGTTCTACAAGGCGACTAGCCTAGGCATAGACAGAGTGGTGACCTCCCGCAGAGAGCCTCTATCTCATTGTGAAATAGATACGTGCTGCGGAGGTGGGGACTTTGGCCCTCCTCTCTTTCTCTCTTCTTTTTCTTTTTTTTAACTGCCTGTTGCTGAGCCCGGCTTTCTCCTCAAGCACCATGACCCCCAACTAGCACCAGAGGGCGCGAGAGATCCGTAAAAGACGCAGAGCTCGGCGCGCAGCAGGCAGATAGGGACGACCTGGCAGTCCACCTAGAGAGAGCGCGGACTGTTCAGACTGCACAGACTGCTCTGAGAGGGGTTGGCAGGTCATTCCCTCCGGGGATGGAGAGGAGGGCACTGCGAGGTCGCTGACAGACGCGAAGAAGATGAGTGCAGTCCCCCTTCCTCCTATCCTTTGGCACACTGACAACCGGTCAACCGCAAAGATAAGGGACCTCTTCCGCCAGGCGGGAAGGACGTGGGCCAATCCAGGTGCGACCCCCACCCCATGTTTGCTCCGTAAACATTCGTTGACCCCCGCTGTGTGCATTGTTGTGGGGGGATGGGGGGGTTCTGAGGACAACCAGCGCAGAACTCCTGCCATGTCTATGAGGGGAAAGCCCAAAGACTCAGAAAAAGAGGGTCCAACTTCTCTAGGCCACCCTGGTGACCAGGGTAGCACTGGGGTTCTCCATGAATCTTCTATAGCCTGGAGAAGCCTCGAAACTGGGCTGACCTGCTTAAGGCCACCACAAGAACACCCTAGGAAAGGTGTAGGGGCCCCCCAGACTAGCCACATAGAAGGGGGAGGTCCACACTGCTACCCAGACAGAGCAACAACATTGGGGTGGGTGGCCCATAGCTCACCACAGCGTCTGCGCCCACCCCCAGCGTTTCCGATGGAAGACAGGCGGCAAGTGATAAATCACCAGCTCCCACTCCCACCCACCCAGGGCTAACTGGTGGACGAGAGGCAGCAAGGGCCCGGTGTCCCAGAGACAAGGCCTGGAGCAGAGACAGGAGACGGTCTAGAGCCAGAGGCCTTCCAACACCAGCCAGTTCTTTGCTGGGGTGTCTGAGTTCCCCAGGTACCCTCTCCATAAAGCCCATCTGGAAACCAGCTGAGAGCCATCCCTACCACACTGACCCCAACTTGAGTCGTGTGCAACGCCTGCACAGCAAACTTCAGCTCCCGCGGAAGGACCATAAATCAGCAGGGGGCACTTGGAGTAGTGCCCCCAGTAGAGTGAGGGTCTTTGGGGGTCACTGATCCTAGTGACTAGGCCTGGCCTTGGCTGTGTCTCTCCCTTCTTAAACAGCTCTTGTGGGACCTCCCAACCCCCACCCCTTCCTGGACAGTACAGTCTGGCCTGGAGCCCGCCATACCATGTGCTCTCTATAACGGCTGCACACGCTTTCTGACTTCTTTTCCCCAAGACAAGAAAAGTCACAAGGCATGATGTGATGTGTCCTCCTTAGGAGAACCCCTGGGAGCTGGCCTGACCCTGGTCCCACAGAACCTGTGAGGATCAGTAGGTCCTCCCCAGAGAAGCTGTCTCTAGGGTTCTGCTGCGTTCAAGAAAACGCCATCTATGCCTCCTTCCATTCTATCTCCCTGTCACCTTCTCTACCTAGAAGGCTGGCTGGACAAAGAGTGCTGAAAGATGAGTCAAGTAGGGCCCTCAGGTGTGACACACACACACACACACACACACACACACACACACACACACGAGAACACGCACACGCACATGAGCCGAGGCAGGTGTGAAGTCAGCAGCAGTAGGAGAGGCTGATAAGAGCCCAAGGCCCAGTCCTGAGCCCTGAGCTCTACTGCCCATTGCCCCAGTCCCCACAGAGCTCCCCTCGGGGCCCATGCGTGAAGTCAAGGTTACTTGTGCACTAAAAAACAAAACAAAACAGAACAAGTAAACAAACAAACAAAACAACAGATTTCCCCTGTAACTTGTCTCTGAATGGGGTTGGGGTATCCAAGGGGATCCTCCTCTGGAAAGACCTTGGGAACCTGTAAGATTGTGACTGAGAGACACTGTATGACTATGGCTGTCCTGGGTTTTGACCCTCAGAGCAAACCCTCAAGTCAATCACTGGAGACATCTCAGTGGGGATTGAGGCTGGAACTTAGGGCTGGAGCTCAGGTCTTTTGACTTCAAACTGAGTGAAGGCCCGTGCTCCATTCCCAGTGGCCAGCTCCTCCTTCTGCTGGTATACTTCTCACCGCAGTGATCCTGGGGGACTCACCTAGCTGTGTTTGTCTAAGTAAACCAAATGCACAAGGAGCTCTAGACGCAGGCTGGTCCATGTATGGTAGAAAGGTGCAGGGGCACCTTCCACAGAAGCCAGCCTGTCCTCTCTCCACTCAGGGTGTGACTCTGTCTTCTTCTGTATCACGCAAGGCCCTGGGACTAGCTCCATGGGATTACTGAGCCCCCAAGTAGGTAACATAGCACTTAAAGGGCTAAAAGGGGACCATACCAGCTTGGCCCTCTGTCTCCCAGGGTGAGTGAGCAGAACCCCAGAGAAATAACCCGTCACAGCAACCAATTTGTGAGGGTAAACCTCAGGAGCCCATTACTTGAAGGAAAACCATGTGGGAGCAGAGGAGATTCTGTGAGATAGAGGCAGGACCCCAGGCAGTGCTGGCCAGTGGAGCTGTCCAAGGCCTCTGCCGTCTGGGCCACGGGTGTCCCAGTGAGGGGCTTGGAGCTTCTACTTTGAGAAGGTGGCTGCAGGCAGGCCAAAGGCAAAGGAGCTCTGCCTGGTGTTGGACTCTATTGTGATGCACTGAGGTTTGATGGCTGGAGTTTGCTTTGCTCTGTGCTTTGTTTATTTAAAGATGCGGCAGAAGAAATTCCTGCCAGTCTTCACAGACGTGGGGAAGAGGCTTCTGTCTGAGCAGGACTGGGGGCGGAGCACTGACAGCACCTGTCTCAGCTCGCCTGCTGTTGACTGTAGTGTGCATTACGAAGAGGGTACCTGCACACCTAGACTGTCACCTTCCTTCAGAAGTGCAGATTGGGGGCCTGGGCAGGGAAAGCCTAAAGGAAAGCCCAGGACAGCTCCCTGTGGTGGGCTGGGAGAACACAAGAAACCGTGGATGTCACCTGTGGGAGATGTGAGGCAAGACCTATGAGGTAGCCTTGGGTTCTCTGTTTAAGGGTCCCTATTTGTGGGCCTCTGCTCTGTGGACCCCCAGTTAGGGACCCCTGGTCCGTGGATTCCAGTGTCTGTATCTGGTCTCTGCAAACCTATCTTTGGCAGGTACCTGTTTCAGAGTTTCCAGTCTGGGGGTCAAAAGCCCTCGTCTCCTTATTTGGGGTGCCATGATTATTCTGTACATTAGCCAACCACTTCCACCAGAGTGGCTCCGAAAGCCCCTACTCTCAAACCTCTCGGGGCAAAATCAGGAAGGCAAGCCAAAATATGAGAAGCGTGAGCCCCCAGTTCCTAGGGGACGAACACTCATGAAGAGAAAGCTTTGGCCTACATTCACCCACTTACCAGGTCCAGTCCCTGAACCCTTTCCCAGTCCTCCTTCCCAGTTTCACGGCTCCTCCCAGAGGATCCATGAGGTCTTCCTCAAGTCCTCAGGACTGGGCATCTGTACTTGGCTCAGTAGCAGCAGATGACAAGGAGCAGAGACATCCACTGGTGGCAGTGGAACTGCAAGCCGGGAGCTAGTCCACGTGCTGGTGTGCAGCCGTCCTGGAGGCTACCTACGAAGGGACATGACAGCCCTGATCTCTTGTTGTTATTGTCTATTCGGTGGCCAACTGACAGGGCTGGCTTGCCTGCCTCCCTCACCTCCAGTGCTAGTCAGGCCCCAAGGATGAAGATCCCCCAACAGGTCTGAGGCATCACCCATCCTTGTCTGGCCTTTCAGGGTCTTGACACACCCATGTTCTTTTTACCTCTGGGCAGTATGTCCTCTCATCTCCTACCACCCTCCTCGGAGCCTGTCTTGGTAGGTAGGGGTCCTAAGCACATATATGTGCACACACAGCCTCTAGAGTGTCCCCTTCCCTGTTTTTTTCTTCTCTGGGAAAGGTCACATCTCCAAGGATGGGTCAAGGCCATGCAGTTAGCTGAACAGTTAGCCTCTGTGTCCCCAAACATGCTGGTTGGGCTACTATTAAGATGTGTAGGCACAGCATTCGCTGTGTGTCAGGATGTGGGTGAATGCTTTCCCACACACACACCCAAGCCTCATCCCAGGATCTAGATTCACCCACTACATCCAGCAGGCCCTGCCTTGCCACAGTGCACTCCTCAGGCAGCAGCCTGTCCCCACCCATCACCATGTGTATGTATACTCTTGTTTTCTCTGCCTTGTGGGCCAGGGGTGTGATCGTAAATTCTACAGTTGATGACACATTTATCCCTTCAGCGGCTGGTGGTGTGAATTTATGGCTGAACCTCCAGGCTGGGACATCTCCAGGGCAGACACACCTCCAGGCCATACTATTGGGCTTTCTTGGGTGTTATTAAGAGTGGGCCAGAAGAGGCCCTGGAACTCACACGAAGTCAGGCCTAGCTCAGAGACAGAAATCTTGGGGTGTCTGGAGTCAGTGTGAGGCCAGGTCGGTTCTGCCTGGGTATAGCTAAAGACTGAAGTGGCCCACCACCCAGGAGCCTTGTCTGCTGGGGAGGTCCTATCCTCTCTTCCCGTCTCTCCTCAGTCTTCCGAGAGGGAGGTGGGGAGCAGTGTCAGGACTCCAGGTACAGCACATGTGGTAGACTGAGCTCCCTGGGCATTGGGTCTGCCCACCGGCACACTGCAGGGCCTGCCGGAAACAGGGCCATTTGGGTGAGACTGGGGACAGCGTCATTAGCATTAGAGGCAGCTGAGATTACACAGAGAAGAGAGGTGCTGGTGTAGACAGCACAGAGAGGGTTTTTTGTATGTCTGCCTCCGCCTTGGAAATATGGGTAGACTGAGGCCTAGCAACAGGTTCAAGGCCACACAGGCATGGAGTATAGGGCCTAGGGCCCGGGATTCCTGCTCTTTAGAATGTAATGTGAGGTTTGAGAGTTTGGATTTTGTCTTGCTAGATCTGGGGTAGGGTGGCTGCTGCGTTTAAGGAGGAGACAGGTCCTGAGGGGCCACGGCTGGGGGGCAGGAGCCTGGCTGCTTCCCCTCTGACTGTCTGTCTGCCTGTGTGTCCATCCATCTGTGAGCAGGGTTGGGTCTCTAAGGGACCCTTTGTCAGCTCTCAGGCTCCCCATCTCTGGTCCTAGCTCAACCCTCCCACCCACCTCCCCCCACCCCCTGCACCGCCTGCTGTCAGGATGAGCGATGGCCAGGGCCCCTCCCCAGGCCCTCGGCCCCAGGCCTGGTTCCCGCTCATTAGCTGCTGACACTGTTTGCTTTCCTGGGGACGCCCACCCCGTCACAGGCCATTTCTCCTGGTACCCCTTGCCCCAGGGGCCTGCCCAGGGATTTAGGGTGCTGAGCTGCACAGAATGTCAGCACGGGGCAGGACCGGCCCTCTGAGGTGACAGACGGATGGGAGAGAGCATTATCTTTACCTGTGAGCATGAGAAGAGGTATCAAGAGAGGCCCATGGCACATAGCCAGGCCCAGCAGAGACTGGGCCAACTCTAGCAACTTAGGGTCCTGTTGGTGTAGTGGGACACACAGTGCATCTGTGGGAGGGCCACAGTCCGGGGGCGTCTAGAGACAGGTGATGGTCTCCATCTCCCCTGCTTCTAATTCTGTCATTGTCTTTGCGTCTCTCCCCTATGAGATGATCACTGAGCCACTGGCCTCCTGAGGAGGCACCCCACCTCCCACCTAGGGCCCCCATGTCCTCCCCTCTAATCACAGAGCACAACTTGGGGATGCAGGTCCCAGGACTGAGCACTCCTCCCTTGGGCTCCTGGCCCAGAGTGGCCACAGCTGGGCGGCATCAGGGCCCGCAGGCCAGTGGCAGCCGGTCCTTCACTAAAAAATGTGTTTGTGATTTTGGCGGCGGGGGCAGATAACGGTGACGAATGGCTCGCCTGCCCCACAGGGCCCCTGGCCCATCTGGTTTGACTTTGGTCTGTCGGCGAGTACCCTCAGGCCCCGCTCATCCCCTCAAGCGTACCCACGAGCAAGGCCAGGGGCTGGTGTGGGCATACCCAGAGAGCCTCAATAGCCTTCTGATCATTGCCTTCTCTGTCCCTCAGTCATGTCTGTCCCCTCATCATGGGCCTCCCTCAGGTGTGCTCACCTACTGACACTGGGCACTGGCTCAGGTTTACAGGATGATAGGATGGCACAGGCTTAGCAGAGGCCAAGGGCTTGTCTGCTGTGGAAAGTGCTCACCCAGACCAAGGGAAGCTGGGTAAGTCAGAGGATCAAACAGGCCTGAACGGGGGAAGGCAGGCAGGCGGACTGGACTTGGCCCCACACAACACTCATGTGTTCATTGTCGGCCAGAATCACTGACAGGACTGCAGGCTCCCTTAGTCCATGGCCTCCTCATCACTTACTCCCAGGCTTCGGGAAATGCATCCTGGTCAGGCCTGTGCTCATCCAGGGCCAGTGCATTTGGATGTGAGGACACTCCCTTCATATGTAACTTCTCCCTTCCTTGCTCTTTGAGATCTCCATGGTGGCTAGACAGGTCTGGAGAGGTCATCTCTGTACATGAGGTGTCACCATACCACATGTGTGACCCTGAATCCTGACCACAATGCTTCAGCAAACTCCTCCCAGGCTGGCCACTGCATCCCAAGAAGTAGGAAGACACAAGGGTAGTCCCTGTGGGTGTGGCCAGCAGTCTTCCAGTGTTGAACGGGTTCATTCAGTCCTCAGTCTTCCAGGGTTGAATGATGCATTCAGTCCCCAGAAGGCCCACTTGAGCTCTGCCTGCCCAGGACACAGAGAGGAGCTTGACCAGCCTTTGTCAGGACTCCGTGGGAGCTCTAGGACACTGGTGGGTCACCTCAACTGCTCCTGTTCTGGCTGGAGACAGCTGTGGGGGAGGAGGGGGGAGAGGCAGTGTCCTGTTGGACCCCCGTCCCCCTCAGCAGGTTAATCCCTCTGCCTCTGTGTCACATTGTTGAGAATTAACTTTGTTGAAATAAAAATTGGTCTTGGTATTAACTCGGCCTCCAGGATTTTCTCTGGGATCCAGAAGGCTGTAGAGAGTCAGAAGCCCATTCCCAGAGCTGGCTGCAGCTCAGGTTGCAGGGACACCAATGACCTAATCCTCTGCAAGGCTCTGACACAGACCCCCCACCCCCAAGATACTGAGCCTGGTTCCTTGGGACTGAGAAAGCTGCTTCAGCCTCTGCATCCTCAGGCCCTAGCCAGGAAAGCCAAGTTTGGCTGTAGTATGGGTCTCCAGGGGCATTCTCTGGCCCCTACCCTATCCACATCCCTTCACCTTGTCTCTGGGTCACTGGGTCACTACACTGGGCAAGCACAGGATACCCTATCACCTCCACACCTCCAGGTTTGGTCATGACCTCATCTCCACAACCTCTCTGGCCTCAGTTTCCCTGCCTGTGAAAGAAGAGGCTTGTCTGAACTGAGAAGGTGTCAAGAAATACTGAGTAGACAGAGCGGCTAGCCAGGTCCTAGGCAGCTCTTTGGGGTCCAGACAATGTCACAGAGGTGGCTGCTGAGAGAAAACCCCTAGACCTGAGGAAGGCAGACAGCCCAGCAAGCTGCTGTGGCTAAGATCTTCTGAGGGATAGGGCATCAGGAACATGAAGCCCCTCGATGTCTCTGTGCAATCTGTTGGCTACGCAGGTTAAGATCCCCAACTGCCAAACAGTCAGGTTAGGACAGGATCAGATCACGCCGTCTAAAGCTCCTGGAGTAGCTCCTAGTGAGACTTGTCGGCGCTCCTGACAGCAGCTATCAAATTCAGACACAGATGCCCCCCCAGAATCCAGCGTCCAAGTCATTTTGGATCCCAGCGACCTAAGGATACTCATCCCTTACATATCATCTCTGTGCAGGACCTGAACCCAGGTCCTGGTCACTTCTAACAGCTGACACCGTTCACTTCTATACACAGTTGCTTGTGGGATAGAGAACAAACAAACCCCTGTGTTTGGCACAATTCTGTCTTGCTATTACCTTTTGGGGTGTTGGGGGTCAAACCTGGAGCTCTGTGTTTGTCCTCTATCGCTAATGATATCCCCAGAATTTGTTTTTCTACACAGGGCCTCAGTACACGTCCAGGCTGGCCTGGAATGTGTGATCCTCCTGTCTCAGCCAATGCCGATGCTGGGATTACAGTCCTGTAACATCATGATTTACCTTTTAAAATATTTTTTCCCCGTGGTTGGTGGAACCCACCGGTTGGAACCAGGACTGACTGTCTCAATCCATGTATGAATCGGTGGGCAGCTGCTTCCAAAATGAACTCTTGAAGGGACACCTTGAATGATACATTCTCTCTTCCTGTCCCTCTCCCTCCCTTTCCCTCTCCTTTTCCCTCAGTCCCTCCCTCCTGCCATCTCTGGGGGAGCTGTTGCGTCCCATAGGCGACCTCTACTCCTTATAGCCTACACTGGTGAATATGTGAAGCCCTGCCGACCTAAGACCCTGCATCCTGGTAGCCAATGGAAGGCAACGCCTCTGACTGGTGGTCTAGAGTCCTGGTCAGAGCACATCCCGAGCAGTGTGTTTGGGGGCGGATGCAGCCTGGGAATGGCTTGGGCTGGGGGCCTGGGAATGAAAGTGGTAGCCCGGGGGGTACAGGAGTGGACCCAGCTGTTGTAGCCTGGCTCCAATTCCCCCGCTCTGCATGGAGGAGAGTCCCTAGGGCCAAAGCTGGTGGTCTGTCTGAGAGGGAGTGGGGATGTGTGGGGGCTGTGCCTTCCTCCTGGCAGTGGTCCCTGAGGGCATCAGGAGTAGGAGGAACTTCATCCTTTCATGCTAAAGGACAGAACAAGCTGCTGGGGAGACTTTCTTACCCCCAGATTGTGTGCAGCAGGTCTCCCTGCTTTTACTAACTAAATCTCTAATAGCTCTTAATCACACTCTCAGCTGGCCTCTGTGCCAGCTCCTACATGTTCTAAGTGAAGCAAGCATCCCTCTGTCCCTTGTCTGTACCCCCCCAGAGCCTCCCTTCTATACCATGGATCAGGTACCAGCTAGTACCACCCAGATCTTTGAGCCAATAAGCCTCTCCACCAGAACCATCTGAAAACTCCTACTCACCCTTCAAGACCCTGTGCACTTATACCCCTTGCTTGAAAGTCACTCAGAATACTAAGCCCCATATTAGCCCGGTACCATTTCTTCCTAGTGCCTCTTGTCTGATAGAAGGCTACACACAGGCTTAGGGTACACAGTGCTTCATCTGAATCATCTTTAGCTGAAGATATCATTTGGTCCTGTGGAATCAAGCTTAAACTATGAGGCTTGGTATCAAGACTGTCAGGGCCTGGCCTCCATCAGGGCAAGCGCTGTGAAGAGAACGGAGCAGCAACACAGAAGCTGAGGTGGACTGGTGAGCGGGAGATCCCCCCAGCAGGGGAATGGGAGCCCAGTCGGCTTACCCACATTTGCCTGGCTTCAGTGGAGGCCAGTGGGGCGGAGCCAGGGGGAATCTTACTCTCAAAATCCCTCCTGCCTGCTGCCAGCCCCCAGGGAAGTCCTGCCATGCGGGGAACCTGATATTTTAAGACTTAAAGCAAATGTTTCTGGGGCCCTGAACTGCACCAAGGCGTCCATTTAGCCTCATGGGGGCAGGGCCAGCACAGAGGAGCAGACCCCCACCTGCCGCTCTGTTCCCTGGGTGGCAGTTTCTGACAGCAGGGAGCATGGAGTGCAAGAAACTCCTGGAGCACAGGGGAGGAAGATCTGTGGGGCTTGCAACCTGAGGGTCTCTCTCTCTCTCAGGTCTCCACGCCCAAGTGAGGCAATCAGAAGTCCACTCTGCACCAGGACCAAGTATACAACCAGCTGCCCTAGGCACCGTCAGGGTGAGCACTTCCATGTCCAGGGTTCAGTTTTGAGCTGAGCCTTTGCATCCAGTAAGGAGAGAGATTTGAGATCCACTGTTGATGTCTGTCTTGGTTACAGGCATGAAAGTGGTGATCTGTGTGCTGCATCCTGAAACATAGTGACAGAAACACAAGATAGGATTCTTCCCCTCACTGGGGAGAAAGAATTCCTCCTGGCCTGGGTAAGAGAGGGGCATGAAGCTTTGTCCCTGAGTTCACTTCCTCCCAGGCAGCCCCAAAGGTTAGAACGTAGCATACTGGGAGGAGGACAGTTCATCTCAAGGCAGCCGGAGTTGTGTGGGGGCAGCCAAAACCTAAGATGTTTGTTTGTTTGTTTGTTTGAGAAAGGGTCTCACTATGTAGGCCAGGCTGGCCTGGAACTCACAGAGCTCTGCCTGCCTCTGCCTCTGGAGCTCTGAGATTAAAAGGCTTACACCACCAAGACCAGCAAGGATCTAATCTTAAAGTATGTTACAGGACTGGTCCAGCCAGGAATGCAGGGGCACAGCAAAAGAGGAAGGCTACTCTGGGGTTCTTTTAGTATGGACTATATTAACAGTCTCAGCTATCCCAGACCACAGTCCTCAGATCTGGGTTTCTTGATTGGCAGAGTAGTCACAACTCTTCTTGGGCAATTTTCACCATTTTACAGATGGAGAAACTGAGGTCCAGAAAGAGAGGACAGCCTTCCTGGGACCCCCGAGCCAACCTAGCTGTGTGCTCACCTTAACTCTCTGCTCTGACCCATGGCCTGCAGACAGGGCAGAGCTCTGATGGCTGGGGTAGAGCAGAGCACACCCTGAAGAGAAACCTAGCATTCGCACCTCCCTGTGGAGCTCCTGGTCAGTCTGAGCTCAGCTTCCCCACCAGCCTGGTGGATGGACGTCCCTGCTGACCTGGGGCCATTGCTTGCCATCCCTTCTGCCCTTCCACCATTTTCACAACCTGCCAAGCTCAACCATTTCTGTGCCGTCTTCCTGTGCCAAGGGGATAGGCCTGCCACTATTACTGCCTTGCTTGAGGATACATATTCTGTGGTGCTCCTGGGCCTCCGGGCTCCTGGTTCTGAAATTGGTGGAAGGGTTGCTGGCAAGAGGGTGGGAACAGCACTCCCATTGGCCTCTGCTGCCTTGTTCCCTACCCTGGGGACAGATGCTGTTCATAGACTCTGGTCTGGCCAATTGCGCACGGCCTTGAACTCGTCACAGACCAGAACTTGGTGGTATCTGTGGTCACACCTCTGTCAATCTGGAGCCAGGAAAGTGCCCACAGGGGCTCATGCCCACAGAGCCCCTGACTGGAGGCCAGGTGTCCCACAGCAACAATAGCAACCACAGCTGCCCCTTGACACCTCCTTCCCCCACATCGTCCGTTCTTTGTGCCTTGGTTTCTTCACATATATTTAGCAAAGGGCAGAAGCTGTTGGAAGGGAGAGAGGTACTTAGGAAGTTGTAGTTAAGAAAACAAAAAATAGGACTTGGGGATCCAGGAGGAGGAAGTAGAACCCTCTTGGTCCCCTTCAGAGGAACACAGAGGTCAAGAGCCCCATAAGCACCAAGCAGAGGAGACTGAATTAATTAGGACTCCTGAGGTCACTGGGTCAGAGGGTCACGGTCTCCAGAACTGGGACCCTCCCGGAGACCCTACATCCAGGGCACCACTGGGAGATAAATAGCTCAGAGTGGTAGGTGAGGGTAGCAGGCAGGGACAGCACCCGGCCCCGCCCCTTCCCCCATCCACACCCTGTCAGAGCCCCTTCCCTTGTGTCTAGGCCCCTGGCCCCACTTGCACACCCAGACTCCAAACTGGAAAGACGGGCCGAAGAACAAACAAGTTCATACCACAGCCCCTACCTACCCAGGCCTGTGTGGGCAGGGCCAGGAACTGGGTTCCTCCTTTTGGGGTCCCAGCAGCCTAGTAAGAGGGGCAGACTGCCTGTCCATGCTGGTGTGTCCTACCTGTCAGCCCCTGTCCAGCCATGCCGAGCCCCCTGATCTCTCTTCCTCAGGATAGCACCCTGGAAAACAGGAGCGTTCTTCCCCTTGGGACCTCCTGGGAAGGAGCTGCTCATCACAGAGCTGTCCAAGAGACATCAGAAGGTCACTGCAGCTAGACAAACAGGACCAACTCTTCAAGACTCTTATCAGACCATAGTCCCTGTGGCTCCTTCCTAAGGCTCAATTCTGGCATTCAGACACATGGTGAGCATAGAGCTAGGCACATGACAGGAACTGAACAAGCACCTGGTACTCAGCAAAAACTCCCTTCAGAGCAGTCTGAATGACTCTTGCCTCCGGCCGTCCACATTTGCTCCTACAGAGTCAATTGAGACTTCTAGACCCTACCATGCCTCAGGCTACCTCTGTCTCTGTCTCTACCTCCCCAGTGGCTGTCATCGCTGCACCAGGGTCTTGGCACACTTAGAAATCAGGATCCTTCCAGACCTCAGTGGTGGTTTTCAGTGTATTTAACAATCCAAGCTACAGAGAAGAGAAGAGCAGGCCTATGCTGGGAAGACATGGAGCTGAAGCCACGGATGGGCACGTCCTGGGCTTGGGAGGCAGGGCTGACAAGACCTAAAGTCCAGGATGTTGTCTGAGAGTGGACCAGGCCAAACTGCACTGTTTAGAGCCCTAATCCTAACCCAGTGACACGGAGCTCAGAAGACCTTACGTCCAGTCTGGAGGCTGGAGCACAAGTCCAGTTACACTGGCCAAGAAGTGGAGGTGGCCGAGGGGCTCAGGGTTGCTGGGAGAGGTGGGGGATGTGAGCAGCTGCCATGGAAGAGGGAGAGGACAAAATCACAGGGCGACAGGGGGCTTGAGGAGAGAGGGGTCAGGACGCTCCAGAGTAAAGGACAGAGGAACACTGGGCAGTACTAGAGACAGGACTTCAAGTATGCTCAGTGGCAGAGCTTGACTGGTTGGCCAGGTCTCTTCCCATGAGACCAGAATGTGGCCAGCCACAGCGGCCAGGACAGTTTGCTGTGCTGGGTGTCCATCCTTCCTAAGAAGCTGTCAGCAGCCTAGACATGGGGCATGGGTGAGTGGGCAAGACGGGCACCAGGCTGTCCTGTGAGGACACAGAGCTCTGCCCTCAGCCTTGCCACCGGACACTCACATGACCTGTGCCTGGCCGCCTGCCCGCCCACCCACTCTGCTGCCAATCAGGATGACTATCCTCCTACCACACCTGCTCGTGGCTGACAGAGGTCTCTATTCCAGGCCAGCCGCCTGCTTGGGTTATATTTAGGCCACAGGGGTGGTGCTGAGCTCCTGACCCCCTCTTGGGGCCCAGAGCCGGGCAGCTGGACTGGGCTGACTGCCCAAGCCTGGCCTGGTGGCTCAGGAAGAGTGCTGAGGCCCGGTGACTGCCTGAGGTTGTGCCCCCAGTACCTCACGCATTGTTCCTTAGCTAATGGACGGAGAAGGGCCTGGGATCTCGTTGTTGTTCATGTGGGAAAGTAAAGCCTGAGCAGGGACTGGGCCCTAATTCACCCATGGAGCTTGAGCGGGATGACTGTGGAAAATTCAGGGGGCACAGTAAGACTGGGGAGCTAGGAGGACAGCCAGGGGCTGGGCAGACAGTGCAACTGTTCTCTCCTGGAGCTCCCTGCACCCTTCTGGGGGGGACCCTGACCCCAGCCTGTCTCATAGGATGCTGCTAGGCAGGAAGTGATCCTCATAAGCCACACTGCCTCTGCTGGTGCACAGGGACACTCCTTGATCTGACTCAGGCCTTAGATCTGACTCCGTTCTACCAGCCTGAGCCAGAGCTTAGGTTTCCTGCCCTCGTGCCAGCATGGAGGATCAGCGTGCCCCATCACCCCAAGACTGGTAGATATGACTCTGAAGACTTCAGACCCGAGGGCTTCTGTGAGATCTCTTGCTATAAACCCAGGCAGAGTGGATATGATCAGGCCCCCATGCTGGGTTCCTAGCCATCTGCCGTATTCCTGCACACATGCCCGGCTCTGGAGTCATCTGCCACTGTACTAGTCACAGCTCCGGAGAGGAACAGAACTGATAGAATGAATATGTGTCTATGCCTATACAGTCTAATAAATAAACATGCCATCTATCAAATCGGCTTACTTCAAAATAGTGACAAGGGCTGCTCCACACCTGAGAGGCCAGAGCCCCAGCAGAGGGAGTAGTGGCTGTCACACACCGGAGAGGGTGACAACCTGATAGACTGCCCTTTGTTCAGGAGGCCACGGGTCTCGAAGTCCTAGTTCTGGGAAATTTCCAGAAGAACTGCTGGCCCTTAGTGCACTTCTGCCATCAGGAGAGGAAGTAGCAGCAGCAACAGGCAAATCCCCTCTGGAGGAGATGGAGACCCTGTGCAGAAGAAGGTAGGGAAGCTTCACTTGTCAGACAGCTATCAGAAGGCACGGCCAACACTGGGGAGGCGGGTCTTCCCACACCAATTAAAGCAGTCAGGACGGCTCCTCAGGTGGAGCATCCTACTCAAATGTTTGGGGTTTTTGTTTGTTTGTTTTTGTTTTGTTTTGGACAGGGTTTCTCTGTGTAGCCCTGGCTGGCCTGGAACTCACAGAGATCTGCCTGCCTCTGCCTCTGAAGTACTTGGATTAAAGGCCTGGGAGACCCTGCTTGGATAATGGTAGTTTGTAGCAGTTGTCATTAAAACAGTGTGTCTCCTAGGGGGCGTGGCACTCTGCGCTCCTGAGTCTGGCCAGCTAGGAAAGCAACAGCTGTACAGACTGTTCTCTCTCTGTCTTGAACTCACAGATCTGGCCAGAGACCACCATCCTGCTCAACTGTCAGTTCCAGCTTGGCAGGTGTAAGTGTGTGTGTGTGTGTGTGTGTGTGTGTGTGTGTGTGTGTGTGTGTGTGTGTGTGATACTCACAGCTCAGTCCTCTCCCTCTCCCCAGCTTCCTGCCCTGTTGACCCAGGATCTGAATGAACGTCTGGGTCCCAGCCTTAACTCTTCCCCCATCACAGGAAGCACATCACGGGGGGACTGGGGGACCACAGGGCACGCAGAAGGCATTGAGGCCAGGGCCAAGGGCTCTTGCCGGAAGTGGCTGCCCTACCCTCTGAGGTTCAGGAAGTAGGGGTCTCCGAAACTTCCTCTGGGCCAGACTGCCTCAGTGGAGTTGAGCAGTGGAGGGTCAGAGGCCTGGCTGCAGCTGCCCCTTCCTCTCCAGCCAGCCGCCAGCTGGGTGGCCTGTATGTATGGGCTGGGAAGTGGGGATGCGGGTGGGTTCCTTGGGCTCTCACAGTTGACCAGCAGTCAGAACCGGAATACTCTAAGCTCGGCATGAGCAGAAGAAGACGGGGGAAGGGCTGCCTGAGCCTGTGTGCTTCCTGCCAGACTGGTCTCATTCTCAGTTTACCTATCTGTACAGCAAGGACTCCATCACTATGGGGAGGGCCAGAGGGGCTGACATGGAACTAGAAACTTTATAGGCAGTGGCTAGGTCTGGGAGGCATTTCAGCCCAGGCCCTGCTCTTGTGCTCACACCAACACCTTCCCCCATTACCCTCTTCCTAGGATCCCCTCCCCAGGACTCCCTCTCCAGGGTCCCCTCTCCAGGACTCCCCTCTCCAGGGTCCCCTCCCCATGTCCTCTCCCCAGGACTGAACTCCACATTTCCCTCCCTGTTGCCAAGCCTACCCCATAATCACAGCACTAAGAAGCCTGCTTGGGCTTTACTGGGGCCCGGGCAGTGTGTGCTCACATGTGTAGCTGTGAGTGCAGGCAAAGGCCTGTGGGGGGAAACTCAGCCCGAAGGGCCAAGAGTGTCCTGGGGCAATAGTGGGAGCTAGGCCTTGAAGGACCACACTTGTCCCTCAGTTGCAGAAGGGGTCTTGAATAGAATTCTTATATCCCATTGGAGATGGAGACTGAGGGAGCCCCCTGGCTATCCACCCTGGAAGAGTCTCAGAATGAGTGGATCCTGCACCTCAGCTCATGCTTGCTCCTGTGTGTCTGAGCTGGCCTGCCCTGGCCCACACATGACGAGTGTCTGTCCATCAGCACGGCCAGCCGCTTTGGCCATCCATCAGCAGTCAGCAGTCACAGGAGGAGCAGCCTGTTTGTTTTGCCAGATCTGTGCCGCTCCCTGGGGCGGGGCCAAAGGAAATGCCATTTTCTGCCTGGGGTGCAGGGTGGACAGCAGGAGGGGGGGCAGGCAGATAGCAGGAGGGGTGGGAGCACCCGGGGAAGGGCCAGGCTGGGCTATGGAAGAACCCCTGGCTAATCCAAGCTCCATGTAGATGCCCACAGTCTTACCCTGTTCTGTCCCTTCTAGAACAGGAATGAGTGACACCGAGCTCTCTTGTTTCCCATGGTGGCTGTCTTCAGCCAGGTCACTCACCCCTGTTCCTGGCTACTGGGTAGGGTGGACTCAGGTGTCAGCTGCCACCAGTTAGGGGGGTGTCTCTGTATCTGAAATCCAAGATGCTTGATCCTAGCTGTCTACACTGGCATGGGAGCTACTCTGGGGATGGGGACTGAGACAAAGACTAAATGTTTTGGAGAGGTGGGGCCTACCAGAAGCTTTAGAAGGGCCTGAGCACTGACCGGGAGGCACCCAGCCTTAAAGGATACATGAGGCTACATTAGCAGGGGTAACGTATGCAGTGAAGAAGGTGGTATCTGGAATCCAGGAAGCTAGGACATATGGACCCTGGAACAATGTCTGCCACATCCACACTTGCTAATTCACCCACCACCATTTGTATTAAATGAAGATTCGGTTGGCAGGGGCCGACATCTGTGGTGTATGAAGTAAGTGTTATGTAGTGTGCTGAGGTTAAAATGATCATTTCAGTTCTTTTCAAGACTTTTCTATTTTTATTTGATGTGTATGACCTTTTGTGCGTGCGCACACACACACAACACATACACACACACAAAAACACACACATACACACACACACACACACACACACACACACACACACACGAGACCAGAAAAGGATGTTGGATCCTCTGAAACCTGGATTACAGTTAGGACGTGCGATTTGGCGCTGGGAACCCAACTCTGATCCTTTGCAGGGTCTCTAACTGCTGAGCGGCTCTCCAGCCCTGTTTGTTCTTGAAATGGTTGTTGAACAATAGGCTGGGGCTGGTGTGTGTGTGTGTGTGTGTGTGTGTGTGTGTGTGTGTGTGTGTGTGCACAACATACGCTGACACATGTGGGGATTGGAGATTTTCGGGGTTTTTGTTTTTATTTTAAGATGAATTCTTACTGCGTCGCTTGATCTGATGTTGAGCTTCTAGACTTGAGGAACTTCTCAACTCAGGCCCTTAGGAAGCCAGGGCTACAAGGCTCCCATTTCTGGGTCCAACCTGGGATGTTCTATCTTCTTCCTTTCTTTTCTTCCATTGCAACGTTGAAAATCGCCCTTCATGTGATCATACTACACACTGCCAGTTCTGGGCTACCAAGGACAGTTTATGTTCAGTACAAATGAGACCCAGAGTTGGCGGTGTCTTGGCAGACATTGATGAGTCTCTGCTCCTAGGGCAGATGCTGACACTGGGAGCGGAGTTGGACCGGTGTCCTCTAGCTGGTTCTGTTGCTAGGATGCAAATCCAAGAAGGGCCGGAGTCAGGATGATGCCTGTTCCCTTAGCCCCCCATGACTCTGTGTCCTACTGCCCACAGGGAAGGAGGGCTTTCAGGAAGCATACCTTTTCGTGCAAATCTTTAAGAACATTCTTCTCTTGGACCTGAACTGCTTTGATTGACAGGAAGACAGTCTTATGATAGCTTTGCAGGTGTCTACCCTGTCTCGTCTCACCAAACTAAAAACTACTGACAAAAGCACAGGCAGCAAAAATAGACAGAGGGGATGTCACCAAGCCAGAGACCATTGTACAAATGAGGAGGCCAGAGCAAAACACAGGGCACTTGTACTTCTCCATGGAGGGGGCAGAAACCAAAGAGCTCAACAGCAAAACCAAACAGCCACCCAAACCCTCCACTAAGCCTCTGAGAGCCCCTTAGAAGGCTAAGGAGAGGGCTGGGAGCATGGCTCGGCGTGTAGGGCATTTCCCTAGCATGCACGAAGCCCCAGGTACCATTTCAAGGACTGCAGTGGAAGCAGGCACAGCACACGGGAGGTGGGGACAAGGGGAATCAGAGGGTCCAGATCATCATTCTTAGCTACATAGTAAGTTCCACCCCAGCCTGATACACAAGAGATCCTGTCTCAAACAAACAACGAACATGTTGACTACCTCTCAAAAGAGACAAATACATGGCCAGTATCTCTAGCACCAAACACCCAGAATAAAGGTTATGAAGAAAGGTGTCCCTTACATGCTGTCGACCAAAATGAAAAGTAGTTCTAGTTGGGCGTCGATGGAGCATGCTTTTTTTTTTCAATATATAAATCTTTTATTGTCCCCAAAGAGCCCAAATTGTCCTTGTGATCAGGATCTTGTTTCTGGAGCTGGGAAACTGAGGTCTCACTGGTCAGCCTGCTACACGGTTCCCCTTCTCAGATACACAGATGCCATCCCAAAACTTCCTGATAGCCTTGTTTTTAACTGTTGTAGCTTGTTGAATCAGAGCCTGAATTTGAAACAAATTCGATATCATTTCCTTCAAGGATTAATCCATCCTTCTGGGCTTGAGACACAGAACAAGCAGCACCTGTCCTCATCTGAACCCTGCGGATGTATTCTTCACCCCAAAAAAATTTTGGATTTCAACCACAGACCCATTCCCCTGAATAACGACGTTGATAGGGAGGTGAGCATCCACAGACCTCCTCTTGTAACGGAAGCCCAGTGTCACACCCTTGAGCATGTTCTGAACGTGACTGCAGGTGACCAGTTCCTTTCTGTTGCCCCACCATTTGTTAACACTGTCTTTCCTTTTTCTTTCCAAGGAGACTCAGCTCCACATAGATGTGATTGAAGTCCCTCTGCAGAGTTCCCCTGGGGCCCTTCACAATGACTGTGTGCCCCTTCAGAATGATGTTGACATTTTCTGGAATGTCGACAGTCTGATTGCTGAGAATGATCTTCATTCACGCAGTGGACGGGGCGAAGAGAGTGATGGTGCGAGCTTTTAATCCCAGCACTCGGGAGGCAGAGGCAGGCAGATCTCTGAGTTCAAGGCCAGTCTGATCTGCAGAGTGAGTTCCAGGACAGCCAGGGCTACACAGAGAAACACTGTCTTGGGGGTGAAAAAAAAAGTCTATCCATTAGGGGAAACAATCTGAAGTTTCCTTAAAAAATTAAGAACTAAACTCCCATTTAATTCAGCAGTCTCCAACCAAAGGAAATGAAAGGTGTTGTCTGCGTGTGCGTGTTTATGAAAGTGCTGTCCATGATGGCCCAAACATAGCAACAACCTGAGAATCCACAAATGAGGAGCAGAAAAAGAAAGTGCAGTGGCAGACAACTCCTCCATTAAAAATACTGAGATCCAGCCTGTGCTTGGTAGTGCTTGCCAGCACTTTGGATATGGAGACAAAACAGTCACTAGTCTCATGGTCGTTGCCAGCTACACAGGAAGCTCAAGCACAGCATGCACCTCTGGAGACTGTCTCGTCACACACTGGGCTGGCTGGAGAGAGAGCTCAATCAGTCAAGTGTTTGCTGTGCAAACGTGAAGATCTGAGTTCAGTCCCAACACTCAAAATTAAACAAAAACAAACAAAAAAAAAAGGCTGCTGGAGAAATGGAGACGGAATCTTTAGAGCTCAGTGACCAGCCAACATATCCTAATTGGCAAGTACCAGGTACTGTGAGAGACCCTGTGTCAAAAAGGGAAGTAGATGGCTCTTGAGAAGCATGCCTGAGGTTGACCTCTGGCACTGACATTCATACACACACACACACACACACACACACACACACACACACACACACACACAATCTCCTTTTACCAGAGTAGAATGATAGGAAATCAAGGGACAAGCCAGCACAGGAAGACAGATTCTACCTGTTCTCACTCACAGTCTAAATGATTATCATCTAAAGAGTAGAATGCAGGTTGTCGGGACTGGGGGAGTTGAGGGAGAGCTGGGGAGACGCTGACCAGGACATGTGGTTACACTCACACAAGAGAGGGTGAAGGACAGACCTTCAGGGTAGCCAAGTACTTTAGCTCACAAGTCATATTCTTGAAAAATGCCAAAAGAGAGATGTCTAAGTGTCCTAGAAGCACCGTATAACTCTTCAAGGTCATGCCCTTGCTGTCTGCCTCTGACAGTTTCCACAGTGCTCACATACACACCTTGGTGAGCTGGTATTGCACATGAGAAACACGTACAATCTTACCTGCCGACTTAAACAGTAAATCAGTTTGAACGCTCCAAATGTAAATAAAAAAAAAATTAAACTCCAGCTGCCCAGAGCAAATGTTTCGAAAGTAAGTATGCAGTTGCAAAAGCGCCCTGCGAGGTGGGTGTGACGGCCATGCAATTGGCTATGCACAGCTCCAGTGGGAGTGTCATGAGCTACACTGAGGCCTCTCTCTCCTGTGCTGATTTGAGGGTTCTGGCGCAAGAAGACCCATGGGCTGGTCCTATCTCTACTTGAGCAAAGGGTGACTTTCCCGATCCACAGGCCACACAGTTCCAGCTCCACCTCATAAGAATTGCCTTAACAGGCCTCAGGGGCCACTCACCAAGACACCCAGTTCTTTTGTTACACTCCTCAGATGTGAGCCAGGTCCCTGGCCTTGGTGTTTGGTGGACCTTGAGCTAGCCAGGAAGGAAAAGTGAAAGACTACAAGCAAATGCTGTGTGGGAAGAGCTGTCCTGAAAGTCAGGGAGCAGAGCATGAGAGCCAAGGCCCCTCAGCCACAGGAGTACAAGCCCAAGACCTGCTCATTTGACCATGGTAACAGGTCAGAGAACCTAGAGGGGACTTAGGACCAGGAGTTTAGTCTACATGGGATCCAGGATCAAGGAAAACACAGAAAGTCCACATGGTGTCATCCAGGAGCTCCTGCCTAGACTGCTCCCTGCTGTGGCAGCAAGGAGTGCTCCCTCAGTTTCTCCAGGCGCCCCCTGGCCTTTGGATTAGTGGGCACTGTGGTTGCTCCCAAAAGCCTCAGGGCCTGCTTGTTCCTGGCCAGTATGAGACAACCTGACTCCCGCCCGCCTACACATTATGGCGTGGCTTCTGGTCACTGGGTCCTGGCAGACACCATGAAAAGAGGGGCTGGACCGTCTTCAGGGCTCCAATAGAGGCTCCTGTCCATCTGTCTGTCTTCCTAGGACATCTGGTATAAGGATCGTGCCTCCATGCTGCCTTGACCGTCCCTCCCTACCATCCTGCCAGCTTTATTCATCTCCTTTCAGACTCTGTTTCCCCATCTCTGGGAGGATCCCCTGGGAAAAAGACAACCAACTAAGTGGGGCTGTCCCCTCCATCCTAACCCCAGTGTTGGGCTGGCTGTTGAAGCTTGGGGGGTCCATGCCTGACCAGAGGCCCCTCCCCCTCCATGTGTCAGCCTCACACACATACCCCACACCACCTCAGAGCTTCCACAGTTTAGTGGGGACCCGCATGGGGTAGTGACTTCTACCAAAGCAGAATGGACCCAGACTGCCTTGAAGACCCCTGTGCACGGTTGTGTGACAGGTCCTCCCAGCTGAGAAAATCTTTGTGAGAAAATGTGTGGTAAAGAAGGCAGAAGCAACTTAGCCCAGGGATGATCCAGGGTACTACACTGGCTAGGGAGAAGGCACCACAGGCGGCTCTGGCCTGGGGCCCCTGGGCTGTCAGGCCAGTTCCCTGTCCCACAGCTGTCTCAGCTCCCGTCTCCCCCACCCGCCCCAGGATTCCTATTTCACTGAAGAGATTAAGACCACCTGGCAAGAGCCCCCTCCTGATAGCCTGCCCTAACCCCAGCCCCCCCAGCTCTGTAGCCCCTCCCCCAACCCATCTTTCCCACCCCCACATTCCCACAGAGCCACTACACCCTGTCCTGCTGTGGTCCCAACACCACTGCCACCTGATGGCTGCCTTGAGTTACCTCCACATGAAGCCAGGCCATCCCCTGACCATACAAGCCCCAGGCACCTACCAAGATACCTCAGCCCAGGCAGTCACCAGTAGCTGTCCCTGTCATGGATCCTGTTCACTGACTGCCCAGGCTCCTGCCATTCTCAGCAAATGGTTGAGGGGCAGGACCGGCTGGTACTGCCCTGACTTGAGGTGCTGAGCCTGGGTTCAGCCTAGCAGGCCTGGAACCTCAGCCAATTCAGACTCAGGTGAACGCAGGAAGAACCTTACTTAGTTAGCTCTGGGAACCACAGCTCTGGGCTCCCCCATTTGTTTGTTTTTGAGAAATTCCAAGCTAGCTCAGCAAAGCCCCAGAGAAGGGATTTGTCAGGGCCTGGGTGGGGCTGGGACAGCTCTTGGACCTGGGAAATGCAGGCTGTATTGTTACTTAGGGACCAATGGTAATTGAGCAGAGGGTGCCTAACTGGACATTCCTTGGGTGTACTCCTGGGACCCCAGGCCAGACTTGAGCAGTGTGATGCAACCAGTGGTCATCTCAGAGTGCTCAGGGACCAGCTGGGACATAGGAAAGCCCAAGGGTGACATCAGTGGTGACATCAGCAGAGGCAGGAGCTTGATCTGTCTATTTCCTGGGGTCTGTGGCATTGTTTCCAGGTGACAACACAGAGACCATGGGCCCAGCATAGTATCTACCATGGTGAGCATCTCACCATGGGGTTTTGTCTCACAAGTGAGCCATATCATTCTCATGGCTCCTCTGCTCTAAAAGGACAAGAAGATAGGGCCACTGTCTCAGGGAGTGACATCTTTTCCTTCGGGATAGCATTCCAGGCCTTCCCCACATCTGTATGGGGTGGTACTAGCAGGGCTGGCAGAGCCTGGCCAGCACACTTGCCCCCCACCAGGGAGTCTCTGTATCTCTCACGCTATATCCAAGCCTCTGTTCCCATCGTCCAGAGTGTCATTGGCTCCCCTCGGGCCTGTGACAAAGGGACTCCATGCATCTCGCCCATTGGACTCTTCTGTTCTTTTATCCTCCCTGCTGTGTGACAGCAGCATCCCTGTGCTTGTGAAAGGCTAGACAGCTTAATCTCCAAGCTAGCGGGAGCTTCCTGAGAAAGTAGAGCCAGGGAGAGGGTGGAGATTTGCCTGCACAGGCTCTGGGCACACAGACTCAAGACATCAGACCAAACTTCTGGCCAGAGACCATGCCAGTGGGGAAGTCAGAGTCCTGGAGGCAGAACAAAGCGCGGGGAGGACAGGGGGAGGCAAGAAAAGTGCTTATGAGGAAAAGCTTCACCACAAATATAAGAATTTCTCTAAGCAGTTCAGCTCTGTTGCTGCAATGAGTATGAGGATCTGAATTAACTGCCCGCATCTCAAAAGAAGGTGCAAGTTTAGCTGGGTGTGTGGAAAATGCCTACAACTCCAGCACTCAGGTGTCGGAGTCAGGTACGAGAGTTCAAGGTCACCCTGGCTTCACCATGAGCCCCTGCCTCAAGCAAAACCAAAGTGCTCTCTTTTTGGGGGACTATGAAGATGCTCCGTGTTTAAGAAGACTGGCTGCTCTTGCAGGAAGCCTGGGTTCAAATCCTCGAAACCACATGGCGGCTCACTGCAGCCTGTACGTACGGGAGATCTGACCCGCCCTTCTGACTTGCACAGGAACTGTGTGCGGGGCTCGCACGAACACACAAAGACACACGTGCACGGACATAAATAAACTAAATTTATTGAAAGATATTCTCCGTGCGTTTATCTAACTTTAAGCATCTATAAAAAAGACAGTATATTCAGTAATCGCCAGGATTCTAGGCCTTCAGAACTGGCTCCCTTACCAACGTATCAGACTCAGGATAGCAGCTTAGCATGGATAGTGCCTTCCAGGTGGACCCATTCTGAAGGGTCATCTTTTACTGGTAGGTTCCCCTGGGTTACTCTTCTAGTAACGTAGTGTTCAAGACACTGACCTGGACAATAAGCCCTCCCCCCACAGTCCATCACCCGACTGTGTTACCTTTAGCGATCAGCAGATGCGCATGGACCGATATATTTAATTCTTTCCTTACCGCACAGCCGCAGGCTCTACAGGGGCAATCGAAAGTCCACTTAAGTTTCCAGAACGTGTGTCAGTACCAGTGAAGACCAGTTACAGCAACCTACATGGGTGGCAAGCCTGCACGTGTGATCAGATCTCTGTGTGTGTGTGCGCGCTCTGGGAAAGCGTCTGCATGTCCAGTGTGAACATGCATGAACGCGTCCCTGCACTCGTATGTTTTCATCCCCATTCAGTTCTGTGCGTGAAGACAGTTATGCCAATGGTGGCATACATTATGGGTGAGCATGCTCACCCATATATGTAGTCATGTTCAAACAAGTGCTCCCAAGTGCTCCTGTGTGGCAGTATGTGTACTGTTGGGTACTCTGCAGACAAGAGGAATCTTGTATGATTTTTGGCAAGGCCTTCCGGCCACTCACCCTGAGTCAGCATACCTCCTAAGAGCCACTGGCTCCTTCTTTGGACAGTAACTCCTGCTGTGTCCAAAAAGGGGAGGGGAAGAGGCTGTTTTCCTCAGCTGCCTGCTCCCCTGACCTTTTCCTGCCGCCCCCCTCCCCAAGCCTGAACCTAGGTCCTCAGAGGCCCTGTACCACACCTCTGCCTGACTACCTGGGGTAAGGGGCTCTTATGGCTAGAAGATGGACAGCGGACTCCCCATGTGGCTGGCTTCTTCCGCCAAGTGGGCAGCTAAATCAACAGGCTCAGACCCTGGCTGTCCATCAGTCTGTCTGCTTGTTTGTTTGTTCTAGAGTTGTGGGGACTTCTAGCCTGCAGGGGGGCCTGGTGACCTGGGAAGTTAGTAGTGCCCATCCAGCCTGACCCTCCTTCTCCCCAGATCCTCTCTGGACATCTTGCTGGACACTTACTCCAGAACACAGCAGCCATGCTGCTGTATGGGAGGCAGATAGGGGCAGGAGACCAACAGTGTGAGGCTGTCCTCTCAGCTGAGGTGAGGGCCCTGTCTTCACCCATCTCATTACCTTGCCTACGCTTGTATCTTCTGTCCCCACTTGTCTATGTTCAACCTGCAATCGTCAGTGCCTCAGGACCTAGACATTCCAATGGGTCAGCATTTGCCTTGAGACAAGAACCAGGTGGCTCTGGGCACAGGAAGAGTCTCAGGGGAAGGTGGAGCCAGCAACATCAAGGAAATCAAACCACCAGGCCCTTGGCAATCTACAGGCTTCACACAGGAAGCTGTTTCTCACTCTGGCCAAAATCCTGCCCTAGCCAAGCCACCAGGACAGCTCCTGGATCTCCTCTGGGACACCCCACTGTAGGTCTAGGGTACTGTCCCCGATTTCCAGGAACCCTATGTGCTGCAGTCTGCCATATTCCACAGTGCTGAGCCCTGGTTCTGGGAGCACTAAGGGCATCTGGGTGGGCTTGATGGGTTTCAGAATAGGAAGGTACCAAGAGAGGAAAGGGTCATAGACCAACAGGAGAACTTGAGTTAAGAAAGGGGTCAGCTGGGCTGTTGTGGCATCCTCCTTTCATCCCAGCACTCTAGAAGCAGAGGCAGGAGGATCTCTGCGTTGGGGACCAGCCTGGTCTACAGATTGAGTTCCAGGACGGCCAGGGCTACATAGAGAGAACCTGTCTCAGAAAAAAAAAGAGAGGGAGGGAGAGGAGAGAAAAAGAGAGAAGAGAGGGGAGGAGAGGGGAGGGGAAGGAAGAGGAGGGAAGGGGAGGGGAGGGGAGGGGAGGGGAGGGGAGGGGAGGGGAGGGGAGGGGAGGGGAGGGGAGGGGAGGGGAGGGGAGGGGAGGAGAGCCTCAGGGCGCACCGTCGTCCCTGCTGCACCAGGAGCCACCGCAGCGCCTACTTCTGGCTGGGTACAGCGTTTGCACACGCGGCGCTTGTGTTAGGGATTGTATGTGCACGCTCTATCTGCAAGACCCAGATTTTGATGGAACAGAGAGCCTCCAGCGCGCTCCGCAGTACAACTTACGCCTCAAAATTTCCCAAGGTTTAGCGGCTGAAGACCAGGGTCATTCGACCCCAGCTACTGTGAGGCACGGTTCTCCAGAGCTGGGGGTAGAGAGTCTCCCGATCTGCCTTTGTCCCCTAGGGTACCCAGAATGGCTCGGTTTCAGCCTCCGGCCAACCACCTATGTAGACAGAATGACGACGGAGCGCGCCCGAGGGGCCTGGGTTCCTGCCGAGGCAGCCACCAGGGGGCTGGGAGCGGGAAAGAGCGCAGAGCCTCCTGCAAGTCCGCAGCTCCCGGCTCCGGCGAAGGTCGAACTCCCACCCCTGCGCCTCGGAGACTCCCGCGCGTCCTTGTCCCGGGCGCTAAGGCAGAGCCGCCGAGGCAGAGCCGCCGAGGTAGAGCCGCCGACGTCAACCCAGAAGTCAGAGAAGTTGTTCCAGGCATAGCCACTAGCTTCCTTTGAGTCTTCCTTGAGGCTGCGGGTGCAGGCAGGAGATGGAGGCAATTCTCAGCTATCAATCCTGAATGAATTAACCGGGTCACGTAAAGCCCAGCCTCTCTGCGAGCCTCTCTCAACGCCTTTAGGGACGTAGCCTGGGTCTGCCCTCCATGTTCTGATTTCTGGAGGAGGGGACCCCTGCGCTGCGATCTCTGTGCGGGTCCACCTGTATGTATTTTTGCTCCAAGTAACCAGGAATCAATGTTGAGAGCCCTCTGGGATCAAGCACTTTGTTCGGGGAGCCAGTAAGGCCTAAGACCCGTGGGCTGTCAGGCCGCCGGAGACGAAAGTGCGCAGGAACCTGTGCGGTTAGCAGCCAAGCTCTGAGAGGCCCGCGTCTTTACAATAGAGAGTGAGGAGTGGGGCTGGTGGGTGTGAGGGGCTGGTTTTCCCACTCCCCTGGGGCAGCCACGTGTACCCAGGGGAGGCGGAGCCGAGCTAGAGCGAGGCAGGCAGGATTCAATAGGGGTCTGCTTTCCTTCGCACTGGGAACTTAAGGAATTCTACTGTTTTCTCCTCCGACCCTTGGCCAAACAAGGGGTCTGTGAGTTGCGGCAGAACCCAGCGACGGTGCTAGGTGAAGCCAGGAGCCCATACCGCCAGCCACAAAGCTCAGGATTCGAGAGGAAAAAAATAAAATAAAATAATAGAAAGCAAGCTACACAGCCTCTCGGTCCCATTCTGCTCCCCCAGTCTCAAGCCTCTGAGCCCCACGCCTTTCCTAACAGCAGTCAATCTCAACGTTAAACCTCAGTTTTAGGGCCTGTAAAATGGTCTAGTCAGGGATGTCTACCTCCTGCCTCAAGCATTGTGTGGCATGTGGAGGAGCAGAGGGTGCAGCCCAGGCCCCGACTATGCACTGCGCCCTCAGGGTCAAGAGGTGTAGCTCTTGACCCCTGCGCACAAACCACTTGGCTCACATTCTAGCCCCTTACCGCTAAGGTGGAGGCGCCGCCGGCAGGGGGAGCGAGGCAGAAGGGAGAGACGGCCGGTGCAGGTGAGGGAGGAGCATTTTCCGGGGGTAACACTCTGTGTCCGTTCTGAACCTACGCGCGTGGGGTGTAGGACTACCGAGTGGGTTCATTCCTTAGCGCTGCGGACAAGAACCGGTCGTGAGAGCGTCGGGAGGAGAGGAGCGCAGGCCAGTTAATGGGACACCAGGCTTCGACCTCACAGTTTCGGTGCTGCGCCCAAGGAAAGGGCGGTCCTAAGAGCCGGGTCCTGTAGTGCGTAGGGGCGGTTGCTCTTCAGCAGGCGGGATGCTAGGGTGGACTCGCACTTGCAGGGTTTCGGGTTTCTTAAGCTAATCTTCCTAGGGGTTCCAATTTTCCTAGGGGTAATGGCTAGTGTGGGGGAGAGTTGGGAAGGAAGGATGAGGGTGACGAAAGGGGTTAGCCACCCACGGAACATGCTAAGTGGGGCCCCTCACACATGCCCAGTCTCTGCTAGGGAGGGCTGTTTGCTGTGAAGTGTTTGCTGACCCAGTTGTGGATCGCAAGTGCAGCCACAGCAGGAAGGAGTTAACGAGAATGGAAGACTTCCCCTATTGCCGCAGGTGACGCTGAGGACCCCAGGTTGGACCCCAGGGATGATCTAGAGCAACCAGGAGTTCCAGAGGGTTTTCACTTTCACTTCTCAGTATTAGCCGCACTGAGGTCCAGGATGTGGCTGCAGGCTTGGGGGCTGGGGGGAGGCTCTGGGGAAGACCTCAGCTACTCCATCCTGAGATGACCTACATCCCTAGAATGCAAAATCACCTGCCAGAGCCCTGTCCCTACCTCCTCACTCGGGACTCAACTTATAGAGGCTCTGTGGACTCTCCCGGCTGCTGTATCTTCCCATCACTCCTGTGGCCATTGTGCACCTGCCATAGACTGAGCTCTCCTATCGAGGCCATCACTTCTAGGGTTTTAGAGACGACGAGTTAGCCCTGCTCAGGAAAGGGGTAAAGAACCTTGGCCCACCTCATTCCCACACTACCCTGCTTAGATCCGCCCCAGGCCAGTGACACAGGTCACTGTCATTGCCAGTCCCCTGAATGGCCAGCCACTTGGGGACCAGAGAATGACTCTCCCTGACAGCCTCCCTTTCTTAGCATTGCTGTCCTTAAGCTTTCAAGGGCAGGCTAGGGCATCTGTCCCGTTACACACACCACCACTCCCACACCCCGATCTACCGTACAAGTCCCAGGTACCCACTCCCCGGACTCCTGGTCTTGATCCTTACACTTAGTAGCTGCTACAGTCTAGGGATGGAGGCCCCGAGACTGTCAAAACCCCAGGGAGAGGCTGCATGCTTCCCACTACATCCCGAGTCAGTTCAGCAGAAGGCCTACAAAGTCCTGGACAGAAAGGCCTTGAAAACTGGGCCTTATCTACCAGTCTTTAGCTGAATCAAGTTCTGGGCTTCGTATCCTGTGCACAAAGGGCATGGGCCTACTGAACGGGCCAGAGAGAGTAGGTGAAGAGAAGGTACAGGAGAAGTGGGGCATTAGTGTAGTGGTGTCTTGAGGCCCAAAGGCTGAGGGCCTGGTCCTGCACCTTAGCAGCTAGGCCTTTCCTGTGCGCAGGCTGGTTGCAGGGTGGAGAGGGGACAGCACCCCACCATGCGGTCTGAATTTCTCCGACGTGTCCTCAGCTCCCTCGGCCGGCCAGGCCCCGCCCCCGGTCCTCCCTGCGCCCCGCTGGTGCGCAGGGAGGTCGGAGGAGCGGGCACTGCCCACCCTCCGGATGTAAAAGCGTCCTGGCCAGAGGCGGGCGGTGCGCGCGGGGTGCGCGTGACGCTGGGGCTCCCGGTCTTGTGCGGCCTGGGCGGCGTCCCACGGCTCGCTTCCCCACCACGAAAGCAAGCTGACCCAAGGGGCCTGTAGGGGCAATTGTTGGTGAGGTCCAGCTCTGCGGCACGGAGGGACGGAGGACTCCGCAGCCCTGGGGCTATCTGCCTGTGGCTTTTGCGAGAGCCGGAGCCGCTCTCTTACCCAGGTGCAGGGGCCGCTGGGGAGGAGGTGGAGGCAGGTGGGGCCAAGGGCAGGGCTAGACTCAGGCAGCCCCTCAGTGCCTCGTCAGTGCCCTGCCATCTCAGACTGGGACTGAGTGCTCGAGACATAGAAACTTCTCCTTTGGGGCTGTAGACTCTGGTGGTGGCTTCGCCGAATAGAGGGGACGCCCAACCTCTGCAGAAGCTGCAGGATGTTCAAGGGGCGTTGGTCACACAGGGCCCCGGGAGGAGAGACCAGGGACAGAGAGCTTGCAAGGCAGGAGGGCCCTGAATTTCCAGGGCGCTCCAACTGTTCGGACTCCCGGGCCAATATTGGCTGAAAATGGGGGGGTCTCATGACGCCATAATCCCTTGAGCCCTGGACCGGCGGCTGTGAGTGGCACCACAGGCCCCCGCCCCCGGGCCCCCTGCGCTGGGCTGGGCGCGGTGCGGCAGGGCGTACGCAGTCGGAGGCGGCGCCGGTCAGGCCCGGGCGCCTATGGACGCGCGGAGCCCGCTGTCTGCCCGGGCCAGCGCATTCAGCATCGCCTCTCTTGTTGCAGCCGAGGCCTCGGAGGGCACCGCCCACCGGGGCCCCAGGCCCTCGGACCGGGCGAAACTTCGCCGGCTACCAGGATCCCCAGCCGGGATGCACTTCAGTACAGTCACCAGGGACATGGAAGGTGAGCCTTCTGTCCGCGTCGACACCGTCAGGCTGCCCGCCCGCCCACTGCTGTGAGGCCCTGCGGCCCAGCGGGTGGAAAGGATCTTTAGGCCGGGTGGGCTACAATCTTGAAGCTGGGACTCTCGACTCTGGGACAGGAAGAAAGGGCGGCATTTCCCAAAGTCAGTCCACCCACCATCCTTGTAGTCCAACTTCAGGGACTGTGCACAGTAGTTACGTCTTCCAGAGAGAGGACAACAGGGGAGTCTTTGAGCTGGAGGAAGCAAAGATGGTTAAAGAAAAGTCGGGGAACGCAGTAAAAGGAGGGGACGGGGGAACAAAAACACACAAACAACAAACAAACAAACAAACAAAAATACAAAGCAATGAGAGCAGCCAAGAGGAAAAGAAAGTGAGAAAACAGACAATGTGATAAAGGTGAGAAAGAAAGATACACGCAAAGGAACTAAAGATAACGAAAGAGAAAATGAAGGACAGCTTGAGACAGAAATATAACTTCACTAAAGAACAAGAGAAAGGCTGCAGATGCCATTTACGTTTGAAAGGGCAAAGACACGAATAATAGAGAACATACAGAAATAAGAGGAAGAGGTTAGACGGAAGGGAAGACATGAAATTTTGAAAGTGGAGAGAGAGAAAAGGCAGTGAGTTAAGAAGAAGCTGGAGAGAGAGAGAGAGAGAGAGAGAGAGAGAGAGAGAGAGAGAGAGAGAGAGAGAGAGAGAGAGAGAGAGAGAGAGAGGAGACAGAATGTGAGAAGTTGAAACCAGGGACACAAAAGGTAGAGGAGCAAGAACTTGGGGAGCGTCTGGCGCAGAAGAAAAGCCAGCGCGCGCTGGCGGCGGGGAGGGCCGCGCACCGGCCCGTCGTCCCCGGAGCCGGTCGGAGCGGTCGGGGGGCCCGGGCCCGCGGAGCCTCGGCGGGGGAGGGGCGGGGGGAGGGGCACGGGCTATTGTCTCGGCGGGGCGGGGCGGGGCGGGGCGGCTCCGCGGGGCCGGCCCGCGGGGTGGGGCGGTGCGGCCCGGGGCGCGTGCGGCGCAGCGCCCGCCACTCGGCCCGCCGCGCGGGACGGCGCTCTGATCGGCGGCGGGTGGCCTTCGGGTCATGATCTCCGCCGTGTCCAGCCCGTGGCTCACGCAGCTCTCGCACTTCTGCGACGTTGCAGCCTTCGCGGCCAGCAGTCTGAGCGGCCTGGGAGCCCCGTCGCCTGGCGCCGACCCGTTCGGCCCTCGGGAGCCGCCGCCACCGCGCTACGACCCGTGCACCGCTGCCCCCGGTGCCCCGGGCCCGCCGCCTCCGCCGCGCGCCTACCCTTTCGCGCCCGCCCCCGGGGCGGCTAGCAGCTCGGCGGCGGAGTCCGAGGGTCCTGGGGCTAGCCGCGCGGCCGCGGCCAAGGCGCCGGTGAAGAAGAACCCAAAGGTGGCCAGCGTGAGCGTGCAGCTGGAAATGAAGGCGCTATGGGACGAGTTCAATCAGCTGGGCACCGAGATGATCGTCACCAAGGCAGGCAGGTCAGGCGCCCCCTCCCCGCGCCCCTACCCACGTGCGTGCGGTGCCTCTGACTGCGTGTCCAAGGGATGCGCGGGAGCCGGGCTAGAAAGCGGATGGAGGTGCAGCCGGGCCACCTGCGGGTCCCTCTGGCCTCTCTGCTGACCCGGCTCCAGCGACAATCCGCGGAGCACCCACCGCGAATCCTGGGACTCTTCGAGGGAACTCTGTGGGCCGAAATTGCTCCGGGCTGCGGCGGTTAGGCAGCCGCCACCTAGGAAACTCCCGCATGGGTTTCGTTCGGTCTGTACGGCAATCTCAAGAGCAAACATCCCCTGGTTGTATGGATAATTTTAAGAGAGAGTTAACACCCTTAAAAGCCAGTGCGCTCATTTTCCGGGAACTCGAGACCTGGTTTTCTTGGGCCTCAATTTTGGCCGCTCGTGGGCCCAGTTCTTCACAAGCCTGGCAGAGTATCCGTGCCAGTCGCCTTGTTATTTGTTTTAAGGGCCGAGAGGGAAAAGGAACAATTGCAGATGCTCCCGATTTGACCAGTAGACAAAGGCGGGTGCTGGGTTGTGTCTAATGTACACACCAGCTCCGTGGCCAAGGAGGCTCAGGGCCTGTTTGCAAAGCCTTCTTGGGGTTTCTGTTTCCCTACTGTGCAGCCCTCCCTGGGGAACCTAGGCCTGTCCTTTGCTGCTGCTGCTCCTCTGTGGATTCTCTCCAGGCTCTGTAGCTGTCCACACCAACCAACACAGCGACTTGGCCTTCTGGTCAGGGCAGACGAACTAGGGCCTTGAATGTCACTGGAGGGAATAGAGAAGTGGAAGGAAACAGGAGCGCATACGCTGAGTCTTTTGCAAACAGATTCTTGGGGGAAACAAGGATTTGCCTGTGTCCTACAAGAAGTCGGGAGGCTCTGGCCGGTCTGGAGAGTTGAAGTTGGAGTGCTGGGGTGTCAGTGTAACTGGGGAGGGTGTTTGAGATCACTACACACGGGTTTCACTTTGTTGGAACCGGGAACTCTTCCCCGGTTGGATGGAGCCATGGAGGATCTGAGAGGGGGAGAGAAGCCCCAGGACCCAAATCTTAGCTATCCTGCTGCTGGCCGAGGCAAGGTCCAGAAAGTTCCGGAATTCCTGGGGGCAAGGCTGTCTTGTGTAAGCAAAGAAGCCAGAACAGGCTTTGGGGTTCTGCAGCTGGGCACCTGGTTAGCCATTTCTGTGTTTCCGAGAGGGACCTGAGGCCTGACCCTTTACTGCCTTGCCCAGGGTTGGAGAAGGGCCTACTTGAGCTAAAGAGAGACCTGAAGGAAGGGCTGAGCTAGGGGCTGCCAGACCAGAGAAGTCAGAGTAGAGAGAGCAGCCCTGTACTCCCCTACCTGAGGTGACCTGACTGCCTACCCCCACCCTTCAGACGAATGTTCCCCACCTTCCAAGTGAAGCTTTTTGGAATGGACCCGATGGCTGACTACATGCTCCTCATGGACTTTGTGCCTGTGGATGACAAGCGCTACCGGTGAGCAAGTCCTTAGGGCCACTGAGACAAGCTGTGTGTTCCAGGCCATGGGGGTGGGGGTGGGGGTGCTAGGAAAAACCCGAGTCTCTCCCGCTGACAGACTTCAAATGCCACACGAGCCAAGTAACCCTTTCATGGCTTGGTCTTCCTATACTGGCTGCTCCACAGACTGCTCTGGCCCTGCTCAGTCCTGCCTACCCTCAGATTCCACCCTATTTATTCCGAGTTGCCTCGGAACTCACTGTAGTGACCTCCTGAGCCTCTGGTAACAGCAGCTCAGATGCCTTGGCCTGTGTGGTCTGCCACTTTACCAGTGTCTTCTGGTGACCGTCTTGCCCCCTTCCCCCATCTCTAGAGAACCTTCAGTTCCAGAGCCCGGGCCGGAAAGGTGGGGTGACTGGTAAAGATTGTGGAGGGCGGGCCTGGGCCGCTCGGACAATTAACAGTAATTAATAAAGGGAACACGGCCGCCCTGTGCCTAAAGCCATCGGCTGGTGACAACATCCAGTCTCCGACCTTCTGAGCCCTGGGGCAGGCAGACCCGCATGCAGCGAAATGGAAGGAGGGGAGTGCTTCCTCTCTTTCCGCACCTAGGCTTCCCTCACCTTTTGTGCCTTGGGCCTTAGGAAGTTCTCTAGTTTATCCACAGTCCCCTCTCCTGCCGCTGTGAACTGGGAATCTCGATTTCACCAAGAGCATAAATAACTCTAGCTCTTCCAGGGGTCATCTGCACAGGGACAGGGTCCTTGTTTACCCTGCATAGCATGACCCCCTCCCACGGCGCTCCTCTAGGTACGCTTTCCACAGCTCCTCCTGGCTGGTGGCTGGCAAGGCAGATCCTGCCACCCCTGGCCGAGTGCACTACCACCCGGACTCGCCCGCGAAGGGCGCGCAGTGGATGAAGCAGATCGTATCTTTCGACAAGCTGAAGCTCACCAATAACCTGCTGGACGACAATGGCCACGTAGGCGACCCTTCTCTGGCTTCTGAGCTGTCCCCTGTTACAGGTTACAGGCCTTCCAGAGTCCCCACTGACTAGAGACAGAGGCAGGACTGGGGTGACACGGGTGGCAGGCTCCTGAAAGGATGGCCTCTGTCCGAGGAGGTCACCTTCCTTCCCTTCCCCACCCTGAGCTCAGGTGAGGGGCTCTTTAATTGGAAAGGGGATCCCTTTGTGAGAAAAGGGCAGGAGTCTTATGGAATCCCAGCCCTGGGGGAGGGGGTTCCTGCTGGGTGGAACTCTGCGTCCCAGATGCCACCCCGTCAGGCCTGGGGCAATCCTTGGGGCCCTGAGTAAAGGAGTTCTACAACCCCATTTGCCAGTGGAAGAAACATCTTTTCCTGGAGATCCTAAATGGGCTGCAAGGCCCTGTGTAGAGTTTAGAACCAGGGTGTTTGGCCACATCAGCGAAGGAAATGCTCTGTTCCCTTAGACTCTGCTTGCTTTATGATTCTGGCCTGAATCCTCCTCCAGCCTCGTGGCTGGAGCTGACCCCCATCCTTGTCTTCCAGATTATTCTTAACTCCATGCACAGATACCAGCCCCGTTTCCATGTTGTTTATGTGGACCCTCGAAAAGACAGCGAGAAATACGCAGAGGAGAACTTCAAAACTTTTGTGTTTGAGGAGACACGCTTCACTGCAGTCACCGCCTACCAGAATCACCGGGTGAGGGTCTGCTGGGGCGTCCCCGGGGGACAGGCACACCACTGCCCTCTCCCTCCACAGGCCCGCCCTGCCTCCTATATCAGCTTGACCTCTGTATGGGCAACTGTCACTGCAGCCTGAAAGTTTGTTTTCCAAACCATTCCGGAAACTCCCCATCAGAGGCCTGATCTGAGGTTTACCCAGATTCCTAGGGCACCAGCTTAGTTGCCCTCTTTGTGCTGGGGGGCTAAGGAGGCGGGGGTGACCACATTCCCATCCCAGCCAGGGATGTGAATCTTCATTTATTTGGGAAGGCAGGCAACGGTAGGTCTGGTGAGAGAGAAGGCTCGTCGTGCTGGGGCGCGGGGGTGGGGATGGGGGTAGTTGTGGGCCCCTTCTCTTCCAGATAGTGCAGGAAAGCCTTAGTAACCATCTTCTGCCCGTTGCTACCGAAGTCGGGCAGCGAGCGCGGTTAGTTTACACCAACTACCCCCCCCCCCCCCGCAGATCACGCAGCTTAAGATTGCCAGCAACCCCTTCGCCAAAGGCTTCCGGGACTGCGACCCGGAGGACTGGTGAGTCTTCTCAGAAGAAAAGGCAAGGGCCAGGGTGTGTGGTCTGGATGCTATGGTGAAGTGATCCACTCTCTTTCCTTAGGCCCCGAAACCACCGGCCCGGAGCGCTGCCGCTTGTAAGTGCCTTTGCTCGCTCTCGGAATCCCGTGGCTTCCCCCACGCAGCCCAACGGAGCGGACAAAGGTAGGACCTGGGATCGTGAGATCCCGGCCGCAGCCCGAGAGCGCTCGCTCCGCCCGGGTCTGCCGCCGCACCCGGTCTCGCCCGCACCCCCCCCCCGGGCGTCACGGCTTCAGCAGTTGCACAAGGAGGGGGCGGGCGGGCAAGTGGGCACTCGCTCTCCCGCCCTCCGCCCGCCCTCCGCGCCCCGGACCGCGCGGGCCTGGAGTGGAGGTGGGGGCTTTGGCTCGGCAGGTGCGCCCCAAACGGTCCCTGTCCCCCGCTCACCCCGGCTTTCCCTGCAGATGTGGCAGAAGCCCGGCGCGAGTTCGACCGTGACTCTGGACCCGCAGCGCTCGGCGACGCCACGCACCCGCCGCAGCTGCTGGCGCGCGTGCTGAGCCCCGCACTGCCTGGGCCTGGTGGCCTCGTCCCGCTACCTGGCGGATCCGGAGGCCGCCACAGTCCCCCGCACGCTGATCTGCGCCTGGAGGCTCCGGGCGCATCCGAACCGCTGCACCACCATCCCTACAAGTACCCGGCGGCCGCCTACGACCACTACCTCGGGGCCAAGAGCCGGCCGGCGCCCTACCCGCTGCCAGGCCTGCGCGGCCACGGCTACCACCCACATGCGCACCCGCACGCGCACCCGCACCACCACCACCACCCGGCGGTGAACCCGGCCGCCGCCGCCGCAGCAGCAGCAGCAGCCAACGTGTACTCCTCGGCGGCCGCGCCGCCCGGTGCCTACGACTACTGCCCCAGATAGTGCGCCCGCGCGCGGGCCCCAAGGGCCACCCAAGGACGTGTTCCCCATCTGGGGAGCCATGCGGGCCTCCCGCCCGCCAGTGCCAAAGCTCTCGTCCGAGGCGGAAGGAAATGGTATTTATTGTTCTCCGCGAGACCGCGTCGCCTCCGGCCCGGCCGGCAATAGCAGTGTAGACGACCCGAGTGAGCCCCGCCTGCGGGCGGTGTAGATACATGTAGATATCTTGTAGATACTGTAGATACTGCACCGGCGCCGATTTCATAAACGGTTTCGCCTCTTTTGGAAACTGCCGGTGTGGCTATTCTTTTGCATCTAATTCGATTGGGCTGGGCGTCTTTGGGGCAGAGGGCTTAGTCTTCTCAGCCCTGGTCACCGGTGTGAGCGTGGAGCAAGGGTCTCCCTCCCTTCTCTCCCCTGGGGCTCACTGCCTCCCTTCCGCAGCTCCTCCGGTCCACTACAGGCTGGGCGCGCGGTTTACCCAGGGCAGACACCTGCAGCTGCTGGGGCAGGATTTGGGCCTGAACGCTGGCCTGTTTACAGGACTAGACCATAAGTTTTTCCGTGAAAGCCGGGAATGATATTCGGGACAGGACACTGTCCATCCGGCCTCGGATGGCATGCGGAAAGCAGTGGGCTCGACTCTTCCAGCGTTGCCCTGGCCTGGCACCAGCCCAGAATTGTGTTTCCCCCTGTTTATTGACTTTATTCCCTGAATGTCCCCACAGAGTGATGGGGAGCGGGGGTCGCACAATGACAGTGGTCATGAGTCATCTTGAAACTCCCGTGTGAAGCAATTTTTCCCAGGCCAGGTGGCTGGGTGACCTGTCTCCATTAACTCAACACTATCATAGTGGCCAAAGGAACCCTTTGATCCCTCCCTTCCTGAGCCCCAGCAGGAAGGGCCAACCGAAGGCCAGCCAGAGTTAAGGCTGGCTTATGCCTCAAATAAATGGGAAATGTCAGGTTCTCTCCCTGGCCTTCTGTTTCAGTGTGTTCATGGCACTCACTGGCTTGTTACCATCAGAGACAGGCCTTCCGTGGGCACTTCCACGTGTCAACCCCTAGTCAGTCCAACTTTGTCATGTCCCAGGTTGGGTGGTCACCCCTTCCTTCCAGATGACCAGAGGGGACAAAGTGGACATTGGTTCTCAACTCCTGCCCCTAACTTGCCTTCAAACGCAAGTGCCTTTGTGTAGGTGACAGTGGGCTCTGCTCAAGGCCACCTGTTCCACACTGGCCTCATGCTTTTGTCCCTGGGAAGCCAAAGACACTCCATGTGTACTAGAGTGGTAGCCTGGGGTTTGTCCTGCAGAGGGCAATGGTCAGCTTCAGGCAGCCCCTCTCCCCCGTGGAATGCAGCCATTTCACATTCTTTCAACATGCCTGGGATATGGGGCAGAGCTGTTTCATTAGAACCTCCATGTTTGTGTTATTTAAAGCTGAAATGAGCTGTCGCAGTACCCGGTTTTTGTAAGCGGGGAGGGAGCACACGCACAGAGCAGAGACCCTAGGTCTGCAATTCATTGACCTCGAAAATATCCTTACTCACATAGAGCTTGTGCTTTCCTAGGGAGAACTGGGCCGCTGCTAGCCATGTGGAAGCACACTTTATGACTAACTGGCCCTAACTGGTGTGATTCCTAGTGCTAGGTGCTCAGGCACTGAATGTCGACCAGAGGCATCAGAGAAGGGGGTATTCTCCACCATGACTCTCAAAGCCCAGGGCTTCTCCCCTCTGTCCCAGGGGCGAACTGAGAACATCTTGTAAACAGAAGGCTGGGCAGGGGCACACTGCTGTCCTGTCCTCTCTCCTGTTTGCTATGTGTCTGCTTGGCACTACCCTGGCTGATCCGATAGAGCTTACCTCCCTAGGGCAGCTGCCTCCAAACATGCCTTGGCTGCCTTATAAGAAATGTCTTTCCAGAAGTTTCTTTGTCTGTGATGGCCAATCTGGTTTTCTTTGGTGATATACACATGTGCACGTGCACACACACACACATACACACATGCACATGCACACACGCACACACGCACACACACACACACATGCACATGCGCACACACACATATGTGCAATGTAGCTCTGTCTGTCCTGGAACTCACTGTGCAGATCAGCTTGGCCTCAAACTCACAGAGATCCTCCTGCCTCACGAGGATTCAGGGAGTGTGCCACCATGTCCTGCCTTGTTTTCTGAATGTGTGCATTCTCCAGTTCAGACTTTGCATTCCCAGATGCAATGGTATTTGGAAGTTAGAGCCTTTACAATGTGACACAGTCAGGGCTGGAGTGATGTTTGGGTGGGTAGGGACAGGTACACAAGGCTCTCCTGAGAAAGATTAGTACCCATATGAAAGACACAGGAGCCAAAGAAAAGATGGCTCAGTGGTTAAGAACCCTGGCTGCTTTTCCAGAGGACTGCAGTTCAGTTCTCAGCATGCCACGGTGGTTCACAACCACCTGTAACTCCAACTTCAAGAACTACAACAGATGCCTTCTTCTGGCTTTCACAGGCCCTGCACACACATGGTGCAAAAACAAAACACTCAAAGATATTAAAAAAAATTAAAAAACTTTAAAAGGGCTCCCCTCACTCTTCTACCATATGAAGGGACCCAGGAACGAGGCCATCACAGCCCTTACGAGCACAGACCATTTCATCACCCTGACCTTGCACTGCCAGCCTCCAGAACGAAGAGAAATAAACACCTTTAATCCTAGCTCTCAGGAGGCAGGTGGTTCTTTGTGAGTTCTAGGTCAGCCTAGTCTACATAGAGAGTTCTAGGACGGTCAGAGCTACAAAGACCCTCCCCCACAAAAGGAGTAAAGCCTCCTGCTGTAAACCAATTGCCTTTTGGTGGTAACTAGTTAGAGTTGACTTGAATGATTAAGAGAGCCAGTCTTTCTCTTTCACTGAAGCTTCCTTTCTCTGTACCCTGCCCTGCCCTACCATAGTCTGCTGTGCTGTCCTATGTGGGGACAGAGTGTCTTGTTTTACTGCATCTTCTTAGTTACCCACACCCTAGCTGCTGGGCTCTCTCCTAAGCTGTTCCCTGGGATCCTAGATAGTACGGAGAGTCTAGGCTCCAATTCATGCCTCCAAATTCTTCAGAAATCTAATAAACACCTAATAGGAGAGCTAAATGGGCGAGGGGAGATGAGACAATGGCCAGAGCCACAGGCAGGCTGCTGGGAACTCCAGGAGTGCCTGCTCCCCAGTGGTGGCCTTTCCTAAGGGTAAGTGGGAGCACCGTGCTGCCTTGGGTCTTTTCTCAGGGAAACATTTGGCACGCAGAGGAAACTGCTGAGGGGTGCCTAGAGTGGTGCTGACAGGCAGAGACCCCAGCTGGTCTGCAACTCCAGCCCCCAGCCCCAGTGGGGGCCATCGGGAGTGTGTGGGATTTCTGTGATGAGTGTGGAGGATGAGACACCTACCTCTAGGTGAACTACAGATCAAAGTGGGGGTGGAGCAAGGCCAGCGTAGCATTGGCAGGCATGAGGCCAGCGAGACTGCTTTGATTGGGCTGTGTGCCTCAGTTTCCCCTTTGTGCTGTGGTGAGGCTGGGTCTGTGTAAATGTAGGGTTCATGTGGATTCTGGGCACCAGGACACTCATGTTTTACCCCGCTCCTCCTCCTGTATCTTTCCAGCCACCTCACATCCTTTTGTGGGTCTAGCCCAGAGCAAGTAGAGACTGGGCCCCAGGCCTGCAGGCGGATGGAGTCTTCCTCTTCTGGCAGTGCGTCTCACTCTTTGCCTTTCCCTAACCACACATCAAGCCTTTGATTCGGCTCCCCTTCCTGCTTGTTGTATTGCTTCAAACCAGATGGGCTCCTCAGATGAAGTCTGGAGACTCCGTGTCTGTGTAACGCTGCCAGGTCTGTGTGTGGGAACCAGCAGGGGCAAAGGTATTGTGCTAACAGCAGCCCAGAGCGGGGGAGGGGCCGTAAGCTCACACAGAGGAATTAAGCTGTGCTCTTAATTGTGAGGGATGGGGCTGCAACAACCTTTATCAGTTTCATTCGCCAGTTAAGGTGCTAATTCCACTCCCCTTCCACTACCCCTGCTCCATCCCTGGACTTTGGGCCAGCCCAGAATCTACCCTGCAGACCCTGTCAGGCTTGGCCCCACAATGTTTCCACCTGTCTGAGACAGGACACAGGCTTGTGTCTTCTATTGGTCTCTCCCTGCACATACCCCATATTCCCTACTCTTCCTGCCTTTCTGGCCCCGGCTCCTGGCAGCACCCTGCCTTCCACACCTAACTTTTATAATAGCAATAATATATAAACTCTTAGATCCCTGAGAGACATCTCCCCTTGAGTTATAATCACACAGAGAGGCTGTCGATGGCAGCACCCCAGGCTCCTGAGAGGGCACACTGAGCAGGCTATGCATTAGACCCTCACCCTGAGACCCCAATTCCACTCCAAGGGGGGTACAATAGAATCCTTTCCTGTAAGCTGAGGTTGGTGGGCTGCTCTGGTGGGTAGAAACAGCCTGGTACACTTGGGGACAGATCCCAATCCTGCTGCTCCTGTCCTGTCAGGGTGGGCTAGCTTTTCTGAAGCAGGAGTCTTCACAGGAGGAGTCAAGCCCACAGTCAGAGCCCACCTCACAGGGACTGCTTGTGTCTCTCCCAGCCCAAGAAGCTGTCAAAGGGCTGTTGCACCCAGAGGCCAAACACAGTGCTGCTTCTATTACAGGCTGCTGGCCAATAGCTCGGCAGGGTGTGGCCTCCAGAGGACCAGGCTCTGGCTCCTGCCTGTGGCCTATCAACTGCTCAGTCTCAGGCTGTCCCCAGGAACTGTCCCCTGGTTCTTGGTACCTGGTTTCCCTCCAGCACCGGTCAGTCGGTCAGCCGATTGGAAGGCAGTCTTCCAATCATGAAGGCCGGCATACACTAACAGAAAGTCTGGGCTAAGCTACAGTGAGACACTCACCATCTCACAAAGTCGGTTGTTCTTGTTTGGTTGGTTTGGTTTTTGAGACAGGATTTCTCTGGGTAGCCTTGGCTGTCCTGGAACTCTCTTTCTGTAGACCAGGCTGGCCTTGAACTTAGAGTTATCTCTGCCTCCTGAGTGTTGGAGGTTAAAAGTGTGTGGCACCACTCTTCAGCTTAAGACTGATATTCTTTTTTCTTTTCCTTAAAATTTGTTTATTTTATTTACATGGGCACACTGTAGCTGTCTTCAGACACTCCAGAAGAGGGCATCGGATCCCATTACAGATGGTTGTGAGCCACCATGTGTTTGCTGGGAATTGAACTCAGGACCTCTGGAAGAACAGCCAGTGCTCTTAACCGCTGAGCCATCTCTCCAGCCCCAAGACTGATATTCTTAAAAACAAACAAAGAAACAAACAAACAAAGAAACAAACTAGCAACTGCAGCTAAGCCGAGAGTGTAGGTCAGTGGTAGACTCATGCCTGATACCCGAGAAACAATGAATTCAATGCCCAGTTCTGCAAAAACAGAAACAAATCCAAAAAGCCAGCTGCGGTGGCTCACACCTGTGATTCCAATTTGCAAGGCTGAGGCAGAAGGATTGGCACAAGTCTGACACCAGCCTGAGCTACATAGTGAGACTCTGTAATAAGAGAAATAAAGAAGCTGAAGGAGCACAGGGGTCGAAGCTCTCCTGTGTGTCAGGTGCAGGAGGACAGAGAGCGGCTTCGGGGAAGACATAGCTTCAACATGGTTCAAGCACGTGATCTAGCAAGTCCACTCCTTGGGTCACCCTCAAAACAACTGAGAGAGGGGATCCACCAAGTACGTGCGCACCCGTGTTCATAGCTGGCATCATCCGTGGTTAGACAAGTACTATGTGATGACAGGTATAAGAGGCAGTCAGGTCTGGAGAGATGGCTCAGTGGTTAGGAACACTGGGTCCTCTTCCAGGGGATCCCAACGCCCACATGGTGCCTCACAACCATCCCAGGGGATCTGAGGTCCTCTTCTGACCTCTGTGGGCACCAGGCACACTAGTTGTGCATACACATACATGTAGGCAAAACTCTCATACGCACCTCAGCTCCTGGCCACCTGAGGCCTGGTGGTGTCTGGCTCTCAGTTCCCTCCTGCAGCACTGAGCATCACAGCTAAGTGGATCAGCGACACTCCTTGTTCTGGCTGTGCCCAGTCTGTAGTAGACTAGCTGGCAAGTCGAATGGCAGCTGAGACTTGGAGCAAGTACGTCTATAAAGAGGGAGGACGGACATACAGAGATATGTGCTCAAGAGCCAGAGCAGCCCCTGTCCAACCCAGGGCAAAACCCAGGTGTCTGTGGCAGCAGTGAGGTGACTGTGATGGAAAACAACTCAGCCATGAAAAAGGAACAAGTGCTGATGAAGGTGATTCCAGGAGGCTCCAGCCATGGTGCTGAGTCAAGGAGCCAGGCCTGGGTGGCACTGCTGCAGGACTCCACTTACGTGCCACGCAGAAAGGGCCAAGCCACGGCGAGGCTCAGCTTGTGCCAAGGGCTGCAGGCGTGGGAAAGGCCAGCCACGACAGGGTGGGATGATTTGATTGGGTAATGGAACTTTTGTTAAAACCTTGTCAAAACTGGGGCAATGGCTCAGTCAATAAAGTGCTTGCTGCACAGGCAGACTTTGAGCTCCAGAAGCCAAGTGGAAAGCAGCAGTGCATGCCTGGACCCCAGCACCAGTGAAGTGGAGTAGGATGAGCCCTGGGTCACTGGCTTGGCTGTATGCATGAATATGCATGAGCTCAGGGGTCAGGGAAAGACTCTGCCACTCAAAGATGAGAGGAGACTGAGGAACAGATCAGGTGTGTGTGTGTGTGTGTGTGTGTGTGTGTGTGTGTGTGTGTGTGTGTGTGTGGTTTCTGGTCGTATACCAACATGAGCGAACCTCTCCCCTCTCTCTCTCTCTCTCTCTCTGTCTCTCTCTCTCTCTCTGTGTGTGTCTCTCTGTCTCTCTCTCTCACAGTCACACACACACACACACACACAAACAAACACACACAAACAAACACACTTGTCAAAACTCACAAACTGGATGGTAACAGAGGATGAAATGCAGTTTCTCTTGTGCATAAAGAATTGGCCTGGCCTCTTCCTCTCATTTCAGCCTCTTGCTGATGTATCTCCTTTCCCTCCTCTCCCGCTATAAGATGAACACCGTTTGTCTCCCCAGACTGACAGGCATCCTGCTGATATGGGCAGCTCCTGTCTGGGAAGATCGGTGCTCTCTGCAGGAGCGAGAGCATCAGGGAAGGGAGGCTGCAGCCCGCTCTGCCTCTGGCATTGCTGCATGGGGTCCACCCTGTGCCATGACTTGAAGTTAACACAAGACCAGCTAGATGTGGTTATATAATCTTGGATTTGCCAGCCTCTTTTCTATATAATGTCTTTTTTTAAAAATTATTTTTTAAATTTTATGTACATTGCTATTTTGACTGTATATATGTCTCTATGAGGGTATCAGATCCCTTGGGAGAGGAGTTACAGGCAGTTGTGAACTGCCACGTGGGTGCTAGGAAGTGAAACTGGGTCCTCTGGAAGAGCAGCCAGTGCTCTTAACTACCAGGCCATCTCTCCAGTCTCTATATAACCTGTCTTGTCTCTACTATTTTGTTACAGCAACAGAAAATGAACCAAGCCATCCCTCATCCTCCCAGCCCCTTTACTTGAGGTTCACGGTGTGTTTGGAATAATAATAATAATGAATGCTGGGCAGGGCCTCCATCACTTAATCAAGTGCCAACCTTTCAATATCTCAGGGCCTGTAGTGCTAGAAGGACAAGCTACTGAAAGGGGACTATGAGTGACGCCTTTGTTTAACACTGAAATAGATAAGATAGGTGAGAGGACCAGGTATTCAAATGCCCAGGGCTATGGGTGACATCTCACTCATACCATGCCAGATAATCAGTGAATGCCCTGAGTTAGTATGTTGCACGATTAGCAGCCCTCTATCCAGCCATGGGCTGACTAAACAGGGTGTTCATGTCCAGGTGCTGTGGATGCAAAACTGTAAACTTGTCCTGACATTGAAGCACATGGACATGATGTAGCTGGGGCTGAGTGCCTACCAACCAAGCATCAATCAAAAATACCCAAACACAAGTCCCCTGCTCTCAGTAGCTGTTACTGTGCAGGCTGGTTAGCTCAAAATTGAGATTCTCTTGCCACAGCTTCATCTCCCGAAAACATTACAGAAAACAAACACGACTTGTGCACTTTTGTTTTTGTTTGTTTGTTTGTTTGTTTTGGACAGGGTCTTTCTTTGTAAACCTGGTTGGTCTGGAAGTTGATATGTAGACTAGGCTAGCCTCAAACTCACAGAGACCTGCCTGCCTCTGCTACCTGAATGCTGGGATTAAAGGTGTGTACCACCATGTCTGGCCAACTTGTACTTTTCTTTGTTTTTATGTATCTATGATGGAAGTCAGGGCCTTGGGCACACTGGACCAGCTTTACCAATGAGCTGTATCTGCAGGCTAAGATTTTGTTTTTTGTTTTTTTTTTCTATTTTCTTTTTCTTTTCTTTTTAAGATACGGTCTCACAATGTGGCCTTGGCTGGTCTGAAACTTGCTGTGTAGATCAAGTTGGCCTTGAATTCGAATGCAATCTTTCTGCTTCACTATTCATTGTGTTGGGATTACAGGCATGTGCTACCACATCTGGCCCAAGCTTTTTCGTTTGTTTGTTTGTTGATTGTTTTTTGGGACAGTATTGTGTGGTTTCAATAACAATGGCCCCTACAGACTCGTATATTTGAATGCCTGGTCACCAGAGAGTGGCGCCATTTAAAAGGTTTATAAGGATTAGGAAGTATGGTCTTGTTGGAAGGATCGTGTCACTAGGGATGGGCTTTTAAGTTTCAAAGCCCACGACAGGTCCAGTCTCTGTCTGTCTGTCTGTATCTGCATCTCAGGATGTAGTTCTTAGCTACTGCTCCAGCACCATGCTTACTACCATGATGATAACGTAAAAAGTTGTAAACAAGCCCCCAGCTAAATGCTTTCTTGTATAAGAGTTGCCTTGGTCATGGTGTCTCGTCACAGACACAGAAGAACAGTGACTAAGGCAGAAGTTGGTACAGGGAGCAGGGTATTGGTGCGACAGGCCTGACTATGCTGCTTCTTGGCATGGTGTAGGCTTTAAGACTCTGGATTAGGAAAACAATTGAACACTTTAAGTGAAGCTTATGGGGCCACACTGGTAGGAACATGGGAGATAGTGGTGCTGAGGACAATGTTAATTATAATGACCCAGCTCAAGACATTTCAGAAGGGAGGAAGAGTATTAGTAAGTGGCCTAGAGACCATTCATGGGATATTTTGGCAAAGAATGTGGCTGCTTTTTACCCTTGCCCTACAAGTCTGCCTGAAGCTGAATTAGTTTTGAATTCATGGTTTTGGAAGAGGAGATTTCAAGATAGCTTAGTTTTGACGATGTTTGTGGGGTTTTTTGTAATCACTCTTGTGCAGATCTATGATGAAAAGGAGCAGGCTGGATAAATTAAAGTACAAAAAACAAAAGTACAGACAAAAAAGAAGTGTGAGAAGAAAGGGGACATCAGGAAATGTCTTATTGGAACCGAGTATTGAGCTCCAAGACATGAAAAGTTTAAAGAAAAGCCTGATGCTATTGGAATAAAGTGAGTGGTGACCTCATGTCAAGACCCCACCCAGATAAGTTTCCTACTGTGGAAAGGAATTAAAGGAAATCTTAAGCAGTGAAGGAGACCATCAACAACAGAAAGCTTTTACACACATAACTGGAAAGGGAGACCAGTTTCTGGCCCTATCAAGCCACAGAGCTTGTCAGGCTCAGCCACATGGCTCTGGCTTTAGACTCAAGGATACGAGAGTTTGTGAAACATCCCTCTGTGACTAAAGAAGGCCACCGAGGCTGGGCACGTTTCAGGGGTGTCCAGGCATGGAGGCCCAGAGAGGTCTTTTAGTGAGGCTGTGAAGATGAAGCCTGGATTGTGTCAGAGACCCCAAGGCACTGTCAGTCATGGGACACCTGCGAAAGGAAGTGGCTAACAGGAAGTGGAACCAGAGACCGGGGGTGGGTGGGTGGTGGTATGTCATTCAACAAAGCTGAATGGGATTGGAGATCTGAAGAGTACTTTGACATCAGACATGGAGATGCAGAATTTGGAGTTTGCCCTGGGTTTTAGCCTTGTTTTGGTCCAATGTATTCTTCTGTGCTTCCTTTTGGAATGGTAATGTACATTCTGTGCCAGTGTATGTTGAAAGTATGTGATTTGCATTTTGATTTTTATTTTTACAGTGAGTCTCAGAGATTTTGGACTTTTTTTTCTTTCTTTTTTTTTTTTTTTTTGAGCTGGGGACCGAACCCAGGGCCTTGCGCTTGCTAGGCAAGTGCTCTACCACTGAGCTAAATCCCCAACCCCGATTTTGGACTTTTAAACAGTATTGATACTGTGATAGTCTATGGAGACTTTTGAAGTTAAACTGAATGCATTTTTGCATTGATATGGTTACAAGCCTATAGGGGCTGAGGAATGGAATGTGGTGGTTTGAATGAGAATGGTCCCCATGGGCTCATATATTTGAATGCTTGGTCATTTGAAAGGATTAGAAGGATTAGGGGGTATGGCCTTGTTGGAGGAAGTATGTCACTGGGGGTGAGCTTTAAGGTTTCAAAAACCCATGCCAGATCCACTCTCAGTCTCCCCCCATCCCGTGGTGTGTGTATGTGTGTGTGTGTGTGTGTGTGTGTGTGTGTGTGTGTGTGTGTGTGTGTGTGTTAGGATGTACTTCTCAGCTATTGCTCCAGCACTATGCTCCCTGCCGTGTTAATGAACTAAGACAATGAGACTGTAAATGAGCCCCCAGTGCAATGCTTTCTTGTTGCCTTGGCCGAGGTGTCTCTTCACAGCAGTAAAACAGGGAGTAAGACAAGTATCCTACGTGGTTCAGGCTGCCCTGAGCACGCATATCTTAGAGAGTGCTGGGTTACTCCTGGCCTGTTGGATTTGCTCTGGCAGACTCCATGTAAGAAATTTAACTCTCCCGAGACAATTTCACTGAGAAAGAAAGGCACAGACGGTTTGTACAATTCTCCTGTTACCAGCCTCTGGGGGCCCCTGCCAATGAGTGGGCCAGATACATACATGAAGCTGGAGGTTAAGGAGGGAGAGTAGATACTTGGGTCATGTGACTGCTTTGTGGCAGAGATAAATCCCATGGTCCAGCTCCTCTTGGTCCCCTGACCAGAAGAAAACAGACAGCTGTTACCCCCATCCGTTTATTATCCAGCAATAGTGACTGACATGCGAAGAAAAATGGCCCAATTCTGCAACAGTCTGTTTGCAAACACTGAGTGGAGTATCTCTGGCCTGTGCCCTGGGTAAATGCCTTACAATTGTTCCTACAGGTCAGATTTCCCCATTTGAGTGAAAGTTCCTAGTGTGCTATCTGCTATCTGGACTGTGCTCAGGCCCCTCAGGTCCATGCAGAAGCCCCAGAGATGACCAGTCACTGTGAGAAACAGAGTGCTTGATAGCCTCAGCCAGGCACGTACGTAGTAGAGGTGGGTATTTACAGTGAAGGCTGATATACATTCTCTTTAAATACTGGCTGTGGCTCTGGGCTCTGCCATCCCTGATTGGATATCATAGGGCAACTGTGGGAAACAAACTGGATGGCTGTAGACAGTGCCCAGGGCAGCAAAGTTTGGGCGTGCCAATTCCCCCAGGTCCCTCCCTGACAGGGGTTGGGCGTGTTGCTCCCTTCCCCTATCCCGACAAGGGTGAGCTATGAAAGCAGGCTGCTTATTTCATTCTTCTCACTGACATTATTTACTTTCCATTCAGCACATGGCCTGAAACTCACTATGCAGTCATGGTTGCCTTCGCAGAGATCCTCTTGCCTCTCAAGTGCTAGGATTAAAGGCATGTGCCACAATACTTGGTTCTTTACTTTGTCTGTCTGTCCGTCTGTCTGTCTGTCGGTGACAGGATTATCTTGTTGCATAGTCCAGGCTCACTTCGAACTTGTGGCCCTTTTCTGCCTTCTCTTCCTGGTGATGTAGGATTCCACACTCACCAGAAGTGAGTGCTTGCTGCTAATTTCAGCTTGACACTATTAGCCAAATGCTGTGGGTTACATGTTCCTTGAGCAGAGCTGAGCGATCCTTCCCGTACAGTCCACCAGTCTACCTGGTGAGACATCCGCACCTTCCATCTATCCATCCTGCCCAGACACTGCCTTCCTGTCTTGCTCACAAGCCTCCCTGAAGGCCAGAATGGCTTGCTGACCTTCTGGAGCCAACATAGTATTAGGAGAGCTCCTCTGCCAAGCTGCCAAGAGACTTCCCTAGTCCTCAGGCAACCGCTGAGCACCTGTGGGGGATGGGGTGAGGTTGCAGGCTGAGGCCTCACAGCAGAGGCGGGCCTGGCAGACCCTGCAGCAACATGCCTTTCCCAAAGCTGGTGGGGCTGGTGGTTCTACGCCTTGTTTGTGTGAGACACAAATATACAGCAAGTTCAGCTTTAATGGTGTCATTAATGCCAGCCTGCTGTCTGTCATGGTGGGGTTCTGCATGAAGTTATACCTGGTTGAGAATCAAGCATTTCTGTAGAGCCCCAGAGGGATATTTTCTCTCTGTGCAAACAGTCCTTTTGTGCAGAGGGAGTTCTGTGGCTTCTTGGCAGACACAGGTGGGGTACACCTCAGTGAACTCCGTTCACTCCTGGGAAGCATGGAGACGTGCACTGCACTTCAGCAAAGCCCTGGGCACTGGCTTCTCTGCACACTGTGCTGCCAGTTGTCCTTGGCTAATCTCAGTGCCTCTGATAACCTCAGCATCCAGGGCTGAATCCAGATGCAGCCTGTCTAGCTTATCCCCAGGCTGGAGTTCCACACTACCTGTGATCCTAATTGTCCTGGAGTTTCCTTTGCTTGGAGAAAACATGACTACAGCAGCATGGGGAGGAAAGGGCTTATTTCACCTTATAACTCTCATGTCACAGAGGGAAGTCAGGGCAGGAACTGAAGGCAGGAACCCGGAGGCAGCCACTGCTGCTTATCGGCTTGCTCCCCCTGGCTTGCTCAGCCTGCTTCGTTATACAATTTAGGAACCAGGGGTCCCACCTGAATCAATCACTAACCAAGAATGTGCCGGGCAGACTTGCCTTATAAAGGCATCGTCTCAGTTTAAGAATCCTTCCCGGATGAAAGTGTCAAGTTGACAAACAAAACAACCAGGCAGCCAGCACGCTAAGTTATCCGGGAACAGACTGGGCTCCAGGGTCACCTGTCCTACAGGGGCCTGGGTAGCAGTACAGGCTGAGTAGGTGCTGACTACCTGTAGTAGATGACAGTCAATGCTGTCTCACAGAGTAGCTGTGAATCAGGAAAAGAGTGGGTATCCAAAGGTCCAAAGGCAAAATCTATTCAGGTGTTCACGCCACAATGCCGAGGGCTTAAGTCCCTGTGAGTCTTATGGGTTCGATGCATCAGCCAGAGCTGCTGGGCATCTCTGGTAGAGCTCACAGGCTCTACATCCAGTCCTTAGACTGAGCTACCAAAGTAACCAAGCGGACAATCTCAAGGCTGCCCCGTGTGCCAGACAGAGGGACACAGGCAGGCCTTGGGGAAACCTCCCCGGAGCTCAGAGCCCTGCTCAGCAGCCACAGGGTCTCACGGGGACAGAAAAGGATCCTCCCACCACTTCTCATGCTTGTGCTCCTGACTCAAGGAAATATCCAGTAAGAAGGTACAGCAGTAGGTACGGAGGTAGACTCAGGTCATCCCACGCACCGGGGAAATAGAGACAGGAGGAGTTCCAGGGCAGCCTGCGCTACAAAGGTAAGCAAAATGGAAAGGATGTTGTGGCTGAATACAGCGACTCAGACTCAGCACTGAGACGGGATGCCCTGCCACCGTTTCCAGCACTGGTTTTCTTTGGCTGAGTGGCCTCCCATGATGCAAAAGGACGTGTGGACAGCCGCTGGAGAGGCAGCAATGGGGTCTGTCTGTCTTTCAGGTGACTGGCCAGCTGGTCTGGGGAATGTCTGAGGGGACGAGCACCCTTGCCTACTGGTCTGGGCTATGCTGCTCCAAGGAGCTACAGCCCCCCCAGGCTTGTTCTGGGAATGTGCGCAGTTTATCCAGGAAACCTCAGGTGTTACTTCTGGGTCACACTTCCTTTCTGTGTGACTCCTCCACTGTAGCTGACAGGAAGTTGCTTGTTTACTCAGAGACAGGGACAACTTTCATGGAGGCCTCAATGGCTTAGCCGATGTGGATGGTGTAATTTAAAATGACTCCTAAAGGAAATCAAAGAAAGAAAACAGTTCTAGCTGCCTGAGTAGTCATTTGGGCACTGAGAAGAAACCACAGGGTTGGATCCACAGAGCTCCCAGCAATGGGAGTGGGGGTGGGGAGTGGGGGGGCATCCAGAGCACAGCATGGGCAGATGAAGGTCCTCCCATGGCCCATTCCCTGTGTTGTATCTCTTCCTGGGGAGACATGAACACACACCCCAGATAGGACACAGATGACAGCTCCCCCCTCCAAAATGCAAGTCCAGTTTCGTGAACCAATGACTTTATTGGGGTAACTTTAGGGAGCATAGGTGGCTCCAAGGGAGCTGAGATCACCCAGGCTAGTCCTGGGGATCTCTTACAGAAGCTGTTTCCCTGGAGCTCCTGGCCTAGCTTACAGGAAGTCCACTGGGGAGTGTTCTCTCCCCAGCAATTGCTACTGCCTTTGTAACTCTGGGCAAGGGCTCTGAGAGCCTCAGAACTGAGTCTTATAAGCCTCCTCCCTTTGAGGGAGGAAAGGCTGCTCCGCTTTGGAGGAAATGGCTACACACCATTCATGTACAGGAGTAGCCGAGAAAACCTATGGACAGGTGCGCACTGGTGACCACCTCCCAGTGAAGGGGTGGGTAAGATTTGGCAGAACTTGTGTGAGATGAGGCTTTCTGAAGCAGCCATATTGATCTATACAGGCTTGAGGTCATCTCCAAAAGCACTGGTAAAAGACAACTGGAGCATTCCACAGGGCAGCATTGCTCTGTGCTGCCTGGGTATCACAGCAGGGTTTGGGAACAGACAAGAACTGGGTTATCTTTCCCACTCATAGATGGACTCACCGATTTCCCTGCAACCAACCTACCCATGCCCTCCACCCCCACCCCAGGGTAATAAGATAGGTGGCAGGCCCCCTGAGGGAGTCTGGGAGAAGGATGAGCAGTATCTGGCTGGTACTTCCTTCAAAGGGAGTGAAGAAGACTATGCCTATGACCTGGGTCAGCCTGCTCACTAGGTCTACATGCTTCTGCCCATGTAGACTAAGTTGGTCCATGCCATTTCTAGAGACTCCAGGAAAGCCAGCCTGTTACAGAGCTCCACCAGTCAGGTTCTGCTGAGGGTGGCTCCCAATTCATAGCCTGTTCCGAGCGTTCCCACCACGTGGCAGCTAATGATCACCACTCCATTTAGAGAGTCCAAGCTGGAGGCTGTGCTGTTATGGTAATGTCCCAGGGCCTTAGCGGGAGCCAGGACCTCCTGTGTGCATGAGCTTACCACCAGGTTATATCCTTCACAGGTGTGCAGAGAGGAGCAAACAGGAAGCCCTCTGAGGATTCTGGGCTCCCCCTGGCAACTGCCTCTCAGTATGGGGCGAAGGCACATCCTCCTGACCCACCCATAACCAGCCACATTCCCATCTTCCCACCCCTGGATTCCTCCTCCTGCCTGGCTTCTCACCTTTTGGACTGTGTCTAACTAACTTACCTCCAATCCAACTAGCTTCCTTGGGCCCTGCCACGGATAGCACTTCACCTGCACCACACACTCCTTTCCTGGCCTCCCACGTGTGCTCCCCAGCTTGGGGACACCAGGCTGAAGTGTGGTAGTGTGACACTTTTAACAGCCACATCAGCCTCAGCAGGCTATGTGGAGTGTTTAGCTACAGACTGGAGGCCAAAGGGCAGCTGGGATTCTAAGGTCAGCAGTGCCTGGCAGGGCAGCGCTTGGGGGCATGCCAGGACTTTGGGGCACAGGATTCTTTCTGGCAATGATGGGAGGAGAAAGGTCGGAGGTCTACACTCCTTAGCTGCATCCTCCTCACCTATACGGAACCCCACCCCCAGCCCCCAGTCAACACTACCTCGGAGGCTGCTCACCTGTCAGCCATATGCTATGCTCACTCCTGACTCTCAAGGCCTTGTTACTCCATACACCACATGGCTGTGCTTGTGCCCTGGGCACTACAGAGGGGCTGGCTTGTGGCCTGTCATGGGCACTTTCCCTTGCTACCCACAGGTTCACTAGGAGACAGGCTATCCCTTTACCTTATCCTATCAGGGGCTAGAGCCTCCTTTCCTGGTCTTCTATTTGGCCTTATACTGTGTTCTGTAAGTTCTCCTTCCCTGACCACCTTGGTCACCCCATTATTAACTCTTTTCTGCCTCCCTCTTTAGGGAGCCCAGTTTTATCCGTTCCTCATGCTGACCTCAGCCCTGGATGTCAAGAGTCTCTGAACATGTCTGGGGCAATGTGCCAGAGGTGTAGCAGACTGTGGAACTGACAGCCTCCCAAGGACAAGCACTGAGAACCTGCACCCAGAACTACAGCTCACAAGGAAGGCTGGTCAGCGGACAATCTGAATGCTCTGACTCTGAGGGGAGAGCACAGGGATGTCTTCGTGGAAAGTTCCCACCTTAAGGCTTCAGGTAGGCAATGGGAAATTTATTGTCAAATATCTTTAGTCTGGTCCTACCAGGTGTAAGCTATGCCTGTTACCAAGGGATAGGTGCCAGGGGTCTATCATCTGAATGACAGTCACAAAAGGAACAGGGACCCTCACAGAGAAAGTGGATCTCACAGACCTTTGGCCACAGTTTGTTGTCCTTGGAGGGATCTGAAGAGCTTCCACTGTGCTGGGTCAAGACTGGAGTAAGACAGCAGTGCCCCACAGCTAAGTCATGGGCAAGGGTAGAGTGACCAGACGCTGATTCGCTGGTCCTTGGACCCTGCAGCAAGCAAACCATCAGCGGCAAAGGCCACGCAGTGCACAGGAGCGCTGTGGAAAGCCAGGACAGCCAGTGGCTTAATTGTCCTCCAGTGAAACACACGGATGCGGTGGTCCCAGCCTGCTGTGGCAAAGAGCCTGTGATCTGGACGGAGGGTGACCTCGGCAATTCCAGGATTGATGAGCTCATGGGTCTTCTTCACCTAAGAGCAAGCAGGGCAAGAGTGATCAGACTGCTCATGGCCACGCTCTGCTGTCCCTTGGTCATAATACCCGCGTCCTGTCCAGGCTCTGCCGTAAGCTTTGTGACAGCTACACACGCTTGTGCATTTGGTCTCCTTCTCAGCCCCACAGGCCAAGACAAGGCCACCAGGCAGTGCTGTGCAGATCCTCAGGCTGCCTGGACAACACCAGCCCTGGAGGAGCCTGGGGGGCCAGATCCTGGGTTCTCCGTGTGGAAGACATAGCAGAGTCAGTGTTTCTCCTGTCAGAACCTCCATGGAAACGTATGGCGCATGGCATACAAATTCTAGCAAAAATAACACCAAGAGGCAGAAAACGACTCAGGATGTGGGAGGGCTTCCAGGACAGCCAAGAGAAGGGCAGGGTGCTAGGTTTGAATGCGTCCCTCAAGAGTTCACAGGCAGAAACTTAATTCGCAAATTCACCTATTAATGCTATCCAAGGTGGGGTATTTGGCAGGGAACTAGGGCTATGTGAAATCACAAGGCCTATTAGTGGCTTTTTCTAGGAGGAGACCTGAGCTGGCAGCCTGTCCTGTCTTGTCTGGGGATAGTCCCCATGCTGAGACCGGCACTCAGCAGATGTAGGCTGCGAGCCTCCTGGACTCTAGCACTATTAGACAGACAAACCCTTACTTTTTTAGTAAAAATTGTCTTCCTTTGTATTTTTTGTGTTTGGGTGTTTTGTCTGCACCTTTTTCTGTGCACTATGTGCATGTAGCATCTACAGAGGCCAGAAGAGGGCGCTGGATCCCCTGGGACTGGAGGTACAGACAGATGACCTGAGAGTTGCCATGTGGGTGCTAGGAATTGAACTTGGGTCCTCTGAAAGAACAGCCATTAACCTTTGACTACCTCTCTGCCCCCAAACTTCTATTCTTTACACACTGTCCAGTCTTAGCATTCTTAGGCTGTAATAGAAAATGCAGTGAGATACAGTGTGAGAGAGACAACACTGGAGGAGACAGGAGAAATCACAGATGTGCTCCTCACTGACTCTGGGACCCCCGTTTCTCTGTCTGTCTGTCTGTCAATATGGTCGATTCTTCTATATGTTCTCTGCAGTGCCATTCCCATCGTGTCCCTGCCAATGCAAGACCAATGTGGCTACCCAAACTTTAGAACACTAGAGCTTCAAGCTAAAGAAAATGCCTTTATAAAGTTAGCCTGCCTTAGGCTCTTTGTTCTAGTCACGAACAGGGCTTTCTTGGTTATACCGCCTACCCCGAACACTGTAGGCTACTTGACATCTCTGTCTCTGTGAGGGGACCGCCTCTGAACAGCAAGCTTCCTGTTAGTCCCCCTGTCTTCAGTGCCTTCCAGTGGGGCTGCATCACCCTTTGCAGACAATGATGCACCTCCACAAAGGTGAAAAGGAGGCGGGGCCTGTGCCTGTAATTGTAGCACTCTGGAGGGAAAGGACCGGGTGATCTCTATGAATCTGAAGCCAAGCTGGTCTATACAGAGTTTCAGATCAGCCAGGGCTGCATAATGGGAGTCTGCCTTAAAAAGAAAGGAAGGAAGAAGGAAGGAAAGAAGGAAGGCAGGAAGGCAGGCAGGCAGGCAGGAAGGAAGAAGGAAGGAAGGAAAAAAGGAAGGAAAAAAGGAAGGAAAAAAGGAAGGAAGGAAGGTGGGTGCAGGGATACAAGGAAAAATAAAGTAGGAAAAGTGAACCATAGCTTTCATGGAAGTCAGAAATAGTCGTGGAGCAATTTAGCTACACATTAACAAAACACAACTTGATGAAGTAGGCTATTCTTTTGTTTTTTAAAGACTTACTTATTTTAATGTATATGGATACACTGCAGCTGTCTTCAGACACACCCGAAGAGGGCATCAGACCTCATTACAGATGGTTGTGAGCCACCATGTGGTTGCTGGGATTTGAACTCAGGACCTCTGGAAGAGCAGTCAGTGCTCTTAACCACTGAACCATCTCTCCAGCCCTGAAGTAGGCTATTCTTAAAGGAAGCCAGGCAGCCAATCACTGTGGGAGCTGGCAGGGCTCAGGAAGAAGGTAGAAAGATAAAGGGAACAGAGTACCAGTGGAGACCTTGAATGTAGGAGGATGGGGCATGGAGGGCAGGATGATTAGAAAATACACCAGCAAGAACAAAACAGTTAAAATGGACCAGAGAAAACATGGAGGGCAATGGAAGAGCTACTTTAATTTATTGACATAAATGTTTTAGAGTCTAAGACCAAAGAAAGGCTGTAAGAGCATTCAACAGTAAGATATGTTCTAAAATTATTAGGGCTAAGAGTGAAGAAAGACCTGATAGCCACCCCACCCCCCAAATTCACATGGAAAATGAGGGCACAGTAGACACTGTCATCAGAAAGTTCCAGGGCTACATGTGTGCCAGCAGACAGCAGAGCAGTACTCATACAGGCAGAAGGGGAGTATGATGGTTCAAGAGTTTTATATCCAGCCAAAGTGTCACTCAACTGTGAAAACAGTAGACAGACATTTTTGAACATGTAAGAGCTGAAAGACCATTGCTCCCGTAAGTCCTTCTGGAAGAACAAGAAGATTAACTCCAGTCTTGCAGGAGATGGCTGGAGCACTGTAGTGAACAGTCTGGCACATGGCACTGAGTGTACTTACCTATAGGATTAGGCACAGACATGGGGATTACAGCTAGAAAACCAGTTATGTAACTAACAGAAGCATGGGCGGGTAATGTGAACGATGGTGCTGCTGGGATGTGGTCATCTGTGGTGATCTGACCGCTGCCATAAATGACGGCAGCCCAGCATATCCCTTCTCCTCTCCCACCTAAAGGGAGACACCTGTTCTCCTGGTATGTGCTGTGCACATCTGTATATGATAACACCAAGACAATAAACATTCTCCGGCTTTATGATTAAAATTTGCCCAGAGATAAATTTAAATCTAGGCTATGTAGAAAGAGAACTCCAAAGGGTTGAACAGCAGATTCGCCAGGACACAAGTGAGAGAGGCAGGCGATCATTTGGGTTCCAAACCCAAAGCAGCCAGAGAAAACCTGGTATCTAACTGATCAAAGGCACAAGAGCTGGGGCTGTTTAGCAAACAGGCTCATTCTTCCTAAACCGCTTACAACAGAGTGTCTATGCCTAGCTGGTCACCTTGCTGGAAACAACCATGAAAGTGAACAAGCCCTAGACGGCAGGCGGAGGAGGGGCCTGGCATTCTCTGCCTGGGGACAAAATCAAGCTGGAGTATAATTAGTCACATTAAGCTGAGGGGCAGATTAAAATCTGCGGCAAGTAGAAGGCTGAGATCTGTGAGGATAAGGGGGTGGAGTGGAGGGAGATGTGGCTTTGCGGGCTGAGGACTAGACATGGGTTCTCTAGGAGACCTTGTTTGAGGGCTATGCATGTTCAGAGCAGACGACAGGCTGACCAGCGGGAGGCTGATGCAAGGCTTTAAAACGGAACAGCTATGAGAGGTCACAATTGAGAGCTAAGGAAGGAACGAGCCCCATTTGGCTCACGTTAGGAATAAGACCCCACCTACAAGCGAGGCCTGCTCTAGACATCTAATAAAGCAAGGAGCCAGGCCTGGCAAGGACTGAGTGGGAGGAGTAGCTGGGGTTGTAGCAACACCACTGAGATAGCTTTTCCACACACAAACTTGCTCCAACAAAGCATGAAGCCATGCCCACATAGGTCCAAAGTGAACAGCCAGCCATTAAACCCACCACTAGGGAAGAAGCAGACAGATACTCATCGGCTCAGAATAACAGAATTGACGGTAGTCCTCGAATGCCACTTACAATGTCACATTAACAGGAAGTACTAGACACACAAAAAGGCAGGACAATAGGCTCCATAGTCCAGGGAAAGTCCAAACAATGCAGGTACCAAACATGTCAAATAAAGACTCCTACAAAAGAAAAAGGGCTTGCAGACACCACGAAGTGTGAAGGCCTGAACTTGTATGTTTAGGATCCACAGAAAAACCCAGGAAGGTATAGTGGTCACAGGAAGGCAGGCAGCCACCATTTGGGAGGTAGAGACAGAGATCCTTGGCAAACTAGCCACCTAGACTGGTTGGAACTGGTGAGCTCTAGGCTCAGCAACAGACCTGATAGGCATAGTGGAGAATTATCAAGGAAGTATGCAATATCAACTTGAGGGCTCTGCACACATGCAAATGCTCATATATAAACATACACACATGTAAACTCGCATACACAAACACATCCACATCCACACTACACATACACAAATAGTAAGCAGACAGAAATTATTAGTGCTGTCTAAAAGTTGTAAGAACAGAAAATACAGAGCTGAAAATACCAATTAGAATAAAATGTACAGGACAGGGGTAATAGCAGATTGTAAATTGTTTTATAACAAAGTGAACTGGGACCTACATTAGGAAAAAGCCTGCTCTTGCAAACTGTCCTTGGACGTCTGCCATGTTCACTGTGCACACACACACACACATACAAAATAAATAATGTCTTCTTCCGGATAAAAGGGTTGAACTCTAGACAGGACTTGGGTCTACAGAGAAAGTGCCAGAGCTGGCCATTGCTGATAAATATCAAATATTCTGCATGCGTGTGTGTGCATTCATGTGTGTGCGTGTGTGCATGTGCGTGTGTGTGCATGTGTGTGTGTGCATGTGGGTGTGTGTGCATGTGCGTGTGTGGTGGTGCAGGGGATGATTAGCAGGAAGAGCACACGGACTGCTCCTTTGGAACACCCATCTGGTGGCTCACAATCACCTGTAATTCAGCTTCAGGTGATCAAATGCTTTCTTCTGGTTTCCACAGGCACTTGTATAAACAAAAATTAAAAAAAAAACAAATCTCTTAAAAATACTATGGTTTTAAGTTTTAAAACAAAACAAAACAAAACTGCCTAAGCTAGGCAGTGGTGCCGCATATCTTTAATCCCAGTACTAAGGCAGAGGCAGGCAGGCAGGCTGTGGGTTGACCAACAGCCCATGCAGGTGGGATCCAGGAGCAAACCACATAGAGGTCTTCCAGAGCACAGGCACATCAGAAGCCACTCACATGGACTCAGAGGCCACCACACTGGCCATCTTGAGATCCCACCAGAGGACTGGAAAATGGCTTGGATTTATGGGAGGGTATGGTTCATGAATGCCTCAGTGTGCCAGGCACGGTGGCATGCGACTTTAATCTCAGCACTTAGGGGGCAGAGGCAGGCAGATCTCTCTGAGCTTGAATCCAGCCTGGTCCAAACAGCCAGGACTACATACAGAAACCATGTATCTCAAAACAAAACAACAGCGCAACCACCGAACAGTCCAGGACTGATAACGTGTAAAACCCAACCCTCTGGGCTGGGGTGGCAGTACACGTCATCCTGGTACTTAGGAGACAGAGGCAGGATCAGGAGTTCAAAGTCATCCTTGGCTACATAGGAAGACTGAGGGAAGTTTGGGCTACGTGAAACTGTCTCAAAAATTAAAATAACGGGGCTGGAGAGATGGTTCAGCCATTAGGAGCACGTGCTGTTCTTCTAGACGACCCAGGTCTGATTCCCGTCACCCACACGTAACCTATCAGCTATTTGTAACTTCAGTTTCAGGGAACCTGACGCCTTCTTCTGGTCTCTGCTGGCACTGCACATACATTGGTAACACACACCCACACACAGAAAATACAAATATTTTAAAAATGTTAAAATTAAAAAAATATAAAAGAATAAGACAAAAACAAACAGCAGGAGCAGGGCAAAGGCTAGCTCCCCAAGAGACACACCTACATCCTGGAGGGCCAGGAAGGATTGAGAAAATCTGAACCTTGTTGTAAGCCACACTAATAGCTGGTGAGTAGACTTCTTCTCCAGAAGGTGACTGAAGAAAGCTAGAAGGTAATCGTTTTATTGGCTGTTCATGAGCTAGTTTTCAAATGCACAAAGTGAGAGCCAACGGGGATGGAAAAGGGGAGGGACAGGGCCAGCTCAGCCCTCTGCAGCGGGCCTTGGCCGCATGCGTGCCTAGTCAGGCATGTAGTGTACAGCTGTGTACCTATGGAGACACTTTTCTTCTCAGCCACATGTGGTCCACTTGTGCATTTCAGAGAACTGAAATCATCCAGACCTTGTTCTCTGACCACAACGTAATTAAGTTAGAATTTGAAAACTAGAAGATAGCTGGGGTGTGGGTTGGGGAACCATAAAAACACTCCAATCAGCTTGGCCCTGAGGCCAGGGGACAGATGAATACGAGGTCCACCCAGAAGTGAGGCCTGATGGTACCTGGGAGTGTGGGACCCAGCTACAGGGTTGCCTTATGAGAACACAGGCAGAAGAACTGAGTCTGACAGGTGCCATGTCCAACGTGAGTTGGAATGACTGAGTATTCCCTAGAACAGTAAGAAGAGAAAGAAAAGACAGAGACAGGACTGAAGAAGAATGTGACTGACATTCATATATCCGGCCCCAACAACTACAAAGTCTTCACAATTGTTAAAAGTCTAGAAAAGCACCCCTCACTCCCCATCTCAAACCCAGCATGCAGAGTCCAGACTAAAGCAACTCAGGCCAAGTGTGTATGGAGCAGCAAGAACCCCCAGGTCTCCCTCTACTGGACCCTCAGCCCTGCAGTAAAACAGCAACGAAGAGGTTAATTCATGCCCAGACTCGGCCACTGAGCAGGAGAGCAGAGGCTTGTTCAGCAGCTACTAGCTCCTCAGCAGAACTATGTGGTAGAAAAGGCAGGATCAGTCAACCAGCAGACCCGAACTGACCCAGCCAAGAAAACAGGCGGTGCACTGAGTTAGCTTGGAACTATTGTGCTTTGAGACAGAGTCTCGCTATTTGGCTAGAGAGGTCTAGGCTAGGCTGGGGTGATCTGCTTGCCTCGGCCTTTAGGAGAGCAGACGCTGCAGGTACACAGTGCCACAGTAGGCTTCATTCCATCGCTTTGATGCTAAAGGGAAAATAACCATTGCATTTACTAAGTCAACAGTCAGGAAGGAAGCCCAAGGCTGTAGAGATGGCTCCTTCAGCAGTGTTTGTGGAGTTGGGACTGCCAGCATCCGTGTAAAAAGCCCAGTGCAATGGTGCCTGCCTGCGGTCCTAAGTGGAGACCCCTGGACCTTCCTGGCAGCCAGCCTAGGTGAACTGGTGAGCTCCAGGTCCAGTAAGAGACTCTGTCTTAGAAAGTGAGAATGGATGGGGCTGGAGAGGTTGCTACACAGTCAGGAATAAGTACTCCTCCTGCACCATGTCAGGCAGCCCACGAGACTGCCTGTGACTCCAACTCTAGGAAGTCCAATTCCCTCTTCTGGCCTCTGCTCACGTGCGCGCACACACACACTTTAAAATGTGATGACTCTTACAAAACAACAGAGTGAAGAGTGACTGAGGAAGATACCAGAGGTCAGCCTGCACCTGCACAAACCAGCCCAAGTGTGTGCACACGCGCACATACACACACCCGTACACACATGAACATACATGTACATACATCTGTACATACATGAACACACACACACACAAATAAAAGAAAAAGGAAACCTGTGTCAGTCAGAGAGAGGCAATAAACACATCTGTCAAAACCTAGCACGCACTCACAATCCAGTTCTTCCCCCCACACACGGAAGGAACTTCACCCAACAAGACCCTGTCACTGCGCAATGGGAAACACGGCTTCCCTGCCAAGTTACACCCAAGATGGTCCCAACCAGTGCCACCAGTAGGCAGCTCAGTCCTCCAACTTAACTGCTGCTCTGCCCTCCCATGCCCTTCCAGCTGCCTCTCCTGTGCTTGGCTCTAATTCGTGGACCTGCTGACACTCCGTTCACTGGCCCTGACCACCTCTCCGAGCCCCTCTGCTTGTCTCTTGTGTCCGGGCTGCATGTGTGTGTCCTGGATATTCTGTCCACCTTCGATGTTCACACCTGGCAGAGCCCCAGCTCTAATGCTCAGTGCTTCTCCTCGGTGTGCGGGAACAAGCATTAGAAGGGCTGTCCATGAGCTCAGGCAGTGTCTGGTCTGACATGCACCCTTCCAACGCCCCTTCTACATGGTTCTGCCCTCACTGGGCTCCTCAAAGCCTGCCCTGGGGCAGGATGTGGGGCAGATGCTGTGGTGTGGTGCGTCTGAGCACGCACGTGGGGCCCGCCCATGCCTGCAGACAGGCCCAGTTGCTCTGCTAAGACTGAGAGTGTTATGGTCCTATGGAACTGGGGGAGGGGGGGGGAAACCTGTGCAGTAGACTGGATTGACATTGTTTTGTCCTTGTCTCCCTGGGGATGTTGGCTTGGCTGAGGTAGAGAGGGGACTGTTGGGCACAGAGAGTCCTCACTGGAGCCCACTCAGAACACTGTCTCAGGGATACTTCCTGGCTATCTCTTTGTCCCAGGAACTTCTAACACGGCCAATTCCCAGAGAGAAGAGAGCAGCTTTTAACCCTATACCTGCTGCTACGTACTCCCTGTGCTGGCAAAGTCTGACAGAGCCCTGACTGATCCTCAGAGGCAGAGGTGTGCAAGGACAAAAGGTAGCCCTCACATCCACTTCCATGGCCTCCCTTCTTGTTCTTCATGTGAGAGGGTCAATCTGCCAACTCTGGCCAACCATGGCCCTCTGGGACAGGAGTAAGTCCACGTCCATCTCATGCACACCTGGAAACAGGTAATGGCGGAGAGGTAGAGGCGGCCTGGCTGGAGGACTGGGTCTTCAGGGAGGTGAGAGATTGGGAGCCAGCTAGGAACTCCACCTGCCAGCCATGCTCCTGAGTATAAGAAAGAGCTTCCGGGGCATGGAGGAGTGGTCGGGCCCTGTGCTCCTATATCCCTTGTGTGCACCATCCCACAACCCCACTGCAAACCCCATGCTCTGCTTCCGTGCACAGGCACTCTTGGTACACATGAAGATGACCATGAGGTCTTCTGACCAGCTTCCCCCAGTGACTCTGGGGGACCATGACTGAGGCACAACGAGGACGAAGACGGACGCGAGGCTGGCACTCTTCTGCTGAGCAAACTGGGCTGCTGTGGCCCAGGGCTCGCTGGGGTGGGAGAGCCTTGTTATTACTTAAATACCTAAAATACTATTGGCTGTAAATCAGTCCCTGTTTCAAGGCTATAGGCCTACTCCATGTGGAGGAAGGAAGGGCCTGGGCGCCACCTGTACCTGACAACGCCTGAGGCTCGAACTTGATGGTTAGCAGCACAGCCACCTCGGGGAGGCAGGCCTGAGGTTTTCCATAGGTTGTGTCTGCGGGCATCCTACTGGTCATGGCAGCCCCTCCCTGACTGAGCTCTGGCCAGGGCTCAGGACCCTCCAGAAGGATCTCTGGCCACCAGTGGCTCTTACAACTCATGACCTCAGGTGCCGGGAATGCTCGGCGCGGCGCCATCTGGTTCTGATTACCCATGCTCGGCTGCGGGCGCCTCAGCCAGGGATCTGTGTCCCAAGTGGCTGGGAGATTGATTTGGGCTCCTCAGAGGCTTTAGCAGGAGGATGTGAGGAAGGCACGTCTGAACCAATGGGGGCTTGGGCCAAGGCAGGCAGCCATATTTTGGTGCCACGGCACCAGTGTGGATGCTGTGGACTGGAGGCCACCTTGATGGCCCTCAGGTGTCAAGAATGATCTCAAATAGCTTGCCTTGGCAAATTGACAGCTGCTTCCTTCCCAGAGACCTGGGCTGTGTAGAACCAGGATTTCCGGGTCTCTAGGGCCAGCACCGGACCTGACTCTGGGTGAAATAGCACCCAGCCTTCACCAAACCTGGAGTTATTCTCATCCGTCCAAGCAGGAAGGCAAGCTCAGCAGGGGGCTGGGGCTCCCCACCTCCTTTGATGTGTACTGCTGAGCCAGGCCCTGCCCACCTCACCCCAACTACTTCCAGGCTGCAGTTCCTAGTTCCCCTTCTGCTTTAACTTTTCAAATCATTAGTAGAGTAAAAGTTCATCTCTGGACTGGAACAAGCCCATAAATTAAGTCTTAAGTTCCAGCAGCTGTTTCCCAAACATGTTGGGAGATTCCAAGTCTCTCTCTGGGCTGGAAGGGCTTCCTCCGGGGTGTGGGGCCCCAGGGGCCTGAGTAGGAGCTCACAGCTCTTGCAGAAGCTGCCTAGGTGTTAGCCCTCTGCCTTCTGTGGGGATGTGGGTCAAGCCACTTAAGGGGATGGATGCTGGGCCCACAGGGGGTGCTGCTGCTCTCCTCTAGGCTTCAGAAGCAGGAGGCGGTGGGTGAAGGAGACCTCCACGCCTACCTGCGGGGCTCAGCACCTAGTGAGGTGGAGACTCAGGGTGCACAGACCAGTGGTTGAGTACTGCGCTTTCCCACATGCTCACATGGTTCTGAGGGTTAGAGACTTTTCTGAAGGTTGGAGGTCCCTCCCTACACAGCAAGGAACCTGTGGGTCTCAGACACTGAGGGAAGGATGGACGGATTGACATAGAATCTTATTGTGAATCCATTATGTGCCCGGTGCAACTGGACTCCCAGGAATGGTCTTATCTTAGAGCTAAGGATCAGAGGAGCCTGCCTTACCAGTGGGCTTACCTTCTTTTCCTACTAGGCACTGCTGGTGGGGAGACCAGGTTATCCATGCTGTCTCTGCTCCCCAGTGGGGCACTCCTGGATCTGTCCCTACTTAGGCACTTCACTTTCCTCAGGCCCCCAGGCTATGGTATGTCATTTTTTGGGCCTCTCTTGTGGTTCTACTCCACATCAGCCTCCTTCTGCTCCAGGTCTTCCCCTGACCCTCTATCCACTGTCCGTGATCAGTTGCTTTTCCAGAATGGCCTCGTGATAAGTCTCCGATTTGCACCCTGGGTTTAGTGATGCCCTTAAGACCCTGGGTGCCGCTCGGCACCAACCACGCCCTACCTTTACCTACAGGCCTCAGGAAGGAAGGATGGGTGGACATACAGGACAGCCTACCTGTATGGATAGGACACTCTGAATCCATTGTGTGGACCCCCCCGGGATGGTCTTGGCTCAGAACTATGGATCAGTCTGCCTTACCAGTGGGCCTCACTGCCCACCTTTCTTTCCTAGTAGGCGCTGCTGGTAGGAGGCACTTAGGCCTGGACCTGATGTGCTCAAAGCAAACCCAATCCTCAGCAGCAGCTGAGCGAGGCTTCCTTCCTACTTCGGGAGGGCGGCAACACCGTGCTCCCAAAGAAGGGTTGGCCTGACCCCCCTAAGCTCTATTCTCGGTGCTCCGGCTAAGTCCAGTGAGGCTGGGAGCTGGGCTATGGCTACACAGTATTCCACAGGGCATGTAGCTCTCCCACCAGGCTAGGTTTCCAAGGCTAGGTTTATCTCTGAGACTTCTGGTAACAGGTTCCTTTCCCACCCTGAGTCTGTGTAACCAAGCCACCTCTGGGGCTTGGTAGCCTGTTGTCTGGCAGGCCTGCACAAAACCAAGTCGGGATACAGATTCCACAACTCCTACACAACCCCTCCATCCCAAATGGGCCCCTTATGCTGCACTTTGAGGGACAGGGGCAATCCTGGGGCCATAACAACTGGGATGGTCTATGAGACATTTAGGGGTTGTCTCTAGCGAGCCTGCTCATCCAAGGCATTCCTGCCTGGTGGGCTCTCCTGTTACCTGTGGCCAGCAGCCTGCCTAGGCCAGCTTATAGATCCTACCAGGCCATGGCTTTGCAGGGCTTTCCACAAGTTCTCTTTTCTTTTTCTTTCCCTTTGATTAATCAGTTCCTTACTGACCACATTCCTCTGAGTTTTCACAAAGGAGTTTGGTCTGCCTGGACACTACGTGCCTTTCCTTTAGATGGACAAGACTTGATGGCTGTTAACCCGAGGTCCAGGAGAAACCCAAACCATGTGAATGGCGAGCCCACGCCCACTGGCCCTTGCTCCCCTCCTGCCTCCGAGTGATTAATTAGCTAGGGAGCTGCAGCCGCTCCTCTTCATGCCTAAATATTGTTTCGGCCTATCAGACTGTTAGTGCAGAGCAGGATAAATGAGGCCCGGGCCTGTGCACTGACCTGCAGGGACTGCTGATCGTCCAGACTCCAGACAGCCAGTACCTTCCCGGCCGAGCCTGAGACGCCCTTGGCCTTCTGAGAGTCGAAGTCAAGGCCCATGACAGGCTCTTCATGGCAGGTGATTTGGCTGCACACCTTCCGCTCTGAGACGTCCCACAGGGTTACCGATCCATCCTCATAGCCAGCCAGAAGGAGGGGGCGGAGACTGGAGTTAGTCTGTGGGGAATGGCACAATGGTTGGCTCCCAAAGGGTCTTGTCTTCAAAGAGCTTTAGGCCTGTGGGAACAGCTCTTTCTCTGGCCACGCCCAGAAGTGGGTTGGCCCAGAGAACAGTTCCCTTGCCTTCCATATTGCCGCCAGCCTAGGCTCCATATCCTAACAGCCTCCCACATCCCTCTCATGGGGCTAGTGGGGCTGCTGCTGAGTACCTGAGGAGCTAGAGATGGGGTCTAGAGGCCTCGCACACTCATACATTTCTACCTACCCTGGATCCTGTCCAAATCAGGGATGACACGATACCTACTGCCACCCACCAGCACCCTGGGTCAGCCCGGGATGGCCTCATCCTTCCTCCTCATCGGCCACTCCTGGTTGAGGCCAGTCATCTAGAACCACCAGGCAGGAAAACGGAACGCTCAGTGAGAAGGCCTCTCTGGGCTTTGTTAATGGAGTTGCAGAGGCCCCCACCCTTGGAAGCTTGATGTGAGAGGCCCTCACTGTCATGATGGATGAGGGCGAGGGTCAGAGGGCTCTGCACCCTGGGCTGACGCTCGTTTATTTAGCCTCTGAAACAACTACAAAAGAAGAGTGCTGCAGGATTCCAAGTCACCCTTAGGGACATGCCGTCGGTCCCTGCACTGCACAGCAGCCCGAGAGAAACTGCACAGGGCTGAGCAAGGAGGCCCAGGCTAGCTGGAGGCCCATGGCACACAGCTAACAAACAGCGTGAGGGAGGGCCAGGGCTCTCGGGCCACCACAGCTGTGGCTGGATGTCCAGGATACCTTTGTGGGAGGGTAGGGTAGGGCCCACTGTAGACTAGCATGTGGAGGGATGGTCACAACAAGGAAAGAAGGAAACAATGAGCAGGCTTTCAGCAAGTACAGTGGACTTGCCAAGGCCAGAGCGGCCATGGAGCTTGTCTCTGACTGTCTTCAGAAATGGCTGATTGTGTCCTGTTGGCGATCAACTTCACACGTATAAAACAGGAGGGAGTGATGAGCCTGGGAGGAGGCATGAAGCATTCTGCGTTTCCTGTGATTTATTTTCAGCACCATCTTCAGTCCCTCTCCCCAAGGGCCAGGGCCCATACTGTGCACTTTGACCATAACCCCAGAGGCAGGGTTGTCTCAGGTCTCTGAGCGTGTTCCTGGCACAGTAGTTCTGCCTGGCTCTGCGGGCCCTATCTGCACCGATGCACTGTGAGCTTTATCACAGTGATGAGCTCTCTGCTTGAAGTGATTTGTGCAGATCCACAGTGTGCCCTATGGGCGGGCTTCAGACAGGCTGCTTAGGCAAGCAGGTAGGAGCTGGGGCACACCAGGTGGAAGAATTCCAGAACCCTTTGCACCCCAATCAGGAGTGAGTGCCAACTCTTGCCACTCTTACTCAGCACCCTCAGCATGGCTGCCTGGTAGACGCTCCTCTGAAGCCCATTTGAGAGAGAACTATCCCAGGCTACCTGGATCGAGCCCTAGCAGTAGTCCTGCTCTGGCTCTGCTGCCTCTCGTCACCAGGCTACTTTCCTTGCTCTCTGAGTGAGGGAGTCCAGAGCTCCCCATCTTCACTGGCATCATTCTAGATGGCACAATGAGTGTGACTATGAGTTCTGAGCAACACAGACACTCAGGGGCCACTAGAAAGACCCCTCTGCCATGGTCATTTCAGCCCCTGCCAGTTATCACCACAGCCCAGTACCTGCCACTTTACTTTATCTACCCTGGTCTCCGCAGCTTTCAGTGACAGGCACTACAGGCTGGACTCGTGTTCTTGTAGCCACGAGGCCTTTGGTGGTCACAACCTTGATGCTGTAGATCCAGGATCTGAAGTCGCCCCGCCTTGCCCTCCCTAGCAGCTCCCCCTGCCCTCAGAGACAAAAACTGGCTCTGCGGCCTCTGCCACCCTTGGAAGAACAGCCTGAGAGATGGCAGCAGGCCAGGGGCCAAGGGAACCCCTAAGCTGTGTACTAGAACTCGGCTGGAAGAGGCCCCAGGACTCAGACTGGGAACCTTCTCTAAGGGTGGGTACTGCTGTTAGCTCAGGCCTGATTTACAGCCTGACCTATCCTATAATTATTGTAGCAATGCTGCACAGCTACTTTGGGCAGGAACTAAAGATAGGCCCGAGCATTTCAGAAAGAAATCTATCAAGTCAGGATACTTTGTCACACTCAGATTAGAGACTTTACATTCTAGGATTTCTGGACTTAGGAGAAACAAAGAACATTCTTATACCAGCAGCTTTTTGCGGCTGCGGGCTTCACATTGGATCTGTATCACCAACAAAGTGGTGATTTGTCCTTCTGTCAACTATATTAATTACCTTAACAAGTTTGTACATCCCTTTCTACACATTTTTTTTTCTGATGGAATTTTTACACGATTGTGCAATGACCTATGTTTTCCAGGGTACAGAATAGGAGTGTGCAGCCACAGGTGCCTGTGCCAGGACCTGTATGTGGCATGGTCACTTTCCTGGAAACCTCAGTGTGAGTAAGGTTGGGAGGCAAGATAAGGGTACACTGATTTTTCCCAGGGAAGTGCCCAGAAACTCTTGGGGAGCTGTGTCTGGACACACTGAGGCAAGAACTAGGCTCTGTCTCTGAGTCAGGCTGCAGACTTATGGATCCCAGGAGCTTTGTCAGATAGAGTCTGCCCTGACTCTGCTGAGGCGTTTCTCCAGGAAGCTAGCTAGCTATACAGAAAAGGCAGCACTAGGGTCAGCCTACTGAACACTCCAAATCTAATGCAACTCTCTCAGTTAAGAAACTGCAAGGAGCTGGAGGGATGGCTCAGCAGTTAAAAGCACTGGCTGCTCTTGCAAAGGATCCCGGTTTGGGTATCAGCACCTGCATAGGGATCTGAAGCGATCCTTGGACTTCACAGGCACCAGGCACACAAGTCACCCATATATATTCATGTAGCCAAAATACCCATACATACAGATAAAAATTTAAAAAGGAAACTGCAAAGAAAGCCAACTGGAAGCAGGCCAGAAAACTTTGTGCCATCCAGACAGACAGAATCCCTGAGGCAGGCACAGAGGTGCCCTTCCCATGCTTCTTGTAGGTCACTCAGGCAATTCCAAACTGAATAAGCCCATCTCATCTCATTTTAGAAGAGTTCAAAGAGGCAGCAAGCCATGAGGCAGAACTTAACCAATAAGAACTAGGAAGATGGCCAAAGGGTTACAAATCCCTCTTAACATGGGCGATACCCTGTGACCCTCCCACCCGTGTCTGTACCAGTTAAGACATTGATGATGAAGCTTCTGGGATTCTTTGCTGATAAATACAGTAAATGGAAGTGACCAGGAAGTAAAAATGCCGACCTGGATGTGGCCAGGGAAAGCCTCACCTTGAAAAGGTCTGGGCCTGTGTGTGTGTGTGTGTGTGTGTGTGTGTGTGTGTGTGTGTGTGTGCTGCAGAGGGCAAAATTCCAGACTCTAGGCTGTGATGTCTACCTGGGCCCTAGTTTTTGCAGAAGCCCCAGGAGATAGCACCTGACCCTCCAACAAAATTAAAAAAACAAAATCAAAACAAACAAGCAAGCAAACAAACAAAAAAACAGAAAATAGCTACAGGGAATGGCCATTGGGGAAATCATCATGCTAATGTTCCTGGGATCTCTATAAGGTCAAGGAGTGGAAAAAAAGTTTGCCTAGCACAGCAAGGTCCATGCAGGCTCACTTCACATTAGTTAGCTTTTCCCTCAGCCTCAGCAGAGCCAAGGACCAAGGTGCTGAGGAAAAGGGCATGTTCTTCTGGGAGCAGGTCCCACAGCTGACCCAACTGTCCCCTCCTCACAGCTACATATGGGCATCTGCATGGCACACTGACCAGGTTATGTGGAGGCTAGGTATGGACACCTGGTTTTTCTGTAGCGTTTCTCTTGGGGTGACTTCCAAGCACCAGCACCAGCCCAGAGTCCAGTCAGCTTTGGGCCAGAGGACAGCAGATACATGGTCTCTAAGGGACAGTGCCTGTAGATTTGATGACAAATCCAGCCCTGAGTGGGGCATGACTCAGGGCTGTTGGGTGTGGCTGGCACATGCTGTCTTACCTGCCACAGCCCCAGGCACATGGGCATGCCTGGCTTGGCATCTGCCTCCGGCTTCAGGGTGCACACTGACGTCTTGGATGGCATCTCCAGAATCTGAACCTGACAGTGAGAAAACAAGCTGATCTGGGCTGATGCCAAGCAAGTCTATGCTGTGCAAACAAGAGACATTTAAGGCGATTAGCCAAGGCTGCTGCGAGTTTCTGTCTGCTCCTCTCCCTGTAGGGACCTGAGAGCAGAGCCTCCTAATTAGTCTGCACAGGCTAGAGGGCTTAGATGCTCCTGGGGTCCTTACAAAACAAGTGCTCACATCATTCCTGAATGACCAACCTTTCACCAGCAAGTAGCTAGCACATGCCTTTCCCCTCTTGTCATTTAGGCAAAGCCTGGTCTACTTGGTCCTGCTTACTTTGGTTATTCTCTCTCCTTTGCTTGTGTCTCTTGCCTGGGTAGGATTTTCAAGGGCCCTCTTTGGATAATCTCAGGTATGTAAAATGATATATAATCTGTGCAGAAGGCCTGAGACCCATGCACCACCAACCTAGAAATATGCATTTACTCAGAGCCAGGGGCAGCCTCACTGAATCCTGTTTCCTGTACACAAGTACCTGACCTGCCAACCCAGACTGCTGAGATGCCCAGGCCTTTCCATGCCTAGGCTGAGATGGGCCTTGTGGCCCACATGACCCATCTTCCCAGGTAGGTATAGAAATCCAAGGGGCTGGGGATTTAGCTCAGTGGTAGAGCGCTTACCTAGGAAGCGCAAGGCCCTGGGTTTGGTCCCCAGCTCCGAAAAAAAGAACAACAACAACAACAAAAAAAAAAAAAAAAAAAAGAAAGAAAGAAAGAAATCCAAGAAGACTGTTTATAGGCCGGCCAGGATCATTCTTAGTGGATGGCCAAGGCCCAAGGACCAGATTGGATTGGGTTCTCAGACACCCCATATCTAAGGTACTAACCCTCATTCATTTGGGGGGACGTGACACTTCTCTTGTGAGCTCAGGGAACAGAAGGGGGCCACATGACATGTTGCAGCCTAGCATCAACCAGATGTTTCCTATGCCTTTCATCTGCGTGGGGTTCTACTGCACTGTTGGGCTTATGTATACCTTCTGGTGTCATGGGGCTGCGTGGGTTCTGAATCCCTGAGCTTCTCCAGATATCAGTGAGAGCAGGAGCATAAATACAAGCCTGCTTAGCATGCCCCAGTCTGCACACACACGGACTCAGAGCTCCAAAGGGGAGGGGGCATCAACCGGACAGCACATACCTGGTATGTCAGACTGGGGACAGTGTCTGAGGGACCAGAACATGGGCATGTTGGGGCTGTGTTGCCCTTTAGAACCTATGCCACATAGACCCTCATCTGCCACAGCCCCAGCCACAGAGATGAACCTCATCTGCCCTGCTGAGTCCAGGGCAGCTTCTAGGCAGTGCAGAATGCCAAGCACACAGCCTGCTCCTCCAGTCAGAGTCCTGCTGATGTGTCCACTTCTGACTGACAGGTGGCCAGGGTGCTGCCTGGCAGGGCAATCTCACCGGGGTCCCCACAGTGACTGAACTCCTAATACCCAAGCTGAGCACTAGAAATGGTTCACAGTTCCGTCCTGTCTGCTGCAGGTGAGTTGTATAACCTCTGCCTTTGTGGAGACCAGGAACATGCTCAGGCCTTTGAGAGGTGGGAAGGGAAGGTTTGGAGGAAGCCAGGACAGGGGCTAACAGAGTAGGAGGGCAGAGCTGCTGCAGGGAGTGGAGATGGACAGCATGGCTGGCAGTGGGCCTGTAAGCCCGCATTAGAGCTGCTCCCAGGCTGGAAGGCAGAGAGGGAGGGGAGTGGCTCCTATGCACAGTCCTGCCTCCTCTGGCCCATGGTCCTCCACAGCCAGCAGCACTGAGTAGGCAGCTCCTAATGGCGCTGGCGGATCAGGCCGGTGTACCGGGTTAGGCTTGGCTCCTGCCCAAGAAAAGTCATTTTGTCTCCAAGCAGATCTAGTTCATAAATAATGAGATAGTAACAGGTATTTATTTGTTCATGATTGCACTTAAATCACCAATTAGGAGCTACATACACTTTTCTTGCCAGTTTGCCAAAAACCTGTTAAAGGTTTTATTAATGTGAGGGGTGGGGGAATTGCTTCCTCCTCTAGCAAGGCAGGTGGTACTAAGGTCATCCCAAGCCACAGACACACAAGATGCCACTCTGAGGGCTAGGAGGGCTTAGCCACCCTTGGGCCATGGAGCAGTAAAGTCTTTGTCTGCGGAGGTCACAGGCTCCTGTGTAGTTTAACCAGCTTCCTGGTCCTCACCCTCAGTGCAGGTAGCCCTGTATTTTCAAAACAATTTTTATTATATTTATTATTTATTGGGGTGTGTGTGTGTGTGTGTGTGTGTGTGTGTGTGTGTGTGTGTGTGTGACTTTTGTGAACCAGCTCTCTCTTCTCACTGTGTGGGGTCTGGAAATTGGACACGGGCTGTCAGCCTGGGCAGCAGGCACCTTTACCCACCGAGCCATCTCAACGGCCAGACACTGCACTTTCAGAAGCAGCCAGCACATCCTGGGCAAATGGTTGTTTTCCAGTCAGCCTGGAATCCGCCTAAACTGGGCCCTGGAAAACCATAGCTGGCTTAGGCCCAAACAATGCCTGGGAGCATGCTCCCACCCCTCACGGCTGTCTGGGTGGCCACACTTGCCCAAACCTAGCATTTTTTCCTTCTGGAAAAAAGAAGCTGGAGTTGGGTGCCAGGTGGAAAGCTCCAGGGTCTGTAGGAGGCTCCAAGCTCACTCAGGGAGGTTCCAAGAGGCCTGGGGAAGCAAGCTAGGAAAGGCACTGGCCCTGGGTCTGACCTCGAGATCCTGCTCTTCTGATGTAGGATGGTTGCTGTGCTTTCTACACTCTCAGTATAGACCCCAGGTCACACTCCTAGACAGTCCTGGGTTTGCTGTTCCTCTTCTTATCCTGAGAACACATTTGAACAGCTCCTACCTAAGGCCCCTTGCCATCCAGCCTCTCCCTACTACCACAGTGGGGTCTTTCTGAGCTCTCATGACTTCCTGCCGTGGCCCGTGGCCTGTGGCCTGTGGCCCGTGCAGGTTGTCCATCTTTGACCTTTGACCTCAGGCTCCTGCACCACCCTCCTGAGAATGTGCACGTGTGGAGTGCAGTACCCCAGCCTCGGCGTTTGGATCAAGCATAGTCCCAGCCTTCAGCTGCTCATCACTGGCTATGCCTTGCCTATAACTCTGCAAACAGGATGAGGCTGGTTCTGTAGAAAGAAGCCCCGAAACAGGGTTAGTTTATTCTCACAGAAAGCAGAGGGTCCTGGGGCTGTAGCCCGACTCCATCTCCTGGACTCCCCATTACTCTGGCCTCACTGCTGCTTCCAGATACCTTTTTCCTGCTCCTTTCCTTGTGATCAGAGTTTGTGGAACAGTTTGTCTCCCAGGAGGCCTAGCAGCTTCCCGGGAGTTCCGCTGTGGCTCTTCCTGCCTCCAGACTGGCTCCCATTCTGGATTTGAATTTGGGCTTTATCCTCCCTTCCCCAGGTTTGTGTCCACTCCCATCTTCAGTCAGCCTCCAGAAGCTGCAGTCTTCACTGTGTCATAGCTTTGTCCCCCACTGTGAACTCCCCTGATGCTTCAGTTTTCTTCACCGTGTCACTAGATTGATATCTCTGGTGCCTCCTCCCGGCTGACAGTGCACCAAGGCCCCAATTTCCGGAGATTTCTCTGTGTACATATATGTGTGTATGCACATGAATATGTGAATAGACATGTATTCTTGTCTATGTGTGCACACACATCCTCAGGTCTGGACACAGCCCTGAGTAGCCCCCCTCCAGGAATAGTGTTGTGTTAAGTCTGAAGGTTTGCCTGAGCCCTTCCTCATTTTCAACCTGAATCCCCTGGAAGGATTGGATGTCACAGATGAGCAGCCCGAGGCTGCTGGAGCTGAGTGAAGCAGGTGAGCCTCAGGCCTGCAGCTGGCAGGGTCCTGTGGCAGCACTAGGCCCTCCTTACTGGAGGAGGACAGTGTGCGGGTTAAGACAAACCTAGTCATTAGTGTCTGGAAGGAGCTCCAAGAGCTGGTCCTTACCTCGTCGCTGCCCTTCCCTGGCACAGCAAGCATCCAGCAGAGCTGTCCCCTGACCAAGATGGAACTCTTGCAGAAGCCCACACTGTCCAGCTGAACTGAGTCCATGACGGTGTTCCTGCCCTCTGCCAGGTCCCACAGGCACAGCCGCGGGTCCCGGCCCTGGCTGAAAGCAAAGGGGGAGGGAGGTCTGTTGAGACATTGTAAACATATATGTGCCTACCTGGGTCAGCGTCTGGTCCTTACCCCTTCCATGCTGAAGGCAGCCATGTTTCCAGAAGACGGCTAGGTAAGCCTCACAACCATCCAGGCTAAAGGCCTCGGTGAGGAGGGGCTTCTCCCTCAATGTTCACATCTGCCTTGGTATCCAGGGCGCTGAGGCTAGGACATCCCGTCGACCAAGGACACTGAGGCATGCACCAGTGCCACTAAAGCTTACCTTGCACCTCTTTCCTTTCTGTAAACTGTCTTTAAGGACTCAGAAGTCTCCCTCAGGCCTCTTCTAGAGTGTGTCTGAGACCGACATTCACTCTAAATGCCATGCAAGCAGGCTGACAGCAGCTCTGTGCATCATCACCTGAGCTGGAAACAACCCAGGTGCTCTGCAGCTAAAGAATGGCCAGGACGCTGTGCAGAGTGACGCTCAGCAAGGGGTGGCGCCATCCGCTGACACACGCAACGGCTGGACGGATGCTGAGCTATGATACACTACGTGAACGAGTCAGATCTGAAGGTTCTGCAGCATGGAACTACACTCGGGTGACGTTCTAGAAAAGGAAGGGCTGGAGACCAGGAGAGGGCTGACCGCAGTGGATAGCTCTGGGCTTTGTGGGGTGGCAGGCTGTTTGATGTGGCCTTGGGGAAATGGACACACAGAAGTGCTGTGCCAAACCCACAGACCCACAGACAGTGTGACTGTCACTGTGCACAATGAAAACAGCCCCAGCCAGTTGAGCGAGAGCCAGAAGCCTGTGAGGGACAGCAGCACTGTGGCTGTGTGGATGATAGTGCACTGGGCCAGGAAGCTCAAACAGAGGTGGACCCAAGCACACAGACAAGTGTACTGAAGACTGTATGGGTAAAGACACACATGTAACTGCAGAAGCGGTGGCCCTGAGCAAGCCTGGCTCCTCACAGACATCAGTTCTGCCCTCTCTGGCAGAGCTAATCCGGGAGCCAGTAGTACATATAAGGTTCCTCATCAAACAGCTGATGCACATAGAGAACCGTGGTCAGGTCAGAGCTTAGAGGTCATCGTGAACATGTGTGTGGCCAGACACACACAGCGAGAACACACAGGGCAACATAGGTGGATGACACTGTGGGCAATGTAGGTCCACCATGGACAACCCAGCTCATCGCCTTTCTAAACACAGCAGCCAGGTTTCCGAAGAGTTGCTGATTTCAGATTATACAGGGAGAGGCAGAGCACACCTTTAGTCCCAGCACTCAGGAGGCAGAGACTCAGGGCCAGGCTGGTCTACGACATAAGGAACTGAGGTTGACCAGAGCTATATAGCAAGACCCTGTCTCAAAAAGAACAAACAAAACCAACAAGAAACAAACTTCAACCTCTTGGATGCTGACAGTGGCCCAGCAAACCCCACCCGCCTGTGTGACCCACAAAAGCCAGCCTGCAAAGGAGCCCCAGGGACTCAGGTACGTCCAGCACCAAGAGGTTGGCAGTCACCACACTGGGCTTCCTCCCTGAACCCAGGACCTCGGTCTTGTCCTGAATCTAGGGCACTTGAGAAGTACTGAGATCATGAGAAACACGGACCAAGAAACCAGCCCCAGAACCCACATGCAGCTGCTAGCATTTTCTTCCTGTCTGTGGCCTTGGATACTGGTGTCCACAGGGTTGAATATGCAGCAGAAGAACAGAAGGCAGGCTTTGCCTGAGTCCCACATCAGCAGCACAGTCCAGAGAAACTGTGGATCTAAGTGAAGCAGCAGTAAGTTCTGGAGACAGGTTGGGATGTCCATCCATGTCTTAGCATAGGCTTCTCTATGGCCCAGGAGCCTGGCCAAATGGGTGAAGCCTGGCCAATGTGACTCCAATGAAGACCTCCAGGAGAGTGAAAATATATCTCTGCCAGCCTGTTGCAGAGACTATCTGTGACAGAAGAATATTGATACTAACTAAAATATGAAAAGCACTTCACATGTCAATAAGAAAAATGCAATCAGCACAATAGAAAAATGGGCAGAAGCCAACGGTATCCCAAAGTCACAGCAATCCTCCTGCCTGCTTCCAGGGCACTGAGAGCACAGGTGTGCATTAAATACCTGGTAGTCTTTTAGGTTTTTTTTTTTTCTCCTAACTTAAAGTTTAGAAAAACTCATAAAATCATTCTTCTCTTCTTTCAAGACAGCACAGCAGTCCTGGCGGCCACTGACTCCGCAGTAGGTGGTGCCACTGCGCTGTCCTTGACTGGGCAGTGGTTATTCAGGTGCTGCTGAGCTGGCCTGTAAGTGTGTAGTTTCACAATGACGAAGGTAAAGAAACACTAGCTGGTGCAGCTCTTGTGGCCCAGGTGCGGCCAGTGCTGAGGGTCCTTCAGCCTTGCTGGATATGAAAGCCCACAGCCCTTCCAGGGCCTCTTGAAGAAACCCGGACCCAAACACAGCTGAGGGCAGGCAGCTTTGGTTTGCTGTGGTCTCCAGTGCAGTGCAAATGCACCTGGGCATTCCACACCCTGAGCCCCCAACACAGGCCCCTGACCCTCAGTGGGGGCTGTAGGAGGGGCTGCAGCTGCACCACCCTGGCTGGGAAAGAAGGTGCCTGTAAGTGTCCCCAGGCTACCCTTCATGCCTTTCAAACCTACTGGCTTGGTCCCTGCCCCTGCTGTTACCTCTGCCCTCTTCTAAGCCATAGCCCAGAGTCTTTCCCTCAGCTGCCTGCTGGACTGGCAGCAGCTACCTCGGATGGCACCACCACCCCACCCCACACCCCCAAGATGTGTCTCAGAGCACAATTCCACCTGACGGAAGTTGTCTGCTTCCCGAAGGCTGGGACTGGCCCCACACTGTACACAAGCTACAGCGAAGCTGGCCAGACCCACCCCTCACACGCATCCCATTCATTCAGTTCACTGCCCTCCTGCTCTGTTAAAGAGTTCCCAGCATAGATCCCCCGGGACCTCCCTTGTGATGCTACAACCCACCTGAGGAGCTGCTGTCCCTGCGGCAGTGTCTTCAGCCAGGTTACACCCTGGCCCCCGTGGCCGTTTAGAGTGGCAACTATTCTTCTTGTCTGTAGGCTCCAGATGTGCACTAGGCCATTCTGAGACCTGTTGGAGAGGAATCAGGCACAGGCTGGTCAGGGCCTGGGGCAGTCTTGAACTCACTCCAGGCCAACACCACACACAGACAGTGGATGGAGATACTTCAGCTGGGGAAGACTTCACTGGAACGGATGGCTGCCTCTGAACCAAAGGTCGGACAAACCTCCCTTACAGCAAAGGTAGCCAGAAGGGCCAGGGATTGGGGGCACTTTGTCAGAACTCAGTGTTGTGGGACAAAGGGACATGACTGCCCCTGCAAGGAGTTCAGAATGCACAGTGTGGTCAGGTCCTGAAAGTGAGGCAAACACACACCCTGCACAGTGCCCTCCACCAGCAGCTTAGATAGCACTGTTCCATGCAGCCCCGGGCTGGACCTCACCCTGGGCTGGGGCAGGACAGCTGTTACTCACCCCGAGAAAAGGAGTGGGTTCTCTGCAGCACCGGGTGCTGGGCAGAAGTGCAGCGTGTTCACAGCTGACTGAGTGCCTCGGAGGACAAATCTGGGACTAGGCGGCGGTGGGAACGGTGCTGCCATGTAGGTAAATGCAGTCCTGGGGTACAAGGGGAGACATGTGAGAGACAGAGCACTCCACATGCCTATAGAAGGCAGCCAGAAAGGAACACTTAAAAAGCCGTTGGCTCAGAACCTAACTTTTGCCCCTTCTGGCAAAATGATACTGCTCTCCATGGCGGGGACAGGCTCTGTGGCTGAAGAATAGCCAGGTCTTGGCATGGGCTACAGGACTGCCACAAGTGCAGCCCAGCTTGCCCAGCGCTGTTCCTCATGGGCACCTTCTCCCCACCCTGTAGCCCTGCCTTTTCTGTCAGCTCTGGTAGCACCAAGGTCCACACCTGTCCCTCTTGGCACACACAGCCTGGGTACTATGTAGAGCCCTTGCTGCCTCTATGGCAGAGTATTTGCCTAGCAAGCTCGAGGTCCTGGGGTCCACTCCCAGCACCACATCAGAAAAGGAGCCTTTGCTTGGCCAAACTTGGTTCAGGCTCGGATGCATTCTTGTAGGCCCATGTGAATACTTTCAGCAAAAACTCTAAGTCAGTTTAATGTCACCCCTATATCTATCATCTGCATGCTTTCTGAACAACGGTGCCCCTCAGCCTTTCCTGTCCACCAAGCTGACATTTGCTTGCCCTGACCCACCTTTAGCCTGAATTCCCATGGCTGCTACTGCCCCTGCCTATTTTCCATGCACTTAATCCCACTCCCGCCCCATGGCTAGTGTAAGGAGTCTGGACTGCACTGCCCCTGCCTTGCACCCAGTGGCTCAGCAGACACATGCTTGCAAATGAGGGCTCCATGGAGTCCTGAGAGTGCTACAAACAGCCCTACTGGGTCAAGGTCTGAGCCACCAAATCTTCTAATTATAACCACTTTGCATAGCATACTTTTATTTTTTGAGAAACTGAGGCAGGAATCTGAGGTGAGCTGCCCTAGATTCCTGGGATAGGCCTGAAAAGCCCTCAAGACATGTGCCACCCAGGGGCAGAACAGCCCGGGAGGGTACATGGAAGGGGCAGGCCACACCCACAGAGCTGCTACCCCAGCAGACAGACCTCCTCAAATCAGGACTTGTACTTAAGACCTGCTAGGGTCTACCTTGCAAAAGAGAACTTTCCAGTGCCCTAGACCACCACACTTTCTCACACCACCCCAGTCCCACAGTTGGCTGCTCTTGACAAGCCACAGCTGGATGAGGGTACAGTGGGAAGGTCAGAGGGAGACAGCAGGGGGCTGCAGCAGCCTGTTTCAGGAGCCTTTCCACTGAGCAAGGGCCGATCCTACCCTGCTTACATGCAGCCCGCACAGCAGGGAGACGCAGCTTTGCCCAACTTGGGTGGGAGTTACCACCATCAAAAGAACATGGCAAGGAAAGGAACAGAGCAAAAGAGCTCGATTCTTCTAGAATGGAGGCTGGGCTTTAGGTCTGTGTGGAATGCTCCCATCAGGTCCGTCTTCCACCAGCTTGTCTCCACCAGTGCCGCCATACCTCTGCACATCCCATGCCCTCACCTCCTTTTTTGTTAGAGAAATGAAGCTACGGGCTCTGGGCCACACCACAGGGGAAGAAGGCACACAACAGCAAGAATCAGGTTTCCAGGAAATCACCAGGCCTTTGGAGGGAAGACCAGGATGGGGCTATGATCAAGGCTGTGCCAGGCCGGTGAGGTCTGTACCCATGCTGTGGCATGAGACATGTATCTAGTCCTATTGACCTGATGCAGGTCCCACCAGGTCAAGCCCTTCCTGGGCTAACTCTAACTCTACCCTTGGACCCTGCCTCTTTCAAGGGCTTTCAAAGAAAACTAAGTCACAGGAATGCAAACTGCCAAATTCCCTCTTTTTTTTTTTTTTTTTTTTTTTTGGAGGGGAGGTGAGCAGGGAAGGACCTCACACTGTTGTTCACAGACACATGCCCCAGATCACAGATGCTGGAAGAACTGCCTCAAGCAGGTACCCCAAAGGACAGGGTCAAAGGGCAGCTGTTGGTCCTCCAAAGCCCAGCTGTGTTCTTGCCAGATACAGGTCCACAGGCCCTAGTTTCACCACTGTAAAGAACTTGATCTCTTAAAGCTCAAACACTCAGCAGGAAAGCTCCAAGACCAGTATAGGGGCATCTTGCCACATAGGTCCAGGCCACGAACTCTGACAGGCTATCTTTGTAGGCACATAGTGCAATCCAGATACCACACATACTGTAGCCATGTTTATATACACAGACACCTAGATGCTCACACTTATACATGCAAACATAAACACACACCCACATAGATGCACCCCCTTCATGTGTATTCCACATTCGGGGGCATACAGACCCTCAGGTACACACCAAAGCACACGTGTACACTTGTGTTCACATGCACATTCATGCACATATGTGTATAAGAGTTCTCACACCATGACCCTGGGCAGTACCAGCTGGAGCTCAGCCCACACTTGCCACGGCCTGCGGCATGCTGGGAGTTTCCAGAACCTTACAGCAGAAGGCTCATTGTGAGGTGATGAAATCAAGGTGTCCTCTATTGTCTCCCCAGAAGTGCAGGGAACAAACCCGTCACGTCACGCTGTTACAACAGCTGTAAAGCTCAGGCCAAAATGATGCATCAACAATTAAGGGCTCCATCATTTCAGGCAATTAAAATAAACGCTTTATTTGAAAACTAATTAATTCTACCTACATATTTTTCCTATGACAATATCCTATGATTACTTGATTTATGACATCTAATTATTCTTTATTAATCTAATTGAGAATAATTGTACTATCCTATCTCTCCTGGCCCCTGGCCACTGGCTGCCCTTGGTGGAGGCTGCTGCCCCTGTGCTGGCCCATGTGTAGTGCTCTAACCCAATCTCTTCCTCTGAGTGGGAAGGCAAACCATCGGAAAGAACCCAGAGTACATTTTGGTTCTTCAAGATGTCCGAGTGAGTCGATTTGTTTAAAAATTTCACAGGAGAGACATCCTGGTGATTTGGAAATGGATGACCTTTCCTATAAATGCTACAAAGTGCCCTGAAAGGCCGAAGGCCCTTGGCCCCCTACAGTAAATGGTAACAGCGCCCCCTTGGGCAAACCACAGACGCATTTGTCCAGAGGCCTCAGGACTATCCTCAAGGAGAGGCTCCCTCTCTCTGGCTCTACTGCTAGTTCTACTGCTAGTTTCCTGTCAACTCTACACAAGCATGTATCATCCAGGAAGGGCAGCCTCAATGGAGAAAACACCTCCATCACATTGGCCTGCAGGCAAGAATGTGAGGGCGTTTTCTTGACTAATGATTGATGTGGGAGGGCCCAGCCCACTGGCAGTGGTACCAGGCCTGTGCAGGTGGTCCTGGGTTGCAAAAAAAAAAGCAAGCTGAGCAAGCCATGGGGTTATAAGCCAGTAACCAGCACTCCTCCATGGTCTCTCAGGTTCCTGCCTCCATGTTCCTGCCTCTGCTTGAGCTCCTGCCCTGAATTCCCTCAATGACAGTCTGTGATCAGGACAAGTATGCCAAATAAACCCTTTCCTCCCCTAGCTGCTTTTAGTCATGGAGTGTTTTGGTTTTTTTTTTTTTCTTTTCTTTTCTATTTTTCGGAGCTGGGGACTGGACCCAGGGCCTTGTGCTTGCTAGGCAAGCGCTCTACCCCTGAGCTAAATCCCCAACCCCAGTCATGGAGTTTTATCACAGCAATGAAACAAACCAGAAATAAGCAGGAAAACAAACTGGGGTAGAAGAGATATATCCCAAATCAGATCTGAAAAAGATCCAATCTTGTGAATGGTTGATAAGAAATAGGTTTCCATGGTACTCTTTCAATGTTACTAGTCATGAAAAGAAAGTGTGCCTTTCCAACGGAGACATCTAGCTGTCATCACCTTCCCCAGTGGATAGAGGCTGGAGCCACCCATGCTGAACAACAGGGATAGCTTATCTCCTGAAGATGTGCAGTAAGATATGCACTGCCTGCATGAACCCTTGCTGACAATGTTCAAACATGAGCCTGGCCATGAGGAAAAAGACACATCTCAGACATGGGACACTGTATAAGACGGTGTAGCTTAGGCTCGTGAAAATGGCCAAGGTCAAGAGAAACTACAGAAGCAAAAGGCAGTAACTCTTCTCTCTTAAAGTAACCAGCTGGGCAGCTCTTGGGAGGCAGAAGCAGGAGAATCTCTGAGTTCGAGGTCAGCTTGGCCTACATAGTGAGTTGTAGGACAGTGAGAGCTACACAGAGTAACCCTCTCTCACCCCTCTCCTAGAGACATAAATATAGACAGACAGACACACAGAGACAGACAGATGCACGTACACACACATGTACACACGCAAGGGGGGGATGGAGAAAGGGAGGGAGATCAAAACCCAATGTAACATGCAGACCTCAGATACTGGATATTACATTAGATACTGGATCAATCAACAGAGAGGGCCAGGCCAGGTGTGAAGGCACATACATGCCTTTAATGCCATCTTGTAGGAGGCAGAAGCATGTGGATCTCTGTGAGTGTAAGGTCAGCCTGGTCTACATAGAGTCCCACGCTAGACAGACAGGGCTACAGAGATACCTCCTCTCAAAAGAGGAAAGGGGTTGGAGGAGAAAAAGAAAGGAAAGGAAGGTTAGGATCACCAGGGGCCGCTCGGTGGATAAAAGTACTTTGCATACAAGCCTGGTAGCCCGAGTTGAGGCCCAGAAGCTGCACGGTAGAAGGAGAGAACTCCACAAAGATATTCTCCAACCCCCACATGCATGCAACACACTTCCCCCATATCATTCATATACACACAAAGTTAATGAGTTAGTTGAATAAGTAATAAGTCAAAACCAAGGGGAGAGCCATGATGGATATCTGGGGACATCTGACTTTGGAGATATTTGAGAAAATCTGGGTATGGGCAACAGATCATATGGTTTTAGTGTGTGCGTGCGTGTGTGTGTGTGTGTGTGTGTGTGTGTGTGTGTGTGTGTGTGTGTGTGTGTAGTATATTCTAGACTTTAAAGTTTTTTAAGCCAGGTGGTGGTGGCGCCTGCCTTTAATTCTAGCACTTAGGAGGCAGAGGCAGGTGGATCTGGCCAGCCTGGTCTACAGAGTGAGTTCCAGTCCAGCCTGGTCTACAGAGTGAGTTCCAGCCCAGCCTGGTCTACAGAGTGAGTTTCAGGACAGCCAGGGTTACACTGAGAAACTCTGTCTCAAAAAACAAAAAATAATTTTTTTGTTGTTGTTTATGGATGCTTTGCCGACATGTATGCCTATGTACCAAATACATGTTTGGTACCTGCAGAGGTCAGAACAGGGCATTAAATCCCTGGAACTTGAGTTGTGAATGGTTGTGAGACGCCATGTATGTAGGTAATAGGAATTGAACCTGGATCTTCTGCAAGAACAAGTGATCTTACCCACTAAGTCACCTCTCTGTGTATTAGTTGGTTTTTGTTTTGTTTTGTTTTTTAACTTGGTAAAACCAGGAAACATTAAGAGTTATCAATAGAAACTCAATATAAAATCAGAAAGAAAAAAATGCTGAAATAAACCATTGGAAAAGCAGAGGCATTCAGGGCATAAAGTCCAAAAATAAGTGACAGAAGAGATCAGAGGGGGAAAGAAAAACAATTACTTAAATACACAATGAAAGTTTGGGATAGACAAGCATTCAACATGCAGTAAACTTACTGCATCATGATTGACATAAGCATCATGATTGACATAAGCATCATGATTGACATAAGCATCACAATTGACATATGTATCATGATTGACATATGCATCATGATTGACATATGCATCATGATTAAATTCTGAAAAGCAGCAGTGACATAGCAATGGGAGCCAGAGTCGGCTGACTTGAAGTGGCTTCTCTCCCTAGGACGTGTGTACTAAAGCCAAGTCCCAGGTAGTGCTGGACCTATATGCGTGGTACCTATTTATAACAATGCACACTCACTGTGAAGGAAGCACTAATCTCCAAGCCTCATGGGCGCACACTGTGTACCAGAGCAGCAGTCTGGATCCCTGTCTGGTGATGGGCTCATTCCCTCTTGCACACACATGAGTCAGGATGTCATCTCCCCAGCTTTTCACCAGAGGCCACCACTGGGGCTGCCCACTCCCCCACACTGTGCTGAGTCCCCTTTTGTTCTAGGTTGGCCGACCTCAAGCACTTCACTGTAGTAAGGAGACAGAGAACCACACCCTGTGACACCAGGCCTTTTTTTTTTTTAATTTTTTATTAGATATATTTCTTTACTTACATTTCAAATGTTACTCCCTTTCCCGGTTTCCTGTCCATAAGCCCCCATTCCTTCCCCTCCCCCATACAGTTATTCCCCCCATACATCCCCTTACTGCCCCCCCCATATTCCCCTGCACTGGGGGTCCAACCTTGGCAGGACCCAGGGCTTCCCCTTCCACTGGTGCTCTTACTAGGCTATTCTCTGCTACCTATGAGGTCAGAGTCCAGGGTCAGTCCATGTATAGTCTTTGGGTAGTGGCTTAGTCCCCGGAAGCTCTGGTTGGTTGGGACACTAGGCCTTCTTATACTTCTACTCTTGAGCCCTTCACACCTGAGAAAATTTTCACAGCCTTGGGTCTATAAATACACATAACGGATTTACTGGTAGTAAGGCATAAATTTATTCTAAAAAAATTCCTGGGTGTGCATTTATTAAAGATAAAAGCAAGATTGCATGCTAATAAGAGAAATGTGCTTTCTTATTTTTATATAGAAATTAAGTCTTGCTTGAACATTTGATACAGAATATCTTCTTCGGGACTAAAGGGTAACTTGATTTTTATCATTGTCAATTCTGAGGGCATGGCTTTACATTAATATATAACAAAATGGCAGAAGTGTGTTTAGGGTTATTTTAAAAATTGTTGGAAATTCTCTTCCAATCTCAACTAAATTTTGTTAAACGAATCAACTAGACTCAAATCAGCAACTCAAACAATAATTTTTAAAATTAAGCAAATACAATCCAAATATTATACATCGATTTGATACTCGCCTGATCAGGGACAACGATAGGAAAAACTAGTTTTTTTCTTTCCTCTAGCCTTCTACAGGAAGGTTGAGAAGAAACGACAAACATCTGGATTGATGTAAAATTTCTCTTCAGTGACCATGAATAGCCCTATCGTTTTATATGCCTGAACGTTCGCCTGCATGTATGTCTGTGTACCTCACGTGTGCCTGCTGTCCACAGAGGTCAGAAGAAGGTGACTGATCCTCTGGAACTGGAGTGCCATGTGAGTGCTGGAAACCGAGCCAAGATCCAAAGAAGAGCGCCATGACCTCCCTCCAGCCCGCATTAGTAACCTTAAAAAACCGTTAAACCTTAACAACCTTTAAAAAAAGAAACCCTGTAAAACCATTAAAACATAACATTAGCCAGGTGTGATGGCATACACACATTTAATCCCAGGCTAGGGAGGCAGAGGGAGGACCGAGTGCAGGAGTTCAAGGCCAGCCTGGCCTAAATAGTGAGGTCCAGGGCAGCCAGGCCTGCATAGAGAGGCTGGAGCTGGGAGAGGCTCCAGGGTTTAGTTCCCAGCACCTATACAGTAGCTCACTAGCAGCTCTAACTCTAATTCAAGAGGATCTGATGCCCTCTTCTGGCTTCTGTGGGCACTGCATGCATGCAGTACACAGACAAACATTCAGAAAAATACCCATACAGATACAAGATACAGGAAATTTAAAAATCTATAATCTTAAGGAAAAACAAAAAGCGTAACAAGGGCGGGCTGAGACGGCTCCCTGGGTAAGAGCTCCTACAACAGAAGTATGAAGACTCGACTTCAGATTTCCAGCACCCGTGTAAAAAACTGGGCACAGCCACTGCACACCTAATTGCAGACCTAAACCATGGGGAGCAGACACAGTCACTGGGGTATGCCGGCTGACGGCTTAGCTCAAAGAAGTAAGATGGAGTAGCCTAGAACAGGATGCCCAGAATCCTCCTCTATAATCCGTCTGGACACTGTGCAGGAACTATGTAATTATGAGGCTTTATTTGAAGTAAGAAAAAAGATTGACTCTGGAAAAAAAAACTTTAAAAAATAGATGAGTTTAATAAATCTAAAAGCATCGGGTGGAGAGAGGCAGACACGCCTGGGAAACCAGAAGAGACTGCACTCTGCATACACATCTTGGACGCCAGAGGAAAACACCAAAGGCCATCTGGAACCCTGGTGCACTGAAGCTCCCGGAAGGGGCGGCACAGGTCTTCCTGGTTGCTGCCGCTGCAGAGAGCCCGTGGGCACACCCCGCGAGCAAACTTGAGCCTCGGGACCACAGGTAAGACCAACCTTTCTGCTGCAAGAAAGCTGCCTGGTGAACTCAAGACACAGGCCCACAGGAACAGCTGAAGACCTGTAGAGAGGAAAAACTACACGCCCGAAAGCAGAACACTCTGTCCCCATAACTGACTGAAAGAGAGGAAACCAGGTCTACAGCACTCCTGACACAAAGGCTTATAGGACAGTCTAGCCACTGTCAGAAATAGCAGAACAAAGTAACACTAGAGATAATCTGATGGCGAGAGGCAAGCGCAGGAACCCAAGCAACAGAAACCAAGACTACATGACATCATCGGAGCCCAATTCTCCCACCAAAACAAACACGGAATATCCAAACACACCAGAAAAGCAAGATCTAGTTTCAAAATCATATTTGATCATGATGCTGGAGGACTTCAAGAAAGACATGAAGAACTCCCTTAGGGAAACACAGGAAAACATTAATAAACAAGTAGAAGCCTACAGAGAGGAATCGCAAAAATCTCTGAAAGAATCGCAAAAATCCCTGAAAGAATTCCAGGAAAACACAATCAAACAGTTGAAGGAACTAAAAATGGAAATAGAAGCAATCAAGAAAGAACACATGGAAACAACCCTGGATATAGAAAACCAAAAGAAGAGACAAGGAGCTGTAGATACAAGCCTCACCAACAGAATACAAGAGATGGAAGAGAGAATCTCAGGAGCAGAAGATTCCATAGAAATCATTGACTCAACTGTCAAAGATAATGTAAAGTGGAAAAAGCTACTGGTCCAAAACATACAGGAAATCCAGGACTCAATGAGAAGATCAAACCTAAGGATAATAGGTATAGAAGAGAGTGAAGACTCCCAGCTCAAAGGACCAGTAAATATCTTCAACAAAATCATAGAAGAAAACTTCCCTAACCTAAAAAAAGAGATACCCATAGGCATACAAAAAGCCTACAGAACTCCAAATAGATTGGACCAGAAAAGAAACACCTCCCGTCACATAATAGTCAAAACACCAAACGCACAAAATAAAGAAAGAATATTAAAAGCAGTAAGGGAAAAAGGTCAAGTAACATATAAAGGCAGACCTATCAGAATCACACCAGACTTCTCGCCAGAAACTATGAAGGCCAGAAGATCCTGGACTGATGTCATACAGACCCTAAGAGAACACAAATGCCAGCCCAGGTCACTGTATCCTGCAAAACTCTCAATTAACATAGATGGAGAAACCAAGATATTCCATGACAAAACCAAATTTACACAATATCTTTCTACAAATCCAGCACTACAAAGGATAATAAATGGTAAAGCCCAACATAAGGAGGCAAGCTATACCCTAGAAGAAGCAAGAAACTAATCGTCTTGGCAAAAAAAGAAAGAGAATGAAAGCACACAAACATAACCTCACATCCAAATATGAATATAACGGGAAGCAATAATCACTATTCCTTAATATCTCTCAACATCAATGGCCTCAACTCCCCAATAAAAAGACATAGATTAACAAACTGGATACGCAATGAGGACCCTGCATTCTGCTGCCTACAGGAAACACACCTCAGAGACAAAGACAGACATTACCTCAGAGTGAAAGGCTGGAAAACAATTTTCCAAGCAAATGGTCAGAAGAAGCAAGCTGGAGTAGCCATTCTAATATCAAATAAAATCAATTTTCAACTAAAAGTCATCAAAAAAGATAAGGAAGGACACTTCATATTCATCAAAGGAAAAATCCACCAAGATGAACTCTCAATCCTAAATATCTATGCCCCAAATACAAGGGCACCTACATATGTAAAAGAAACCTTACTAAAGCTCAAAACACACATTGCACCTCACACAATAATAGTGGGAGATTTCAACACCCCACTCTCATCAATGGACAGATCATGGAAACAGAAATTAAACAGAGATGTAGACAGACTAAGAGAAGTCATGAGCCAAATGGACTTAACGGATATTTATAGAACATTCTATCCTAAAGCAAAAGGATATACCTTCTTCTCAGCTCCTCATGGTACTTTCTCCAAAATTGACCATATAATTGGTCAAAAAACAGGCCTCAACAGGTACAGAAAGATAGAAATAATCCCATGCGTGCTATTGGACCACCACGGCCTAAAACTGGTCTTCAATAACAATCAAGGAAGAATGCCCACATATACTTGGAAATTGAACAATGCTCTACTCAATGATAACCTGGTCAAGGAAGAAATAAAGAAAGAAATTAAAAACTTTTTAGAATTTAATGAAAATGAAGGTACAACATACCCAAACTTATGGGACACAACGAAAGCTGTGCTAAGAGGAAAACTCATAGCGCTGAGTGCCTGCAGAAAGAAACAGGAAAGAGCATATGTCAGCAGCTTGACAGCACACCTAAAAGCTCTAGAACAAAAAGAAGCAAATACACCCAGGAGGAGTAGAAGGCAGGAAATAATCAAACTCAGAGCGGAAATCAACCAAGTAGAAACAAAAAGGACCACAGAAAGAATCAACAGAACCAAAAGTTGGTTCTTTGAGAAAATCAACAAGATAGATAAACCCTTAGCCAGACTAACGAGAGGACACAGAGAGTGTGTACAAATTAACAAAATCAGAAATGAAAAGGGAGACATAACAACAGATTCAAAGGAAATTCAAAAAATCATCAGATCTACTATAAAAACCTATGTTCAACAAAACTTGAAAATCTTCAGGAAATGGACAATTTCCTAGACAGATACCAGGTACCGAAGTTAAATCAGGAACAGATAAACCAGTTAAACAACCCCATAACTCCTAAGGAAATAGAAGCAGTCATTAAAGGTCTCCCAACCAAAAAGAGCCCAGGTCCAGACGGGTTTAGTGCAGAATTCTATCAAACCTTCATAGAAGACCTCATACCAATATTATCCAAACTATTCCACAAAATTGAAACAGATGGATCACTACCGAATACCTTCTACCACAATTACTCTTATACCTAAACCACACAAAGACACAACAAAGAAAGAGAACTTCAGACCAATTTCCCTTATGAATATCGACGCAAAAATACTCAACAAAATTCTGGCAAACCGAATCCAAGAGCACATCAAAACAATCATCCACCATGACCAGGTAGGCTTCATCCCAGGCATGCAGGGATGGTTTAATATACGGAAAACCATCAACGTGATCCATTATATAAACAAACTGAAAGAACAAAACCACACGATCATTTCATTAGACGCTGAGAAAGCATTTGACAAAATTCAACACCCCTTCATGATAAAAGTCCTGGAAAGAATAGGAATTCAAGGCCCATACCTAAACATAGTAAAAGCCATATACAGCAAACCAGTTGCTAACATTAAACTAAATGGAGAGAAACTTGAAGCAATCCCACTAAAATCAGGGACTAGACAAGGCTGCCCACTCTCTCCCTACTTATTCAATATAGTTCTTGAAGTTCTAGCCAGAGCAATCAGACAACAAAAGGAGGTCAAGGGGATACAGATCGGAAAAGAAGAAGTCAAAATATCACTATTTGCAGATGATATGATAGTATATTTAAGTGATCCCAAAAGTTCCACCAGAGAACTACTAAAGCTGATAAACAACTTCAGCAAAGTGGCTGGGTATAAAATTAACTCAAATAAATCAGTAGCCTTCCTCTATACAAAAGAGAAACAAGCCGAGAAAGAAATTAGGGAAATGACACCCTTCATAATAGACCCAAATAATATAAAGTACCTCGGTGTGACTTTAACCAAGCAAGTAAAAGATCTGTACAATAAGAACTTCAAGACACTGAAGAAGGAAATTGAAGAAGACCTCAGAAGATGGAAAGATCTCCCATGCTCATGGATTGGCAGGATTAATATAGTAAAAATGGCCATTTTACCAAAAGCGATCTACAGATTCAATGCAATCCCCATCAAAATACCAATCCAATTCTTCAAAGAGTTAGACAGAACAATTTGCAAATTCATCTGGAATAACAAAAAACCCAGGATAGCTAAAGCTATCCTCAACAATAAAAGGACTTCAGGGGGAATCACTATCCCTGAACTCAAGCAGTATTACAGAGCAATAGTGATAAAAACTGCATGGTATTGGTACAGAGACAGACAGATAGACCAATGGAATAGAATTGAAGACCGAGAAATGAACCCACACACCTATGGTCACTTGATTTTTGACAAAGGAGCCAAAACCATCCAATGGAAAAAAGATAGCATTTTCAGCAAATGGTGCTGGTTCAACTGGAGGTCAACATGTAGAAGAATGCAGATCGATCCATGCTTATCACCCTGTACAAAGCTTAAGTCCAAGTGGATCAAGGACCTCCACATCAAACCAGACACACTCAAACTAATAGAAGAAAAACTAGGGAAGCATCTGGAACACATGGGCACTGGAAAAAATTTCCTGAACAAAACACCAATGGCTTACGCTCTAAGATCAAGAATCGACAAATGGGATCTCATAAAACTGCAAAGCTTCTGTAAGGCAAAGGACACTGTGGTTAGGACAAAACGGCAACCAACAGATTGGGAAAAGATCTTTACCAATCCTACAACAGATAGAGGCCTTATATGCAAAATATACAAAGAACTCAAGAAGTTAGACCGCAGGGAAACAAATAACCCTATTAAAAAATGGGGCTCAGAGCTAAACAAAGAATTCACAGCTGAGGAATGCCGAATGGCTAAGAAACACCTAAAGAAATGTTCAACATCTTTAGTCATAAGGGAAATGCAAATCAAAACAACCCTGAGCTTTCACCTCACACCAGTGAGAATGGCTAAGATCAAAAACTCAGGGGACAGCAGATGCTGGCGAGGATGTGGAGAAAGAGGAACACTCCTCCATTGTTGGTGGGATTGCAAACTGGTACAACCATTCTGGAAATCAGTCTGGAGGATCCTCAGAAAATTGGACATTGAACTGCCTGAGGATCCAGCTATACCTCTCTTGGGCATATACCCAAAAGATGCCCCAACATATAAAAAAGACACGTGCTCCACTATGTTCATTGCAGCCTTATTTATAATAGCCAGAAGCTGGAAAGAACCCAGATGCCCTTCAACAGAGGAATGGATACAGAAAATGTGGTACATCTACACAATGGAATATTACTCAGCTATCAAAAACAACGACTTTATGAAATTCGTAGGCAAATGGTTGGAACTGGAAAACATCATCCTGAGTGAGCTAACCCAATCACAGAAAGACATACATGGTATGCACTCATTGATAAGTGGCTATTAGCCCAAATGCTTGAATTACCCTAGATGCCTAGAACAAATGAAACTCAAGACGGATGATCAAAACGTGAATGCTTCACTCCTTCTTTAAAAGGGGAACAAGAATACCCTTGGCAGGGAAGAGAGAGGCAAAGATTAAAACAGAGACTGAAGGAACACCCATTCAGAGCCTGCCCCACATGTGGCCCATACATATACAGCCACCCAATTAGACAAGATAGATGAAGCAAAGAAGTGCAGACCGACAGGAGCCGGATGTAGATCGCTCCTGAGAGACACAGCCAGAATACAGCAAATACAGAGGCGAATACCAGCAGCATACCACTTAACTGAGAATAGGACCCCCGTTGAAGGAATCAGAGAAAGAACTGGAAGAGCTTGAAGGGGCTCGAGACCCCATATGTACAACAATGCCAAGCAACCAGAGCTTCCAGGGACTAAGCCACTACCTAAAGACTATACATGGACTGACCCTGGACTCTGACCTCATAGGTAGCAATGAATATCCTAGTAAGAGCACCAGTGGAAGGGGAAGCCCTGGGTCCTGCTAAGACTGAACCCCCAGTGAACTAGACTGGTGGGGGGAGGGCGGCAATGGGGGGAGGGTTGGGAGGGGAACACCCATAAGGAAGGGGAGGGGGGAGGGGGATGTTTGCCCGGATACCGGGAAAGGGAATAACACTCGAAATGTATATAAGAAATACTCAAGTTAATAAAAAAAAATATTAAAAAAAAAAAAAGCATCGGGTGACGCTTGGGCACTGTCCACCAGAATTTCTAGGAAATAGCCTGAGAAGGCTGACAGCTACCAGAGGAGTCAAAGACGCTAGAGCAAATGCCACACCCAGGCCAGGAGCGACAGGCACCAGAAAAACCCTCTCACAACCTCACTGGGTGCTCAGGCCTAGCAACTGCCCCAGCAGGAGAGACATGCCCTTTCAAAGGCAGCCCAAGTGAGGTGGCCCACATAAGAAGCTTGGACCAAGTGTCACTCGCTCTGAAACCCAACAATCCTGAGCACTGCAGACTGTGGGAGAGTGGCTTTGAGTCAGATCCATGTAGCGTCCAGACCCAAAGTCTAAAGAAGAAAAGGCTGCACTGTGCTACAGGCCCAGGGAGCAGCAGAGTTGTGACCAGGATCCGAGACTCTGCTACAATGTAACACTCACACTGGGGCAGCATCATACGCCAATCATCCAAAGGACAGAGAGGGGAGTAGCCATCAGCCCTCCCATCAGAGAGCAGCTGTCACCAAGGGGGAGGGGCTCTGGGAGCTGAGGAAGGAATGGAGAGAGAGTGAAGAGTTCAGCAGTCAGACAGTGAGTTTCCATATCCTGTATCTCTACCCCGACACCTATTCCTTGTTTACATAATATCCGATGTCAAGTTAGAGGCAACGTGGCCCTGCTGTGCATGCCCCATTTGACTTATTTTTTTTTTCTTAGCTTTCTCTTCCCCTTTTCTTCTGTGTCTTCCAAAAACCACAAATGGAACTGGTCTGCAGGGTCCCTGTGGCTCAGCCTCCTGACACAGGGCAGCTCTGTTACCTAAGAGTCAGTACCTTTACCTCTTATTCTCAGTCCCCAAACACTTACACCTTTCCTACAGTTCTTCCTAGTCATAATTCTCATCTACATTCCTCAACCAAGCAGTTATCATGAGACCTGCTATCTACCTACCTCCCTCCCTCCTTTCTCCCTTCCTTCCTTCCTCCCTTCCTTCCTTCCTCCCTTTCTCCCTTCCTTCCCTTCTTCCTTCCTTCCTTAGACAGGGACAGGGTCTCTCTACATATCCCTGGCTGTCCTGGAACTGCCTCTGCCTCTGAAGTGTAGACCTATTAGTATATACACACAGCTTCCACTCACACACACACACACACACACACGTGGTAACTGATATATTAGTACGTACACACAGGTCTTTCGCACATACATATTAGTACATATACACAGGTTCCACTCGCACACATGTGGTAACATTAATACATACATTTAGGTTCTACTCATACACACAAGTACTTTGAGAATCTCTTCATTTCCCAAAGTAGTTGAAGAATGTTTTAGAGGACCTACTTTCAATCATTTTGTTTTTGACACAGGTTGCTCCGCATAGTCCTAGCTATCTTGGAACTCACTCTGCAGACCAGGCTAGCCTTGAACTCAGACATTCCCTGCCTCTGCCTCCCTGGTGCTGGCTTTAACTGTTTTCATAGAGGGTCTACCCTCAGAGAGTGACTGTCGTTGCATAGAGCATTTTCCTCTCAGGGGTGGACTGCAGATAGTGCCCAGTGTTCAAAACATCAGTGTTAACAGATGGCACCTTAACCCTACTAATCTAGTCCTAACAAATACTGCAAATGCTTTACTGAAAGAAGAAACCTGACTTAAATTAAAAAAATTAATAAGTCCATACTGGCAACTCCAAAAGCAAAAAGCAAAAGAAACATGAAAAAACAAGAGAGCATGGCCTATTCAAATATTACCACTCCAACAGTAATGGTTACCAATGATAATGGCTTAAACATTGGTCCTCAGCAGGTTTGTGGCTTGCTCAGTGGATCTGATGCAAACTTGTTTCCACAGTTCCCAGCATTCAGCTGGTCAACTTTGAGCCCATGAGTTTCCTCAGAGCCCGATTTACAGAAAAACCAAATTGAAATGTGGAAAATAAAAACTTCACTAAGTCAAATAAAAGCTCAGTAAGAAGCCTCACCAGCGTCAGACATGAAGACAAGGAGGAGGAGCTGCGACTTTGAAGACAAAGGCTTTGATGAAGATGTGTGAGTTTAACAAGTGGGGTCTTGAGACCCCATTAAAAGACAAATCCTCTGTGTTACAAGCAGAGAAGACCACACTAAAAACATGGAGGAAGGATGTGCAATACAAGTACACAGTAAGAGACTGGTACACTTACAAAACACCAATAGGGCCAGAAAAGAAATCATATTACAGTTAAAACAGTGATATATATGAAACAAAGAAAGTGCATCAAAGCTACAAGAGAGAAGGGTGAAGTCAATATAAACTTTAGAGCTAAAGCTGACTTTTCCATAAAAATTTAAATCCAAAAGGACTTGTAATGATGTAGCTCAGATTCTAAAAGACCACAGCTGCCAATTCAGACTACCGTAACTATTAAAACCTTGTCTGTCACAATGGACAAAACTAAAATAAAAGAGTTTTGGATTGGTTTGTTTTACCACGTAAGCTCTGGCTGGGCCTGTAACTCATTTTGTAGACCAAGCTGGCCTCGAACTCAGGGAGATCCACCTGCCTTTGACTCCTGAGTACTGGGACTAAAGGTATGCACTATTCTAAGAAAGAAAAACTTGCCGTGACAAAAGCAGTATTAAAGCATTATGACCATTAAGCCGGCTCTGAAGAGGATGCTGTAAGGAACTCTGGAGATTGAAGAGAATGGTGACCACCTGCAAGAGTCTACAGAATGAAAGTAACAATGTTACAACTATAAGGCAACCAAACAAGGCTTTGGAAAACAGCATATAGTACGAAGCCAGACAAAAGAACAAGAATTAAACACTCCTTTCAATAACTAACCATTAATGATCTTGATTCCCAATCAAAAGACACAGACTAACAAACTGGATTGAAACAAAATGGATCCATCCATTTGTTGTCTCCGAGAAACGCTGCACCTGAACACACAAAGATGGAAAGAAAAGCAACAGAGCTAGGAAACAAGCAGGGTCCTCATTCATTTTCTGCTTTTTCTTTTAATTTTATTTTTAAATAGTCTTTACAATTTATTTTGGTCACATCTTTCCCCTCCCCCAATCTCAATCTCAATCTCTCTCTCTCTCTCTCTCTCTCTCTCATTTTCTTTTCCTTTCCTTTTCATTTTTTATTTTTTCTTTTCTTTTCTCATTTCTTTCCTTTCTTTCTTTCCTTCTTTCTTTCTTTTTGGGGGGGGGGGGGACAGATCTCTCTGTGTCGTTTAGGCTGTGTTGGAACTCGCTCTGTAGACCAGGCTATCCTTGAACTCAGATCTTCTACCTGTCTCTGCCTCCCAAGTGCTAGGATTAAACTTGAGAGCAAACACTACCCAGTGAATTTCATATTCTTTTTCTCTTACAAAAACAAAAAACCTTAAGCAAAATTCAAAAGTAATTACATACAAACAAAACAACAAAAACACACAGAGTCTGCTTTATGTTGGCCAAGCATTTCAGAGCACGAGCCCTCCCTGTAGTGTGGCTGACATACCCAGTGCCACTCCACTAAAGAAAACTCATCTTCCCTCCCCAGCTGGTATCAACTGCAAACAGCTTCTTGGCTATATCTGGAGCTTGTGCCTGCTTTCCCTTCTTGGTGCTGGGATTCTAGTTGCTCTGTGCAGGTCTTGTACATGCTGTCACGGTTTGAATGAAGCTTAGCACAGTAACTTCAGTAGTACACTCTGACCAGTATATAATTCATCCCAACAACAACAAAGAAAAAGAAAGAAAGAAAGTTCAAAAAGACTTAAGCAGACATCTACATAACAGTCCATCCAAACACTGCACACTACGTTCTCAGTACACGTTCTTCTCAGCAGCCCATGGGACTTCCTCTAAAACAGATCATCTAAAATATATCAAGACTCAACAATACAGGAAAAGTGAAACAACGTCTTATATCTGACCACAATGAAATAAACATAGAAAGAAAGCCACTGCTCTTAAAAAAAAAAAGAAATAAACATAGAAATCAATAAGAGAAACTACAGGAAATCAGCAAACTCTGGAGGCTGAAGTACACACTGTTGAATGGCCAATGGTCACTGAGGCAATCAGAAGCAAGCTTACACGTCCTGAAATGAACGGAAATGAAAAGGTAACACGAGGTAACCATGAGAACAGTCCTACCAGAGCATGCTGTAACTGTTAAGTGCCTACACTAAAAAACAAACAAACAAAAAACAAAACAGAGACTGCAAATAAATAACTTAATGGCGTCTCTCAGGACCTCGGAAAACAAGAACAAACCAAACCCAGAAGCAGGAGACAGAAATAATCACAGCCAGGGTAAAGTAAATGAAAGGAAAGAAGACAAGGACAAACCCACTCCAAGAGTCCATCCATCAGCCAACGCTTTGAAAAGGTGAATGAAAGCAGCAAGCCCTTAGCTAAACTAATCAACGACAGGGAGGGGAGAGCCTGCCTCACCCAAACCAACAAACGCAGAGACTAAAGGGAGACAGCACAGCTGATGCCAACCAAGGAAATCATAATGGGCAGACATTAAAACTTCCATTTCCCTACACTCTGAGCAAAGTTAAACCCAGAAAAGATAAATAATGGAAAAATATCTGTAACAAACAATAAGACTGAAACATTAATTTAAAAAATCTCCCAACTTAAAAAGGTCTAGGCTAAAAAGGATTCACTATGGGGCTGGAGAGATGGCTCAGTGGTTAAGAGCACTGACTGCTCTTCCAGAGGTCCTGAGTTCAAATCCCAGCAACCACATGGTGGCTCACAGCTATCTGTAATGGGATCCAGTGCCCTCTTCTGGTGCATCTGAAGACAGCTACAGTGTACTTATATATAATAAATAAATAAATCTTTAAAAAAAAAAAAGGATTCACTACAGAATTTTTCATGACCTTTATTTAAAAACAAACAACTAAAACCAATCTTTCTCCAGTTATCCCTTAATAGTGAAGGAAGAATACTTTCAAATTCATCTTACAACAAGCCTTTGACGCCAGGGAGACGGCAACACAACAACTACAAAAACAAAGAAAGCGACAGACAACTTGCCAGATAAACACAGATGTGGGCATTCTCAGTGAGTCCCTTGAAAACAAACTCAGGAAAACAACCAAATTGTTTGGCCGGGTGTAGTGGCACACTCCTTTAATGCGAGCACTCAAGAGGCAGAAGCAGGTGGATCTCTGTGAGTTCAGGACCAGCCTGGTCTACATAGTGAGTTCCAGGATAGTCAGGGTTACACAGGGAAACCCTGTCTAGGAAAACCATTAAAAAATAAAATAAAAAATCCACTCGCAGCACTGAAGATACTATGAATGGAGCGAGCATACCTCAACACAATAAATATACATGATAAACAAAGCCAACATCGTGGTATAATGGAGGGACAAAGTGAAGACATCCAATCTCTCCATTCCCGTTCAATATGGTACTTGAAGTCTTAGCTAGAGCAACAGGACGAGAGAAGAAAATGAAGGGGATACAAATAGCAAAGGAAAGCCAACGTCTCCATCTGTGCAGACGATAGACATGATCTGTACACTCTGAGTAAACACGAGCACACGAAGCCCATGACTGGTCAAGAAGCTCAGGCAGCAGGGGCTGGCTCTCAGCAGGGTTTCCGCTCCCTGAGTGCTGTGTGGACTTAAAGCCTTTTCATAGTTTCCCAGAGCTCAGTTGGTCAAGGCTTAGCCTGAGTTTCACAAGAGTGTGAGTCATGGAAAACCTGAAGGCAAACTGAACTAAAACGTGGGGTCTCCGTCCTACCACAAAGATGCTTCCTGGTCCATGTTTATGGCTGCTCTAGAGACAAAAGATAGGAAATGAAATCGGTCTAGATGTTCACCCATCGATGAATGGTTAATAAAATGTGTTATATATTCAAAGAAAATTTATTTGTAAAGAAAATGAGATTATGAAATTTTCAGGAAAATGGAGTTAGGAATTATTGTATTAAGTGAAGTAACTGCCTCACAGGTTTCTCTTACAGAAACCCTACTTCTAAATCCTATATATGCAAATTTCTGCGGGAGTGAGTATACACAGAGATCAGGAGGCCAGAAGGAAGCCTGAGAGGGAAAGGCTTTGAGGGAGAACGGTGTACAATTCATGTGGCTATGAAAGTAGAAGGGACGTTCTTGGGGGAAGAAAGGTTTAAGGAGGGAACAGGCAGGAAGCTGAAGGGAGAGGGAGCAGAAGGGGGGGTCATCCACACTAAGGATAGATGAAAAAGTCATAAGGACATGCGATAGCTCAGAAAGCAAAATTTTAAATATAGAGATGACTCAGGACGGGACTGGTGTCACAGACTTCAATCCCAATACTCAGGAGGCAGAGGCAGGTGGATCTCTGTGTAGACCAAGGCCAGCCTGGCCTACAAATTCAGTTCCAGGACAGCCATGACTACACATAGAAATCTTGTCTCAAAAAAACAAAAAAACCCAACCAAACAAAAGAGAGATGGCTCAACAGAGTAAGGGCCCTTGCTGCCAAGTGACATCCAAGTTCAGCTCCTGGAACCCACATGGTGAATGGCCAGACCCCATGAGTGATCCTCGGAACCACATCACCCTCACACATGCCATAGCACGAGCATGCTACAACTTCCACACAAAACACATGAGTGAGTGAAGATGGGGGGAGGTACTCTGCACAGGCAGAAACAGCTGCTCCCCGCAGCCATGCGTTATTAAATGCCAGGGGTGAGCTGTTGCCATACAAGCTGTTGGTCAGGGAAGCCCTCTGGGTCCTCAAAACAACACAGGCAGTTGTCATTGTGAATGCCTACCTACCAGAACTAGATGGTGTCTCAGTCGCTGTTCTATTGCTGTGAAGAGACACTATGACCAAGGCAACTTTTGTAAAGAAAGCATTTAGTTGGGGCCTTGCTTACAGTTTCAGAGTTTAGTCCATTATCACCATGGTAGGGAGTACGGTAGCATGCAGGCAGACATGGTGGGGAGAAGTACCCAAGAATTACCCATCCTGATCCACTGACAACGACTGAGACTGGGACTGGCCTGGGCTTTAGAGACCTCAACCTACCCCACCCCCCAGCCCCCAGTGACACACTTCCTAAGCCTTTGAATCCTTTCTAAGAGTTCCACTCCCTGTGACTAAGCACTCAATCACGTGAGCCTCTGAAGGCCGTTCATTTTGCTTGTTTTTTGCAGTTATTGTTTGTTTTTCAAGACAATGATTCTATGTGTAGCTCTGGTTGTCCTGGAACTCTTGCTGTAGACCAGGCCGGACTTAAACTCAGAGATCCACTTGTCTCTGCCTCTTGAGTCCTGTGCTTAAAGGCATGTGCCACCGTGTCTGGTTCTAGCAGTCATTCTCATGCAAACTATGACAGATGATAGGGCCCTGTGGTAGTTGAATAAGAATGCCCCCCCATAGACTAATATGTTTGAATGCTTGGCCCATAGGGCGTGGCATTATTAGGAGGTATGGCCTTGTTGGAGAACACAGGTGAAAGGCTAAGGCAGACTCATGAAGGAACGTTTAGCTGAAGCACACACAGGAGAAAGGATGTTCTGCTAAAGCAAGCATGTGAAAGGACACATGAAGGATTTTTTGCTAACAACACACATGTATTGGTCTGCCTTACACTGCATAGCTAGCTGCATTTGTTGGGACTCTAGAGAGAAACGCACCAAAAACCTTCAGGTGGTGTGCTGCAGTTTCTTGCCACTTCTGCAGACTTGGACTGGTTGGCAGAGTGATGTCAGCTGAGACAGATGCACATGCTAGAGCAAGGCCTGTGGAGGACACGTGGTATATAAAAGGACTCTATGGACAGTGATGGAGGCTGAGCTGGGCTTGCTTATAGAGCTAGCTGTGAACCCATGTTGGTCTCTTATCTTCAATGGCCTTCGCTTTGCTGAGAGAGGCAGAGCTGAGAACTTCTCCTGGCGTCCCTCCTGCTGACTGAGCTGAGGCGGAGGCTGAGGCCTGGGTGTCTCTGTTAGGTCATGCCACCGCTGCTGACTCATGCTTGCTATCCTGGCACTACTGAACTGGACTGCTGGTATAGCCATGAAGTATTTGCAAATGGATGGAGCTGCTGCCGTTAACCTGTGAACTGCTGATTTCCAGACAACGCAGATGGGAGTTGCTCCAAAGAACCTTTCTAAACAGGTCCACTTCCCTGTATCCTTTCTTTTCTACTACCTCTGGGGGTGGTGGGCTACAAGGGAGGTTAAAGTGTTTAAGAACCATCATTAAAAGTAGGATTTGAAAAAATTAAAATTACAATGATATCTCTTCACAGCAACGGAAAACCTTAGACAGACCCTATTGCTGAAAACACCATGTGCCCTAGTTCCAGGACATATAGAAATCAAATTGGGGGGGGGGCATGTGGGTGGGGAGGGTATCACCTTTATAGAAGATGGGGAGGGGGAGGGGATAGGGGGCTTATGTCTGGGAAACTGAGAAAGGGAATAACAGCTGAAATGTAAATAAAAAATATCCGGGGCTGGGGATTTAGCTCAGTGGTAGAGCGCTTACCTAGGAAGCGCAAGGCCCTGGGTTCGGTCCCCAGCTCTGAAAAAAAGAACCAAAAAAAAAAAATATCCAAGAGACGAAAGAGAGAGAGAGAGAGAGAGAGAGAGAGAGAGAGAGAGAGAGAGCAAGCAAGCAAATTGGAACCGAGATGGAAGGTTCCTCCAACAATAGCCCTCATAGCTGAGAAGTGTCACTCTAGCTGCCAGGGGAGAACTATCATCCAAAACCTTACTACAGTGGAGCCTGCTGGACAAGATGTGCACTTGTGTAAACAACTGCTCTCTACTGAATTGAGGTATGTCCCACAGGAGGAAACTCATGTCTGGTACGGTCTATCTGATTAAAAGCTTGTGGCTGGGGAAATCGCAGGCTCAGGTGGGCAAGCCGCACCTACTGTTTTGCTAACTGGGCATGTGTGCCTCTCACATTGCCTTCTGAATAACTATGTATGGAGTAGTGCTGCTGTCGCTTTAGTCAGAGGAGTTCCTTTGGCAGGGTCAGTAGTAACTGCAGAGGTTCATCCTAACTGCTCAAAGCGATGGGACCTTAATGTTCAGACCTGAACAGGGGACCATAGCCCCTCAAGGTTCAAGGAACTCACACAGAGAGGGCAGAAAAAAGACAAGAGTCAAAGGATGAGGTGGAGCGCTGTTGTGGAGTGCTGTCTTCTGGGCAGACATAGCCAGGACACTCGGAACGCACAGCAGCTGTGACCTGAACAAGCCTGGGCCCACCAACATCTTGTCACAGAGGAGACAAGGAACTCATGAGGTTTCACCTCTGGTTGAAGCAGTTTAACAAAAACACATAACCAAAACAAACAAACAAAAAAATCAGAATACCTAGCTAGGCAAGGTGGGTCTCTACAAGTATGAGGCCAGCCTGGTCTACATAATGAGTTTCAGGACAGCCAGGGCTACACAGAGACTTAAAAACAGACAAACAAACAAACAGAAATCAGAATACCTGGGACTATCAAAATAATTTTAAGAAGGATGTAGTTAGAAAGCTAGCTCTAGTGAAGAGTACTTGCTGCTCTTGTAGAGACCCAGGTTTGATTCCCAGCACCCAACATGGCAGCTCTCAACCATCTACAGCACCACACGGTACACAGACATACAAGGAAGCAAAACGCCCATGCACACTACAAAAATTATAAGTAAACAAACAGAAGGTAGGAAAGGAAGAGACAAACAAAACCTAAGGGCTAGAAAAAGTGAAAAATTAGACCTAAATAAGGCCAATTACGTATTATTATAATAAGCATTGTCTTATCAATTAGTATAATAAACATAAACACTCAGCATGGTAATTTTTTCTTTTTGACACAGGATCTTGTTATATCTCTCAGGTTGGCCTCCAATTCATAATCCTCCTGTCCAACTTTTCCCCAAAAAGGCCCGGTTAGGAGCCAGTGGCACGGCTCATCTGGTAAAGGTCTGCCACCAGCACAAACCACCTCCATTTGATCCTCTGAACCCACATGATAAGACGAGCTGAGCATCAAGGTTGCCCTCTCACATCCATGTGTACACACACTGTGACGTGCACACACACAAAATAGCTGTAGTAAGAATATTAAAAATTCTATTGCAAGCACATGGGAAAGCTCGTTAGCATCTCCACCCACCTGACAAGGTCCACGTGCCCAGCTCCATCCTCGGGGAACATCACACATCACCAGCAGTCGTCGTCCTCGCTCCCAGAATAAAGCTTAGCAAACTTCCACCCGGAGGGCCGCACTTACACAGCTTTCTGATACACACCTTGGTTTGGGATCAGCAACAGCATGTATCTATGGGTATAGTGTGGCTTTCTAACCCATGACACATGGCGCCATGAGGTAATGAGCACAGGCACCGGCTCAGTTATCAGTTCTTCATACTGGACGACATTTAAAGTCCTTTCAACTGGCCATTTTTGAGACAGAATATTGTCAACCGTTACCCTGTTGTGCTATACTCAGTTGCAAAACTATTCATTAAGTGCTACCTCTTTGCCCTTCCTGAGCTATTAATGTCTAATTAGTCCCCAGCACTCACGTAGTGTGGCTCACAAACATCTGTAACTCCAGTTTCAGCGGATCCAGTGCCCCGGATGTGCCAACCTTCTAGGGTACTGCACAAATGTGGTTCATAGGCAAATGCGCAGGCAAACACATGAAATAATAATTTTTTTAATAGCCAACAAAATACTTATGTAGTTCACAGGCATTAAAAGGCTTGGTCTTCAGGGTATGCTACTGGATAGTCTAGGACTTTTTAGGAGGTGAGACCTAGTGGGAGACCCTTAGGTCACTGTGGTGCATGCCCTTAAGCAGGATACCAGAGCCCAGCCTCTTCCTTTCTGTTGTTTCCTGGCCATGAGGTGGCCAGTGTGTTTTGTTGGGTACCCGGCCATCAGGCACTCCTGAAGCCCAAAGCAATGGTGCCTGACCTAGGACTAGCACTTCTAGACTTGTGAGCTAATCAATCTTTTCCTTTATAAGTTAATTTTCTTCATTATTTACTATCTTAAAGCAAAACTGACTGATATGTAATAGGAGACACAGTATTTCTTTTTATTCTCTGTATAGGGGTGTCCAATTTTCCCAATCCGTCTACTGAAGAGACTGTCATTCTCCAGTGCACTCTGTGTTTCCATTAACACTCAGCTGGCTAGGGACTTCGGATACAGCGCAGTTGGTGGTGCCTGCTGTGCAAGCCTGAGGGCCCATGGAAAGATGCCAGGCACGGGCTACACACTTGTAATCCCAGTGCTGGGCAAACAACCATCCTGGCTTACTCAGCGAGTTCCAGGGTAGTGAAAACCCAACTCAAAGAACAAGGTAGGGCTGGAAAGACAGCTCAGGGGTAAAGAGTGCTTACTGCTCCATCGGAAGACTGGGCTCACATTCACTGGGTGGCCCACAAAGATCTGTAACTCTAGCACCGAAAGACCCAATGTTCACCTTCTGGCCTTCGTGGAAACTTGTACACACACATATACACAAATAAATAAAATAAAGTCAAATAGAAAAACAAACCTTTTGGCTGGCTTGACTTGCTAACATGTTCACACGCACAGTCATTAGTCCTTCATTCAGTGGTTTGTGGTGAATGCTGGTCTCACACAATGAACTCGGAAGAATTTCCTTCCTTTAACTCTGGAAAATTTGAGACTGTTCTTGCTAGTTTGCTTAGGTTTTTTATTCATGTTTCATGTTTGTAAAGTACTCTGCATCTAGACTTTACCCATTTTCTAGTGTGTTAGCATATAGCTACTCATATTACTTCTGTGGTATCAGTGACACTGTCTCTCTTCTTCTCACTGACTTAATCTTTCCTGGGCTTTTTCCTTAGTGCTAATCATGCTTCCCTATAAAACCAAACTTTGTTTCGGTGATGTTTAGCATTATATTTTTCTCAGTTCATTTATTTCAACCAGACCTTTATTCTTTCTTCCTACTAATGTGGGACTTGTTAGTTCTTTCTGCATTGCTGTGAGACAGGGTCTTACTAGTATCCCTGGCTGGCTGGAACTTGCTATGTAGACCGGGCTGACCTTGAATCTAGAGATCCACCTGCCTCTGTTTTCCAAGCACCTGGCTGATTAGTTCTTTTAAGGCTATATTGACTGACTTACCGTGCATGTGTGTATGGTCCACAGTTCACATGTCAGGGGCAGGGGACAGCATTTATTTGCATCTTCTATCCCATCGAGGGATAGAACAAGGTTTCTCTTGTTCCTGTTGCTTTGACGAATACCTGAGAAAGCAGCCTTACAATCTTCTAAGCAGTGTCCACCTCCCATCTCACCCGGCTTTGCAAACCCACCACACTGATTTTCTTGGTTCTGTTACTGTGCTTTTTAACGTGGGTTCTGGGGCCTGCTCCTGGGACAGCAGCTGAGTCACCAGGCCTTGATTAGTTCCGACTTCCCTAGTTCCTGCCATGCAATGCTAATTTGAAACCTTTCTGCCCTGGTGATTTAAGGCATTTGTGGTGGCAAACATCATAAAACTCCTCTTGTTGTACCCACATATTTTTTGAATACTGTATTTCTATTTTCATATATCTCAAGAAATTTTCAACATTCCCCTTTTAGTTTCTTCATTAACCCACTAGTTCTTCAGGGGCATACTGTCTAATTCTCACTTACTTTTATAATTTCCACAGCTCCTCTCGTTGGTTTCTAGTTTTGAGATCAGAAAAGAGATAATTTTGAGATCTGTTTTGTGGCCTGCTACCTGGTTTACACTGGTGAGCGGCACACGCTGTGGAGAGGAGAATGTTCTGTCTATGCCAGGCCAGTTGGTCTATTCTACAGCTTAACTCTGGAGTTGCACTGTCTGCGCCGGAGTAATCTGTCTCCTGGGAAACTGACATCCTTACTGTGTAAGATTCCATCCCTCCCTTCAGACATGGTCACATTTGCTTTATGTATTAGGGCAGTTCTGTATTAGATACATGCATTATCAATAATGAATTGAAACTTTATATCATTATATAACAATCTTCATTTTCTTACAGGCTTCTCTCTATCTGCATTAAGTATCTTTTCCTAGTCCTTCACTTTCAGCCTATGACTTTACACAAGAAGCAAGGAGAGAGACTGCTTTTTTCAACTTTAAAGGGGGTTCATTTTCCCCAAACAGAGAGACTTTTTCCTGTAGATAGAAGGTACTCTGTCAGTCTGGCATATTGCTAGCTTAAATTTCAAGTGAGCACAGTGGTGCAGCTTCTCCAGCTGCAATGCTCACTGGTGATATACTTGGTTGTGTCGATGGTCTAGCTTGTGGGGGTCTGTGATGCAGCTGTGGGGTGCAGCTGTCAGGAGTAGAGCTGTTGCTCTGGCAGACTGCTGAGACAGACCGGTGGCTGTGTGGCAAGCTCTCCAGTGGGTGGGGCTGTCAGACTGAGTTTGCATACTTGGGGGCACTGTGGGTTGGCAGCTAAGGAGCTGGCTCACAGGGGCCGGGTGAGGCTGCCACCTGATTGGGTATCAAGTCGTACACAAATGTTCACAGGCATTTCAGGCTTGTGGTTAACGTCAGGTTCCACTCTGTTCCCTGGTGCCATATCAGTTTAGAAGCCAGAGTCTTGACACTTCTGTTAGGTCTATATTTCCAGAAGCTGGGGATATGGTGCTGTAGCTGACCATAAGTGTGATGGAATAATGGCAGGTCCCCAAGAAAGGAGACACAGACCATCTGCTGGTTTCCGGGGTGGGATGCTGCCCAGGTAGGTTCAGACTCTCCATCACCACAGATACTTAGGCACAGTATGTGGGGGGTGCAAAAACATGAGTTCTTAACTCTGTGGCATGCCAGCCCTATGAACCCTAGACCACACCCTGAATATCTCAGGTCTGGGAGCGCTGTGGAAGTCTGTCTACAGAGACAATAGGGACTCTGAGGTCTCCTAGTAAGGTTGCCTTGGTCTGAGTTAGGAGAAACAGGAAGCAGCCCTCTCCTCTTTGTGGCTTTGAGTTTTGTGTCCCCCAGGGGTCCTGTTGTTTCTACTCCTTTCCAAACATGCTGTCAGTCCCTGCTGTGAGAATATAGTCAGTTCTCTACTGCCTTTTTTGAGAGAATGAGTAAAAGGCAACCCAGCCATCTTGCCGACATCTCTTCTAGAGGGAAATTTAAAGCATTAAAAGATAACATTAGAAGAGAAGATGGAGGACCAGCATGATGACTTTGCAGTTAAGGGAACTAGCCACCAAACCTTGACTTGAATTCCATCCCGGGGACCTGATATGGTGGAAGGAGAGAACTGACTACCACAGGCTATCTGTCCTGACTTTCACATGTGCACCAAGGCATGCACAGGCCTAAACATGTATACAAAAATTAAGAATCTAAGAAAACTCTCCAATCCAGGCATGGTAATACATATCTATACTCTCAGTGCATGGGAGGCTGAGGCTGGAGGATCATCTAGACTATAAAGTGAGTTCCCACCTACCCCGAGCTACATAGTAAGACCCTGCCTCAGAGAGATACAGGGGAAGGAGTCAGACATAGTTTTCGAACTCAAAACCAGTAACTTAGCTTCCAATTTAGAAAACCAGAAACAGTCACAGCATAGACCCAAAACAGCAGAGGAAAGAAGAATAAGACTGGAGAGAAGACAGAGGAAGAGCAGCACAAGCAGGAAGAGCGCAGGACGAAGGAGCCACAGAACTGGACACGTGACTCCAACGAGTAAGAAGAGCAGCTCCTCCTGATCCACAGAGAAAACAGAGAGAATAAACCAAACAGTGACCAAAGGACAGCGGAGAACTGAAAGCATGGCACTCTACAGAGCACAGCTTGGAGAAGGGCACCAAAGAGCCACTCACTGAAAGGGTGGCTGCACTCTGGGCACTGAGACTCAGGGGCTGCTGCAGGCAGGGCAAACTCACGGCTAACCTGCTGCTATGTGCTCTGCTTAACTCCTTGCAGAAACAAAACATACGCAGTAATCCAGCGCTCCGTGGCCATCCTACACATCTTACCAAACGAAGGAACACACGACACTAGTTCTGTACAATGCCTTCCAGAAAACCAAAACTAACAATAAATAATAATGATAATGATAGCAATAATAGCAGTTCTAAACTATTTCACTGAAACACAAACCAGTATCCCTCATGCCTGGTCTACACAGCAAGTTCCAGGCCAGCCAACTATACCTAGTGAGACCCTATCTCAAAAAACAAAACCAAAATGAAACAACAACAAAAAGTCCTGAAAAATTAGCAAAGAACCCATCATTACAAAAGAATATATGCGGTATCCTACAGTATATCCCAGGAGTGGGAAGCTGATTCAATATTCAAAAGCAAATTGATATAAACACAAAACACTGAAGAAAACTGCCAAATCACACTAGCTGACAACAATCACACTGGGAAAATTCATTATTCGTCCACGGTTTTAAAGAAACTTTCAGGGCTGACAAGATAGCTAGGTAAATAAAGGCACTTAAGACAAGAAAACTAAGTTTGATCCCGGAATGCATGTAAAGGTAGGAGGAGAGACCCAGCTCTATAAAGCCGTCCTCTGACCTCTTCGTGCATGCTATGACAAGTGTGTGTACACACCCACACTATGCACTCACACTCACAATAATTAAATTGTAAAACATTTTCAGGAGGCATAATCATAATAGGAAAAATAAATTTGACTTTAACTTTTGCTCTTTAAAAAAAAAATGCGGTAAGGGCCCAGCATGGTGGTGCACGCCTTTAATCCCAGCATTTGGAAGGCAGAGACAGACAGATCTCTGTGAACTGGATGCCAGTCTTGTCTACAGAGTGAGACCCTGTCTCAAAAGACCAAACCAAACAAATAAGAACACCAAGTCGGGCTGGAAAGACGGCCTGTCAGTTAAACAGCACTCACTGCTCTTCCACAGCTCCCAAGTTTGGTTCCCAGCACCTCCATTAGGCAGCTCAAACTGCCTGTACGCTTCACAACCACCTTAACTCCAGCTCTACAGATCTAACATCCTCTTCTAGTCTCCACAGCACAGCACATGCGGCACACACGTGCACACTCGCACACACACACACACACACACAAGAAAACAAATTTATCTTGAAAATTGCATACGACTTGTTTAATGTTTATTTGCGTGTGTGCGTGTGTGCATGCATGTGTGTGTGTGTGTGTGTGTGTGTGTGTGTGTGTGTGTGTGTGTGTGCGCGCGCTCGCATATGTATGTGTTCCCTTGGAGGTGGAGTTATAGGCAATTCATTATGAGCCTCCTGACATGGTGCTAGGAAGGGAACTCACGTCCTCTGCAAGAGCAGTAATAGTTCTTTATCACCAAGACCGTTGTGAGGGAATTAAAAAAAATACTCTAAGAAAATGAAAAGATAATCATCTAGGGAAAATATTTACAAGTCGTATCTGGTAAATAATCTGTATGAAGAGGGATGATGCAATTCAGTGGTAGGTTGCATGTAAACTTGATCCTAGGGTAGACAAGTAGAATTTATATACTGAATAAAAAAAAAAGCAAACATACATACACACACACACACACACACACACACACACACACTAAATAAAGATAAATAGATAAATAAATAAATGAATGAATGAAATGTCCTTTGCAATTCTTTAAATACATACCAGACATGATGGCACACATCTATAGCCCTAACAACACGCAGGAGGCTAATACAGAAGACTGCTGAGAGTTCAAGGTCAGCTGACCCACGCAGTAAGTTGAAGGCCAGCCTAGGATACAAATAAACCCTGTCTCAAAACCAGAGTAACTAATAAACCCCACAGCACTTACCTACCATTCAGGAGACCCTGGGTTTGATCCTCAGTGCAGGTCAAAGAGTGTCATTATTAGCTGGTCAGAGTGAGTCACAGCTGTAACCCCAACACTCTGGGGGCTGATCCTAAGTTTTGGCCTAGCCTGCACTACACAGAGAGCCCTAGCCTGTGATACATAGAGCCCCTGTGGAGAAGCAGTAAAACAACAACAAAATGAATTTTAATTTTCCCAAATAAGACAATGAGTAAAGATATTTAAACAAAATTAAAGCTAGGTAAAAATGTGTAAACAAATACTTGGCCCTAAAACAAGTGGTTGGCAATGATCACTGTCATTAAGGAAGCACTAACTACAACGCCACTGTGTACTTACCAGAATGGCTAAAACGGAAAAGCTGACACTAATTCCTGGAAAACGTGTGAAGCAGCAGGAACTGCCACGCTCTGTAATGGGATTATAAAGTGGTACAACCACTTGGAAATAAAGTTTGGTCATTTCTTTAAAAACAGTCCCAAACTGGAAACAACCCAAACATCCATCAACAGCTGAACAAACAGCCGCGTGTATCCACACAATGGAGCACACCGCACACTCTACTGTAAAGCGTAGGAAGGAGAGACACGCGCGTCAGCGAGAATGGCTCTCAAAACAATCAAAACGGGTAAACACTCTGATTCTATTTATATAAAATTCTAGGAAATGCTAACTGACCCACTGGGAATCTAGGGAAGGGAAGTGTAGAGAAGGGGGAGGGGAGATGCGCACAAAGGGGCAGGAGGAAGCTCTAAGGACAATGTGCCCATTGTGCTTAAGACACTGGGGTGTATTAGCCCAGGTGTTGAAAACTATCAAGCCGTTAAATGACTTTAAATATGTTCACTTTATTATATATTTCAATTTTCTAAAACTTAAAAAGTATATATATGTGTATGTATATATATGTATATGCATGTATGTGTATATCTATATTATCTATCTATCTATCTATCTATCTATCTATCTATCTATCTATCTATCTATCTATCTATCTATCTATCTATCTATAGAGAGAGGGCTCAGTGGATAAGCACACCTGCTGCTCTAGCAGCAGAAGACCTGGGTTGGGTTCCTAGCACCCACACAGTGGTTCACAACCACCTATAATTTCAGCTCTAGGGGATATGACACCTTCTTCTGACTTCAGCAGGCACCAAGCTCACATGTGGTGCACACGCATACATGCAAGCAAAACACAATACACATAAAAATAAAATGATGATAAAAAGTAATTTAAAAGACAAACTACAAAACACCCTCTAAGGTGTGCAGACGGTAAACAAGCAGAGAAGGTTGCTCACTTATAGCCACTGGAGAGATGCAAATTAAACCAAAATCCAGACCAGTAAGTATCTACTGAGTGGCTGAAAGTTAGGAAAGACGTGCAGATGAAACCAAGTGCCTCTGGCACGGTCCCCACAGGAACTGCGGTTTCTGGAGAAGGCACAGTGTGGGGACACTCTGAAAAGAGGCAGTTTCTAAACATGCAGCAAAGGATTACCCAGCAGTTCCATTTCTAGGGTTGTAAGAGAGGTGAAAACTTGAGTGCAAACGAAAGCCTATATATACACATAAATGTTTAGCTTCTTCATCATCTCTCCAAACAGAAAATAACACAAATGACTCTCCTCAGGCGGATGGGCTACAAAGAGGAACAAGGTATTGGCAGTGTGGATTAACGTCCAGCAAATTAGTGTAAGTAAGAGTATGTAATATGCTGTTCTGTTTATGTAATTTTGTGTTTATTATTTATTTACATAATTATTAACACTTACGTAATGGTCCAGAGCAGTCTGGAAAAGGCAGAAGTGGGGCTAGGGAGGAGAGGCTGGTGGCCACTAGGGTCAGGGGCGAGGAAAGGCCTCACAATCAACAGACTGTTGAGGGTCGGAGTTTTCTCAGCCTGGTGCCGCTATAGTCATGTCAAGCCTCACTGGTCAGAAACGCTACTACTTCTAAAGTCTCTATGAGGTCAAGGTTTGATGAAGGCCAAGCATGGCGGTACACACTCAAGGTCCCAGCTCTTTGGTGATGGTTGCAAGAGGATTACAGGCCAGCCTGGGGTGCACTGCCAGACCCTGGGGGTGATCTCCCACACGGGGTCCCACCTGATGTGTGTTCTGGCTATGCAGTGACTCCCTTTTTTTGAGTGCAGGATGAAAAGAGCAACTGCAGTGGAGAAACCTGAGGAACGCCCTCCAGCAGCCCACCAAGGTCAGCATTGGCAGTGAGGAGGCACAGGGATGACACACGCCAATGATTTTATGTGGAAATATCGGCACTTTATCTTTGTATTCTTCCTCCCTAAACCCAGGGCCTCAGTGTGATCATGAGGCAAACAAGTAATAAATCAACTGAGGAGTGTTCTCCAAAGTACCAGCCAGACTATGGCGCCTCACAACTGCCAAGGTGGATCAACAGTTCAGAGCACTGACTGCTGGGTTCGGTCCCCAGCTCCGAAAAAAACAAGAGAAAAAAAAATGCTTCACCCGTTTGGTTGGGGATTTAGCTCAGTGGTAGAGCGCTTGCCTAGCAAGCACAAGGCCCTGGGTTCGGTCCTCAGCTCTGGAAACAAAACAAAACAAAACAAAACAAAACAAAACAAAACAAAACAAAACACAACTTTCCCCAAAGCACTGACTGCTCTTCCAGAGGTCCTGGGTTCAATTCCCAGCAGCCACATGGTGGCTCACAGCCATCTGTAATGGGATCTGACTTCTGCTTCTGGTGTTCGTGATAACAGATCATTCACATAAATAAAAATTAAAAAAAAAAAGAAAAAGAAGTAGAAGAGACTGTCAGAGTCAGTAGGCTGAGGAGACATGAGAGGAGGTGCAAGGAGAGGTCCTGGGACAGAAAAGGACATTAGGTTCACTCCAGGAGTCTGCATTCAGCCTGGATTTCGGTCCTCAGTGGTGCCTAAGATCTCTCAATGAGAGCTCTCTTGTGTGAACTAACATGCTGGGCCCTGCTCACCTAGCCATCCTCTGGAAGGCTATTTTCTTTTTTTTTTTTTTTTTTTGGTTCTTTTTTTCGGAGCTGGGGACCGAACCCAGGGCCTTGTGCTTCCTAGGTAAGCGCTCTACCACTGAGCTAAATCCCCAGCCCCGGAAGGCTATTTTCAAATACACCACATTATGCAATATATGTGGGGTAGCTTTCTTGTACTTTGGTTAATGGCATTTGGCCTTGTGCTTCCTAGGTAAGCGCTCTACCACTGAGCTAAATCCCCAGCCCCGGAAGGCTATTTTCAAATACACCACATTATGCAATATATGTGGGGTAGCTTTCTTGTACTTTGGTTAATGGCATTTAATTTGCCATTGCTATATGATAACTCAATTCTTGTTCAGACATTTCTAGCTTTTGAGCAATCCCTAATTCCACTCAAGGTCACTATTACAGACTTAACACCTCATTTTGTGTATTTTGTTTTGTTTTTGAGACAAAGTCTCACTACATTTTTTTTTCTTTTTTCGTTTTTTTTTTTTTTTTTCCAGAGCTGGGGACCGAACCCAGGACCTTGCGCTTGCTAGGCAAGCGCTCTACCACTGAGCTAAATCCCCAACCCCATCTCACTACATTTTTGTTGTTGTTTTTAAGACAAGACATTTCTATGTAGCCCTGACTGTCCTGGAACTCACTATGTACAACAGGCTGATCTCCAACTCACAGAGATAATTCTACCTTTGCCTCTTAAGTGCTGGGGGATTAAAGGTGTGCACCATCACGCCTGGATATTTGTTTTATCTTATATAATGGGTGTTTGCCTCTATGTATGTATGTGCACCACATATATACAGTGCTCATGGGGGCCAAAAGAGGGCATCAGAACCCCTGGGACCAGAGCCATGAAGGTGCCAGGAACTAAACCTAGGTCTTCCACGAGAGTAAGTGCTCTTAGCCACCAAGCCATCTCCTAGCCCCACAAGGCACTTTCTTTGCATACAAAACAGTATGCCAGGGAAAGGTCAGCATGTTCCCCTCAGCCCAGGGCACTTGTCATAAGGAGAAAGGACTCCCCAGTGTGGCAAGCCTAAAAGAACACGTGAGCAGACACACGAGGGACACACACGAAGGTGCAGGGCTTCCTCCCACCTCCTGCTTGCCTAGCACCTTCCAGGCTGTACCTAGAACAAGGAAGGCACTTCCTGAACGGTTCCATTCTGAGCAGAGGACTCTCTGATGGGAGAAATCAGTGGCATCAAGGCTCATGAGTTCAGAACTGGGCCTGCACTGCAGCTCTGGCCAGTGTCCTGGCTGCCCTGGTCAGTTCAGCATGCTCTCCCCCATGGAGCTGTACTGCACCAGCTGCAGATGCAGCCTTGAGCTGTCCAGCCAGGTGACCGGCATATTGCTCAGTGCTACAGCTTAAAACCCAGGCATCCAGAATTGAGCACGGCCCTCTATACTTGTGAAATGCAGGGTGATCAGCACATGGCGGGTTCCATGCAGCCCATCAGAGACCAGCCCCCAATACCTTCTCGGTCATGAGTCGGACAGCCCTCTACAAGATACACCTTTTGTGGCCTTGGCTCTGAGCCGAGGAAAAGGGTGGTTGCTTACACAGCAACCTCAAGAGAGAGACTGCAGAGCTTCTGAGGGATGGTCCTGCCATAAGACCAAGAACATAGCCCTTTCCAGAAAGGGAGGGCTACCTCCTTGTGCTGCAGCGAAGTTGTAGTCCCTGTCCCACAAAGACCTGGACATGCTCCCAGGCAGGGCTCATGTGCTGCCCGCTCTAGCATCCAGAGACCTGGGTCTCTACTGCAACAGATGCTGCCCAGCCCAGGAAGGAGCCTGGAGGCTGGACCTGCCCCAGCCACATCCCCTGTCCATGCCCATGCAGCCCCTCCCTGCCCCAAGTGCGCGGGAAGCAGGTCTGCAGAGGTAACTCAAGCTGCACAAAGAAACCACTCCTGGAACGGGGCTCCATTTGGAGACTCAGAGTCAAAGGCGCACTTCATTGCTGCTTTCCAAATCCCGAGCATTGTCAGGGCCTTTCCCCTTTGAAGCCTCGCTGAGTGATTGAAGCGTCTACTTTCTGAGGGGCAGATAGCAGTGGGCCAGTAATCTGACTCTAAGCCACGGGATAAAGGTAGTTTGTTTCCTCTCAGCCAGTCTGTCAACACCTCCTCAGTAATTAGCCCTAATTATTACAAAGGGCCAGCCTCCCATTCGGTTATTAAATCAGAAATGGTATCATGGCTGGGCATCTGTCAACGCCCCAACTGGCGACCTTCGATTCATTGAATCCTCTGTCAGTCTCCGCCTTGGGAAGTACCCAGGCAGGCAGGGAAGCTGTAGCTTCAAAGCTACAGAACCCAGGAAGCATTCTGGGGCAGTGGGGAGCTAAGGAGGATGGCAAGAAGATAAGGAAAACAGCAGAGAAAGTGGGTGCCTGCAACCCAGTGCCAACGTGGGAACTGGCACCTTCCCCAGGGCCTGGAGGGTACACTCCAATCACTGTCTCACCTCGCTTACCCCAGGGCTGACCACCGTCAATCTGTGAATGTGTAGACGGCTGCTCTTTCCTGAGAAGGGCAAGATACACCAGGCCTACACCAGGATGTCTTCCATGAGAGGACAGGCAGGCTGCAGCCTTGGCAAACAGCTCAGCCTGCAGGCCAGAGAAGTTTAACTAGATTGTGTGGCTGCACAGGGATGCTCTCCGTGCTGAGCTGACACCACACTCCTGAAAGCAGTGAGCAGGCGTGACTACCCCTGCAGCCTGAGCCAGAGCCTCGACTTCTCCCCAGGAGAAATAGGTTGCTGTTCTTTCTATGACAGAGACCCAACCACCTGCCAATCATTCCCTAGTTCTGAGGTGGTACCGCCCAGCAGGACTCATGTGTGGCTTTACTTCCCTTGTCCAATCCCCAGTCCTCCACACCTCTTGGCCACCTCTTCCCTCTAGGTCTCACTGCCTGCTCCCAGAAGGCCCCAATGGCTTAGAGAGGTGACAGAGACCAGCTACAGTCCCAGTTTCCCAACAGGCCTGCTCTGCTGGAGATACAGCTAGTGTGATGGAGCAAGGAAGTAAGCAGATCCGCCCAGCTCTCCTGCCAGCCCACACTGCTATCTCTTTCCCCCAGCAGTGCCACCATCAAGTCCCTGTCAAATCCTCACGGCTAATAACTGTCACAGTAGCAAGGCCAGGCTAATGGAGTAGTATAAGTGGATCCCAGGAGCTAAGCACATGAGGTAGTTTTCACCCTTGCTCTTTAGGAAGCCTCTTGGTTAGAGCATGTGAGGCAGCAGAGTACTGGTCAACCTTATTTATAAAGGGCTTCCATCACTGACTGAACTAATGTCAGGACAGAATTCCTGAGCTGCAGGGCAAACCGGGATTCTCCAAGAACAGGCACCACAGGCTGCACCCAAGGATATCTATCCACTATGTAGGAGAGGTCTAAGGAGCCTAAGCGGTGTCAGGAAGGATGTCTGCTCTGGGGTACTATGGACAGAGGTGGGAACCCAGCCAGGATGAGGACTTTCTGTATCTCAACACAGGAAAATTCCTGCTTCTCTACAGGAAGTGTGGCCATCCTTTGTGTTAGAACCAGCTCTAGGGCCCAGTACCCAAGGCTCCTTGGAGGAGGTATCCTCAGCCATGGTGGTGTGGAAACTGTCCAGCAGCCCAAGAAATCTGGGCCCCTGCACTGTACAGTCACAAGGGACAGACCGTGGTAAGGGGAGAAGACATGTCCTTTCCACCTGCTTGGAAGCTCACTGGTGCAGCAGAATGAGACGAGTATACAGGCATTCAAGAGCTATCTACATGCCATGGCTCTTAGCTTGCTGGCCTCAACCACCCACAGGGCCCTCCAGGGCTCAGTGCCTGCTCTGGAGGGCACTGTGGCTCAAGGAAGACTATGGTAGCTCATGGCTACTACTGCCCTGCAGTGCAGACTCGAGCAGGTCACCCACAGACACAGTGATCCCAGGACGTGAGACCTAAGTACTGACAGAGCTGGGTGAGTGGCACACTAGAGCCCACTACATTTTCCTCTCTCCCTGGAACCAAATGTGGTTTAAAAATTAGCCAGCTCGAGGAAGAAGGTGCAGGTGGACGTCTCCCTACCACAGAGTCAAGACTTCTTATAAATCCAGCTAACTAAGGATAGACTGTACCAGAGTGTAGTCAGGGAGCAGTGAGTGGCCGGGGCCAGACCCAGTCTGTGCTCCATGGAAAAGGAGAAACAGAATCCTCTGTCAGTCAGGATACAACAGGCTATACTCCGGCATGTGCACGCACACACACACCCCTACTTCAGTGGCCTCACACATGAAAAATTTATTGCTTGCTCAGATTACACAGCCATTACAGTAGAGTCCCTGTCTATCACAGGCCTTGACAGCAGACCCTCCCTTACCCCAGTCACACTAACAAGGAGACTCCAGGCTTAATGTCCAAGGGAACACATGAGACTTTAGGAAAGCAGGACGATGCCTGACCCTCATGTAGGGGATTTCTTAAATAATGAATGAAACAAGCTCGTGTACAGAAGGCTAAGGGCAGCCCACTCAGGGTAGAAATTCCACACCTCAGCACCGGCCCCAACACCAAAGCCTCAAGGGGCCTTGCACACAGTACAAAGGGCTGCCCACAGCGCTGCTGAAAACTACAAAATGAAAATAATCAAACCCGTCTCGGGCATTGTTTTGGGAGTACCACAAATTCTTCAACTGATGTCCCAGTCCCTCTGTTTGACAGAGAATGATTGTATCTGAATAGGGTACTTAAAAAGGTAATTTAGGTAAAATATCTTCTGGGTAGGCCTGATCCAACATGTTTGGTGTCCTGGTAGATAAGAACATGGAAATACATTCAGAGGAATGTTTGGGTAAGGACACAGGGAAGATGGCCACCCACAAACCAAGGGGAGTCTTTAGGAAAAACCACACTGCCTGCAACCTAACCTTGGATTTCCCCACTCCAAGGGGGAGACACGTTTCTGGTTTGAGCATGCACACTGCCGATTACAGGCCCATTCTGTCTCCACAGTGGCTCCCTCCAATGTAAATGGCTACTTACTCAGCTCAGTACTGAGTAACTCACCTGTGATGGTTTGAATAAGAATGGCCCCCATAGGCTCATACATTTGAATGCTTAGTCACCTGGCTGTGGCACTGTTTAAAAGGATTAGAAGGACTAAGAGTGCTCTTGCTCTTGCTCCAGCTTCCTCCTGTTCTCTCTTGCCCCTTTGTCCCGTCTCTCCCCATTCCCCCTCCCTTCTCTCCACATGCTCATGGCCAGCCTCTACTCTCCTCTACTCTTCTATTTCTCTACTTTTCTCTCTCTTTCTCTGCCCTACTACCCTCTTAACTCCCCTTCTTATGCCTAGAATAAACTCTATGCTAAAAAAAAAAAAAAAAGGATTAAGAGCTGTGGCCTCGTTGGAGGAAGTACATCACTATTAGCCCAGGCCAAGCCAAGTCTCTCCCTTTCTACCTACAGATCAGGATGTAGCTCTCACCTACTTCAGCTGCTGTTTCACTGCCCCATGAGCTACCATGCTCCCCACCATGATGAAAATGGACTAAACCTCTGAAACTGTAAGCAAGTTCCCAGTTAAATGTTTTTCTTTTAAAAAGAGTTGCCTTGGTCGTGGTGTCTCTTCATAGCAATAAAACAGTGACTAAGGCAGCATCCTACATGAGGAGGACCTTTGTAACTCAGGTACAGGTGTGTGGCTTCCTTTGGTCACAGTAGTGGAGACTGGGTGATGCGTATCACTTATGACCCATGGTTCCCCATAGCATCAATTGGCTGTGTGGTACTTGTAGATGGGAGACCTGTTGGGAAGTGTTTCTGAGGTACAGCAGTAAACAGAGCACACCTAGTTTATTCCAAGACACACAGGATGAACAGCAAATGACAGGTGCCCACTCAGGTTACTGAGAGTCTTAAGTTCTAGTTGATGCTGACAGAAGCTCTAAGAATGGCAATTTTACTCACCCAGCCCCTGCAACTGACTCTAGAAGAGGGAACTCTTGTAGTTTTGTTGTTCATAATGTGATGACTGAGTCACAGAGGCTTAGGCCTCTGCCAAGGCACAGTGCGTATCATCCTCATTCTCCTGACCAGCCAGTGGGAACAAACGAAAAGTATTTTATATCCTCACCAATCGCACCAGGGAGCCACCTGCCATACCCTTCGTAATCCTGGACACGTAAAACTTAGCATCTTAGGAACTACTCACGTTTTTCTGCAGAACTGCTCTAGTTTGGATCTCAAAGGTTCTGCAAAGCACATGTGTTAGAGGATCGGTCCCCATCTTGACTCTGCTAGGTGGTGGTGGAAGCTTAGGTGGGGTCTCAGGGAAGATTTCAAGTCACATGTGTGCCCTTGAAGAGGACACTGACCTCTGCTGCTTCTTTTACCTTCTTATTCTGGATATGAAGTGAATGGTTTTACTACATGTTGTTACCATGATGAACTACCAAACCTCTCCTCTTCACAAACTGAGTCTCTCAGCACTTGCTACTATAAGAAGTTAACAAGCGTTTTTTGTTGTTGTTGTTGTTGTTGTTTTGTTTTTTCTTTTTTTCGGAGCTGGGGACTGAACCCAGGGCCTTCGCTCTACCGCCGAGCTAAATCCCCAAAACCCCTAACACGCGTTTTTATGACCTTAAAAATAAGTCATCTTTGATTCATCTGGAGTGTGTTGCACTGAGTAGGAACTCTGCCCTACTCCATATATGGTTCTGAATGATTTATCTATTGTTTCTCTCTATTCCAATATTCAAGCACTTCAAAAGTTGTAGCTTTACGAACCACTCCAACGTCTCTGAGGGCTTTATTGCCATTACGTTCCTGTTTCCTTGGAGATTGGTCTTTTAAAAAGCTTTTGCTAGGGCCCATGGCCTGTCGTCTGGAGATGAGAAGTCAGGGTATCTCCCAGGGAGGTTAGCAGCATACACTAAGCACAGACATGCCTGTCATCATTCCCAGGGGCAGCATGGGTAAATGACCCCAGGTCCTGCACACAGGCCTAATCTGATACAGCCATCTCTCCAAGGAATAGATCACCTGGGTCACTGACTTTACTGGAAGCCGAATTCTGTTGCCACTGAAGACAAGCTACTTTGTTTTCATTTTAAAAATTTTTTATTAATTTTAATTTTTTTATTTTATTGACATTTTGCCTGCATGCATATATTTGTGTGAGGGAGTTATAGGAAGTTGTGAGTTGCCATGTGGATACTGGGAACTGAACCAGGGTCCTCTGGAAGAGCAGCCAGTGCTCTTAACCGCTGAGCCATCTCTCCAACCCTGACAAGCTACTTCATAATGGTCTGGACGACCACAATCCAAACTCTTGTTCTATCTACAGATAGCCAGCGGCAGACAACCGGGTCACTGCAATTGTAAGGCCTTCTTTCTTAGAACCTAACACAGTAAGTGTACTTCTAAAGAGAACCCAGACTAATTTTCTAGGTTACCTAGACTCTGCTGAGTGCTCTCAAGCCTGCCAACCTTAGATGCCATGCAGCAGGCCTTCAGACATACGGCACACCATTACCAAGCCTTCAAGGAAGATCAGGGTCAGCAGGAGTGATGACAATTTCAAGCAGAGGAAAGACAGAGGCAATAGGGGCCAGCAACACAGCAAGAGCCAGTGAGTAATTAGAAAAATCATCTCGGAGAGCCATTCCAGGGTCCACTGCCAGAGTCACAGGCAAGCCCAGCCACAGCCACAGCCAATTAAAGAATAAGAGAGCAGTCCATTCTAGCCATGAGCAATCATGGAAGCAGCTGGGCAAACTGGAATAGAAGCCTAGTGCTACTGTAAGATCATCTCTGTTAGCAACATTCCCAGCTGTTTTATGTACGTGGACTCTGTGCTTTGAAATAACTCGCAAATAAACCACTGGGACCCAAAGCATCTCAGTATGTAAACAACGCAACAAACCTGTTCCAAGTCTCACCAGACGTTTGCTCATCATGGCTTCTCCTAGAGTAGCCAGATGTATTTCCAACCTATGGTTCTCCTAAGTGTCTAGGACAGTTTCCTCTTGTTGCTTCCACAACTTTAAAACTGAAAGAGTGATGCTCTTGTCTAAGTGTTTCTAAGCAGGCACATTCTGTGTCCTGGGCAGCTGTGTCCTGGTCCTCAGATCAATTTGGCTCAAAGGGGCCTGCATGCCCAGCTCTCACTAAAAACTCACCCTTGTGCAGAACTGGTCTTTCTTCATTCCGATCCCAGGACTCACATTCCCATCTGCTACCTGCTATCCTCTTTACCTAAAGCTCTCACAAGTCAGATCCCAAGGCCGCCCAACACCTGGCACTCCTTCCCTTCTAGCTCCAGCTCTTTCTGTCAGACCCTCTCACCTTCATAGGCTCCACTGAGACCCACCGCCGCACACCTGTGACACTCTGGCTCTACTGACAGAATGAGTGCAGAATTTCTGTTCACAAAACAAGACTCTGTCAGCAGCCACCATACACTCAGCAGTTAAGTCAACTCAGATTTTTGAGATCAGCAATGCTTCCAGAAATATATATTTATGCCAGAACCCCGACACAGAGGCTCAATCTTTGCACACGAGTGTGTGTGCAGGGGTCGGGGGAGGCAGGGTAGGGTTGTTTGTTTGTTTGTTTGTTTTTTTCAGCATAACTAGGGGTAGTGAGAATACTGCCCTGTAAAAAGGGCAACAACTAGAATTGAACCAAGCAAGAAGCTTAGATCCTATCTACCCTCTAGCATTCAAACCTCCTAGCTGCCCAGGGCTCCACAAGAAATATGGTTCTCAGCCAAGATGTCATCTTATCCCTCAGAAGGAAGAATATGGTTGCTTCTGCACTGCTTACAAGAAATGAAATCCACCAAGTGTGTAGTGACAGATTGTTTTTTTTAAAAGACTATATATATATAATGTATGTATGTATGTATGTATGTATGTATGTATGTATGTATTATTTAACCATTAAAAAAACAAATCCAAGCAACATGGAACCAAAGGCACTGTTAATTGAACTAAACAGGTAGAGACACAAATGCCACATGTATCTGTATCTGTATGCGACAGTTATCAGAGTTGATCTGACGGGAACAGAAGACAGATAATGGTAACGAGACAGGAAAGGCCAGGAAGAGACAGGAAGATTAGATACCTTCCACTGCACAGTGCGCTTAAGAGTTAGCAAAAACATATTTCATCTTTTATAAGGAACCATGAGAGGAGTGTAAATACAATTCCATACAAAGAAATTATCAACATTTACGAAAAGGAAATGGTAGTCACCAGATTGGATCGCTATACATCTATATATCCAATTATACTATACTCCATAGATATACCATTTAAAGAAAAAGAAAAAGAGTTAGTTCTAGCACTCAGACGGCAGAGGCAGAGGGTTGAGAGTTCAATGCCAGCCTGGTATATATCAAGTTCCAGGAAGGACTACACAGTGAAACATTATCTCAAAAACAAAAGAATCAAACCAACCAAAATATTTAAAAAAGGAGCAGTGGCTTCCTTCAAGCAGTCTTCTTTCTACTGTAGCCTAATATCAAACGTCACAGAGAGCAGGGCAGAGGCGGAGAAACACCAAGGTCACGTGTGGGGGCAGCACCTGGACACGGCGCTATAATCTGACGGTGGCTGATCACAGAGTCTTTCCTGCGAAACTGCCCAGGTAGAACAGCACGTCCGGTGTGGGCTAGGAACTCAGCTAGGGGCTCAGTACAGGGTAGGTGGAGTCATCTGTAGACAGCACTGTCCTGTCTGGGTGAAGGGCACTGCTGCATAACTAGAGCGTGTTCAGAACTCAGGGACAAGGAGTAGTGAACAGGGAGCTGGCTCTTGTGGGATCTCTGGGACATTGTTCACCCACCACAGGGCACCCGGATACAACTCCCGGTCTCCTTATGTTTTAGAATTCTTCTCTGTTTTCTGAGGTTCTAATGTTTCCAGATAAGCTGGTTCTAGCTTCCAAGGAGAGGAGTTAAACAGATTTTAGAGGTACAAGTTGGGTGCTGCCTCCTTTAGATGGGAGCCATGTGGCCTCGGCACTACAATAAGGACTAAATGCAAAACAAGACTGGGTCAGGGACTCTCGGGTCCAGTGGAGCCCTCCTTGGCCAGCTGCTGCTGAGGTCAGGCCTCAGGGAAGTACCCATACTGAGTACTAGGGCTACTGAGAACAACTAACTAAATATTGCCTTACTGTGGGCAGCTATGGGGCCACCGGTTGCTGGCTTGATGTGGAAGGCAGGAGACAGTGGCATGGTACACAACAAAACTGTTTGAATAACTTCTTCAAGATCCCGGCAGAAGAGTTCATAATCATCAGGCAGGCAAGGTACCTACTGCAGTAGGGGGCGGCCCAGGCCCAAGCTAGGCCTGTCAGTCAACTGAGGCTCTCTGACAGAGCTGAGATTGTCCTAACAGTGTCCAAAGTGGAAGACCTATAATCACCCAGCTGGGCCAAAAAAGCAGTCTAGTAGTCGGGAGAGCCATCAAAGGTGCCAGGTCAGAGTCAGAACCCAGTGGAAGTCTGTCCTGAGTGGCCAAGGGTCTGGTATACATCCAGCTGGAGGGCTCTTTTCTGCAGGCTTACTGCCAGAAGAATGGTTAGTTGAACTGTTCTGCTCCACGGGGGTGCACACACACACACACGGGGTCATGTCCTGAAGTACCGTCCATCTGCTGCCAAGGGTGTGCACTGGTGAAACTGGCTGCCATCTAGACAGGACTGCCAGGGCTCTGCCAATGGCACCTGCCATGAAGCATTCCGGGAGCAAAGGAGGGAAGTGCTCACAGAAGACCTGGTGTGGACAGAAGAGGCAGGCGCAACACAATAGGCCAAGGAACAGCTGGGCAGGGTGTAGCAGGCTGCCATTCCAGGTCAACGCTGAGGGCCAGGGGAGCTGAGCCAGTAAGAGTCGAGGGACTGTCAGATGCAGGCCATCATCCAAGGAAATCTGTCCAAAAAACAAGGTGGGGAAGAGCAGGAACCAGGCTCAACCATCACCACTGACTGGCAGGAGGAGGCAGCAGGCAGAAAACCCTCAGGAACCTGATTAGTTGCTCTGCATTGGGGGAGGCTCCCAGGGGCTGGCCCTGGAACTTGGAAACAGACAAATGCTGCCTGCGACTTTCAAGGTATAATGATAGATGCTGTCAATCCTAGAAGGGACCAGATCAGAACATCAGGGAATTTTAGGACAATGACAGAGGCAACTGTCATTTGTCCCATTTGTACTGAATGCTGACCACACACCTCCCACAAACTGGGTACTATTATCATTGCCAAGAAGAACGGTTAAGTGATGTGTATGCAGTCACATAACAGCTAGTAAACGGCAGCAGGGGAGCAGAACCTGGTTGCAGAGACAAGCTTAGCAACAGGTCACTTTGAAGGTTATGGGCTACCCTTCAGAGTGGAATGAGTGGGCTTGGCTGCCTGAACACTGTAAACTGCTAAGAACAGAGCACACCAAAACATCCCTGCTCATATAGCACCAGGCACACCTGACAGAAGTAGGTTGCCTTGCATTCTGGATTTCCAGAGAGACCACCGAGGGCAAAGCTACCCAATCCTGAGCACTTTCCCCTCATCCTCAGCCCAGTCAGTAACCTAGCACCCTCACCTCCAAAAGTGAAATTCTGAGTTCCACTTGGAGGTCTCCTCCTGTTGCCTCCAGCACATGGCTGAAGCTGGAAAGCTCCTTTTGATGGGTGGACCCACCCTCATTCCATGCTGCGGTCATCAGAAGCCAGACAAGGAAAGAGGACAAGGAACCCTCCTCTAGGGTTCTCACACTCTGCTCCAGTCTCTCTTGGGAGGGAAGCCCACCACTTGAGACCTCCTCTCAACTGTCTGCTTCTTCCCTATACACATAGCCCAATTCTCCGCAAGCTCTCCTAGGAGCACCGAGTCTTGCATATGTCTTCACAGCATGGTTTTTCATGTGTAAACCCAACCCAGAGTCAGTTTCTCCAAAAAGGTACAGCAAGGTTGATCTTTCTACCAGCATCTCCAAAGTGTCTTGCCACACTCAGCTGCCAGCACCACCAGCACTATTTCCAAGCATTTTAGAACATCCCAGGTAGACACCTGACTCACACCTGAAAGCCCGGCCCTTGACCTGGGATTCCCACCATAATCATCAGCCAGATACAGTCTCTCAGTGAGACCTCGAAGAGCTCACAGCCAGGCCCCAATCCCAAAGCTCGGCTGCCCACAAACACCCGTCGCATGCCCAGAGGTCCAGGGTGGCACCAAGACTTCTTGCCCCAACTGCGAACCTTAGATGTTATCTGCCTACTCACCTGCATGCCTGAGTGATCCTGGGCAACCTAGGAGAGAAGAGCCCCTACCCTTGCGCGAGCAGCCAACTTCTGCTTCTTACTAACTCTGAGCCAGTCACTAACTTTTTTGGGCCTCATGATCACCCCATGTCGCCCTCTGCATACCTGTCTGTTGAACTCTCTCGCTTCTTTGCACCATCCCTGACTGGCACTAGGTAATTTCGCTCCTTTTCCCGGACTGGACAACAATCTACGGGAAGACGGAGGGCCGCAGCGCATGGTAATCTTTCTCCGCAGGCCGGGCAATACCTAATACTCTGACTGAGTTCTGTGCTCCTGAGTCCCAGGAGACCCGGGAACAGAACTTGCCCGAAGCCAAAATGTGACTGGAGGACAGACTACCTGCACCACCCGTCCGCCAGAAACCGCCCTGCAGGACATTCAGATCACAAGCTCCCAGACAGCGAAGCCCACCTACCTAAGACTGCGCCAGGAGGGCCGCCAGGGTCAGAGGATCCGCTCAGGCAGAGGGGCGTACCTCCGAGGGCAGGATCCCACAGCCACCTGCAAAGGGAAGAGCGAGATCAGGTGAGCGGGGACGGAACTCAAGACAGAGCCCCCACCCAGGAGCCCCACCTCGCACCGCTACAGACCCCGCCGCGGAGATGCAAGCCTGACGCAGCCGGATCCTAGGAGCTTGCGGGTGCCTCGTCAGCCACGCCCCCTCGGCGTACGCGGCCACCCGCGACGTGCCCGCTCCGGAGCTCCGCACGCCCCAAGTTAGCCTTCCCGCGGGTCTGCGCGCGCACCTCGGCCCGCCGCGCCTGCGCCGTGAACAACGAACCCTCAGTCTTGCAGGCGTCCGGCGCCGGCGCGGGGAGTGATGGGAGCGCAAGCTCAGTACTAAGCGGAGAGGCCCGGTGCGCAGGCGCTGGGTGTCCTGGGCCTCGCAGGAGTAGGGACGGTTCCCACGCGTTCCCAGTCCTGGAGGACTTCCCGGGGACGGTGTGGGTCTAAAGGCTGAGGGCGTCTTGAGGCCTTCGGTACTTGAGTGGCAGCTGAGCCTTCAGGCCTGGGGAGCATATCTCCATGAGTGGCAAGTGTCTGTGTCTTGTCCCTAAGTAGCACTGACCCTTTGAGAGGCCAGGAGATGAGCCTATGTGCCCCTCACATGCTTTTGCATGGTTTGTCCCTGTAGCTCCTCCGCGTTCTTGTGGTGTCATCCATCCCACATCCCGGACATGTGTTTAGATAGGAACAGAAGAAGGCTTTGGTGCACCGTAATACTTCTGAAAGCAAGCACACACATAACACACCACCTCCCTGTTTGCCCTGCTCCGTGACTCCTTTCATGAAAGATCTCTGAAACGTTATCTGCATTTACACCCAAACTCATTCTCTTTGATCCTTGAAACGGGAATCAAAGATCACATTGTACCTTCCAAGGGTCTGTGGGCCTTTCAGTAGCCTGGGCCAAAAGCAATAAAAGTGGCACCCGGCCAGGAAACACCTCCTTGAAGTGTGAATGAAACTTGGCTTTTTTTTTCCTTCAGTTGTATCTTTCCTAATTGACCTGATAATTTAAACTTCCTCTCTTAAGGGAGGGGTTGTTTCTGTAAATTCCGATCACCCTCACGCCCCAAGCAGCTGAGCCAGTTAACAGAGTGAACAGCAGGCTTGTGCAAAAGACTACCCACTCAAGCCCCTCCTACATAGGCCTTTTTCCAAATTGCCTTTTGGGTTTTAGGGCATCACCTCAAATGTCCACGACAAAATTTAACATAGTAACCATTGTAAAGCAGCAGAGGTAATGTTAATAAATTCACAAGGCTGTGTAACTATTGCCACCATTTCCAGAACTGTCTTATCACACTAGAAGCTATCCATTAAGCACTGACTCGTCTCGGAACCCTGAGCTCCCACCATTTTGAGTCTGAATTTGAAATGTCCATTTGTGAATGTATGTAATTTCGTATGTTTTCAAGGCTTACCCATGCTGTAGCATGTACCTAAATTGCCTTCTTTTTAAGTGCTGACTGAGAGACTTTCGAGAAGGCTCTGACTGCTCTTGCATAGAACCTCAGTTTGTTTACCAGCACCTACACTGTGGCTCACAAATATCCGTAACTACAGTTCCCTAGTATCTGAGCACCTTTTCTAGTTTCTTGGGCTCTGAGCACATATATGGCCCACATATTACACGGAGGCAAAAGCACTCGTCCATATAAAAATAAACATTGTTTTTAAAGAGCCAGTCTTTAATCCAGAACTCAGGAAGCAGAGGCAAGTGGATCTCTATGAATTCCAGACCAGCCTGGTCTATATATTTACACATCTGTATCAAAAACACCCAAAAATAAACAAATGAAAGCTAATTGATCCCTCCTCTGAATGTCTGCATTTTCTTTACCCATCATCCCTCGTGACACTGAACTGTTTGTCCCTTTGGCCATTATGGGTATGGAATAATAGTGTTGTGGAATCACTGTGTCTTACGGTTTTTATTGCTTTGATGAAACACCACGACCAAAAATCGAGTTGGGGAGGAAAGGGTTTATTTGTCTTAAAAATTCAGATCATAGTCCAACATAGGAGGAAGTCAGGACTGGAACTCAAATTGGGCAGAAACCTAGAGGCAGGAGGTGATGCAGAGGCCACGGAGGGTACTGCTTACTGGTTGCTTTTTGCAGCTTACTCAGCCTGCTTTTTTTTTTTTTTCTTTTCTTTTTTTCGGAGCTGGGGACCGAACCCAGGGCCTTGCGCTTGCTAGACAAGCGCTCTACCACTGAGCTAAATCCCCAACCCCCCTGCTTTCTTATAGAACCCAGAACCACCAGCCAAATGATGAGGCCATCCACAATGGGCTGGGTCCTCCCTCCTTGATCACCGAATAGGAAAATGCCCTACAGACTACCTACAGCCTGATCTTATGGCATTTTCTCAGGTGAGGTTCCCTCCTCTCAGGTGACTTTAGCTTATGTCAAGTTGGCATAAAACTAGCCAGAGCACACTATAAAAGATGTTTGACTCCCTGGTTTTAAGTTTTTTAAAGGGTTATTTATTCATTTTACTTATATGAGTACACCATAGCTGTCTTCAGATACACCAGAAGAGGGCATTGGGTCCCATTACAGATGGTTGGGGGCCACCATGTGGTTGCTGGGATTTGAACTCAGGGCCTCTGGAAGAGCAGTCAGTGCTCTTAACCACTGAGCCATCTCTCCAGGCCAACAAAAGCATTTTTAAAAAGTCGGGTTGGGGATTTAGCTCAGTGGTAGAGCGCTTGCCTAGGAAGCGCAAGGCCCTGGGTTCGGTCCCCAGCTCCGACAAAAAGAACCAAAAAAAAAAAAAGTCATTGGATACTGCATGCACAAGCTCACACACATTGCACACATGCTAGTAATCACAAACATGCGTTTCTTTATCTACAGAGCTTTTGTTTATTTTCCGTTGGTCTATGTGTCTGATTTAATGCCAGTACCACACTGGTTTGAGTACTGTAGCTTTGTAGTTAAGTTTGAAATAAGGAAATATGGGGCCTTCAAATTTACTAACTCTCTTTCTTTCTTTTTCTTTTCTTTTCTTTTCTTTTCTTTCTTTCTTTCTTTTTCTTTTCTTTTCTTTCTTTCTTTCTTTCTTTCTTTCTTTCTTTTTTTTTTTTTTTGCTAACGGTTCCTTTAGAAGTTATGTGAGTTTTAGCAACCCCCTTCTGTCTTACTGAGATAGTATCATTCTATAGCCTACATTGGCAGCTGAGGTATATTGCCTCTTGCCAAATAGTTTCTATCACAGCTGTTTGACTGTGTTGATGCAAATCCACAAACACTGACAATTGTACGTGGGGTGCCTGTATATCAACCTATGCACATATCACACACACACACACACATGATTTATCTGAGATCCTGCTGTCTCAGCTTCTTCCCTCAAAACTGCAGGGATTACAGGCAGATACCACCACAGCTGGTTTAGAATAGGTTTTCTATTTTTTTTCCCAAAACACCATGGAAGCATTAATAGAAATCGCTTAAGTCATTAAATCACTTAAGGTGTATTGATGTTTTGAAATAATGTGCTGGGATTCTGGGTGTGGTGGCACATACCTTTACTCCCAGCACTCAGAAGGCAGAGGCAGGTGTATCTCTAAGTTCAATACCAGCCTGATCTACATAGCAAGTTCCAGGACAGACCCTGTCTCACATACTCTTTAATCTGGGGTTGAAGAATTTCATGTTGTTGGGGTTTTTTTTCTCCATCTTTATTAAATTGGGTATTTCTTATTTACATTTCAAATGTTATTCCCTTTCCCAGTTTCCAAGCCAATATCCCCGTAACCCCTCTCCATCCTCCCCCCATTACCACCCTCCCCCCAACAATCACGTTCACTGGGGGTCCAGTCTTGGCAGGGCCAAGGGCTTCCCCTTCCACTGGTGCTCTTACTAGGATATTCATTGCTACCTATGGGGTCAGAGTCCAGGGTCAGTCCATGTATAGTCTTTAGGTAGTGGCTTAGTCCCAGGAAGCTCTGGTTGCTTGGCATTGTTGTTCATATGGGGTCTCAAGCCCCTTCAAGCTCTTCCAGTTCTTTCTCTGATTCCTTCAACGGGGGTCCTATTCTCAGTTCAGTGGTTTGTCGCTGGCATTCGCCTATGTATTTGCCATATTCTGGCTTTGTCTCTCAGGAGAGATAAACGTCCAGTTCCTGTCAGCCTGCACCTCTTTGCTTCATCCATCTTATCTAGTTTGGTGGCTGTATATGTATGGGCCACATGTGGGGCAGGCTCTAAATGGGCATCCCTTCAGTTTCTGTTCTAAACTTTGCCTCCCTATCCCCTCCTAAGGGTATTATTGTTCCCCTTTTAAAGAAGGAGTGAAGCATTCGCATTTTGGTCATCCTTGAGTTTCATGTGGTCTGTGCATCTTGGGTAATTCAAGCATTTGGGCTAATATCCACTTATCAATGAGTGCATATCATGTGTGTTTTTCTGTGATTGGGTTACCTCACTCAGGATGATATTTTCCAGTTCCATCCATTTGCCTAGTAATTTCATGAAATTATTGTTTTTGATAGCAGAGTAGTATTCCATTGTGTAGATGTACCACATTTTCTGTATCCATTCCTCTGTTGAAGGGCATCTGGGTTCTTTCCAGCTTCTGGCTATTATAAATAAGGCTGCTATGAACATAGTGGAGCATGTGTCTTTGCTGTATGTTGGAGTATCTTTTGGGTATATGCCCAAGAGAGGTATAGCTGGGTCCTCAGGTAGTTCAATGTCCAATTTTCTGAGGAACCTCCAGACTGATTTCCAGAATGGTTGTACCAGTCTGCAATCCCACCAGCAATGGAGGAGTGTTCTTCTTTCTCCACATCCTCGCCAGCATCTGCTGTCACCAGAGTTTTTTTTTTTTTTTTTTTTTTTTTTTTTGTTCTTTTTTTCGGAGCTGGGGATCGAACCCAGGGCCTTGCGCTTCCTAGGCAAGCGCTCTACCACTGAGCTAAATCCCCAACCCCTAATAAAATCCCTTGATTTTTTTTTCTTTTTCTTTTTTTTTCTTTCGGAGCTGGGGACTGAACCCAGGGCCTTGCGCTTGCTAGGCAAGCGCTCTACCACTGAGCTAAATACTCAGCCCCACTGAGCTAAATACCCAGCCCCAGAGTTTTTGATCTTAGCCATTCTCACTGGTGTGAGGTGAAATCTCAGGGTTGTTTTGATTTGCATTTCCCTTATGACTAAAGATGTTGAACATTTCTTTAGGTGCCTCTCAGCCATTCGGCATTCCTCAGCTGTGAATTCTTTGTTTGGCTCTGAACCCCATTTTTAATAGGTCTTTTTTTTTAAGTTTTAGTTTTTGAGCCCAGGCTATTTTCAAGTTTGCTGGAGAGCCAAGGATGGCCTAAAATTCTTGATCCCCATGGCTTTACCTAAAAATACTGGGATTACAGGCACACATCTCTATGTCTGGCTATAATAGCTGCTTTAAATTTCAGTTCCAGGGGCTGGAGAAGTGGCTCAGTTATTAAGGACCTGAATTCAATAGCAATCAGACAATCACATGGTGGTTTTTCTCCTCTCTCTCTCTCTCTCTCTCTCTCTCTCTCTCTCTCTCTCTCTCTCTCTCTCTCTCTCGTATATATATACATATATCTCATATATATATACAAATATATCATATATATCACACATATTATATATGTATATCCTCTTTGGGTTAAAAAAAAAAAACACCTTTCAGATACAGGATGGACTTTCTGTAGAAACCCTGAGCAGGTGCCTCACCTTGTCAGGTACTTGGGAAAACATCCAGGAGGGAAACCTTACACTGAATACTAACCAATCATTGGAGGAAAAGCCAACCAAGGCAGAAGGCTAAAGCGCCTCTCTGGGCTATGACAACCACATGGCAGAAAGACCAGGCAAAAGCTGACTCTGGTGGCTCAGTACTCGAGGCAGAGGCAGGCCGACCTCTGTAAATTTGAGACTTGAACATAGGAAATCCCAGACTGGTCGGGCTACACCGAGACTGTTTCAAAAGCAAAAAAGAAAAGCTAGATAGAGTCGGTTGTGTGCTGTTGGAGAACGTCCATGGCAGAGGATCGCTTCGATCCAATTGGCCCCTGGTGGCATCAGGCATCAGGTCCTCACAGCATTCTCTGGTGAAGTGGGTGGGGCAGAATGAGCTGGTGATTCTCTGTCTTTGTGTCTGGGTCTCCTAGTGGAGTTCCCCGCCCTGGCATGTCTCGGCGCTGGGAAGCTGACAGGTACAACACCTGAGAGAATGAAGCAAGGGAGTGGAGACTTGGCCTTGCAGACAAGGGCTGATGGGAACAACAGACGCCATTTACACACAGTTTCACTCCCGAGACTTTGAAAACTAAATACTCCCCAAGCTATGGAAACCCAGCCACTGGCTGAGTGCTAGAACTTTATTATTATAATGGGTCGGCCCAATTCCAGCCACCACAGGCAGAACAATGAACCATTGAAGCTCTCTGAAGGTCTTGCTTCCCATCCACCCTCTCCCTCAGGCTGGAACCTGGTACTGAGGCCTGAGAGGGGAGGGCAGTAGGGCAGGCATGCCTAAGTCTTGGCTTTGCTATCAGCTCACAGGGACTCCTGTGGGGGGGGGTCTGAGAAGTGCTTTCCTCATGCACCAAGCAGGGGCCCCATAAAAACTACAAGAAGAAAAGCATTTGCAAAAGGGCTTTACACTGACACTCCATTGTGCAGTGGGTCAGGAGCTAACTGTATCTGTTTCCACAGAAGTTCTGTGAAGATGCTGGAGACAAAAGGTGTTCTCATCATGCCTAGCCTGTGTGCCTTTCTAACATACATACAACATGAAACATAAAAAAATAAAACAACATGAAACATAGAACAAAGGAGACATCAGGGTACCTCCTGGCTCATGCCACGGTGCTCATCCTCAGATCCATGACCAGTGCAGGGCCCTAGGGTGGGTGGCTGGCAACTGGGGCAGGGAGCTGAGCCCCTCTGGCTCCCAACCCACAGTTGCTATGTAACAAGGTCACACTATATCTTGTTTATGGTCCTGCTTTATTCCCAAGCATTTTGTGTTATTTGATCATCAGTTTTAAGCCCAAAATATCCAATTTTATTGGGAGAGAAAAAATTTAATTTTATGGAACTACAAGGCCCAATCGCTGTCCCATGAAATCCTAGAGGGGTTTGGGCCGGGTCTGCCTTGCCCATTGCTTTTGCCTTTGCCCCTGGCTTTGAGTTTCCTCTCTGAGACGAGGCCTTACCCTGCCCAGTGAGGCAGCTGAGAGTCTGGTGTCAAGAGACTCCTCAGGTCTATCTGGATTGGATTTCCAGCCTATGAATGCCCAGCACCCTGCTCTGTCCCTGGTGAAGGTTAGTCTGAACACAGAGAGCCTATGAGGGGAGTCCTCTTACTGCCTATTGGGAAGGCCTCGTGTGCTCCTCAGATAGCACTGGGACGACTCCTGGGACCCCAGCTTGGGTTTCAGGATTAGGGTAACCTGAGTATCATAAAGCCCAGCAGGGCTGAGATTAAGCGGGCTCAGGTCTAAGATGCTTTGTCAGGCCCCCGGGAGATGGGAAGGTCTCCGCACTGCCCTTGCAGTCACAGGTGCTTGGCTGTGGACCAGAAACACGAGAGCTCTTGGAGGACTTAGGGAGCTGGGTATGGCAAGGGGAAATTGCAGAAGCCACCGCCAGCAGCAGGGATGGTTCTGCAGGAAACCATGTCTGAGCAGCCATGGCCTTGGCTGACTCATCATCAAATGGTCCTTCTGTTCCTCCCCCTCCCAGGCCAGCTCCCTGTCCAGAGTGGACAGAATCAATCGTGGAACATTGTAGATCTGGGCCATACCAGGTGGGCATTGGCAGGCATGAATGTGACATGACACAGGTAGGACTACCCTCAGCTGGTGGGTGAGCAGGGAAGTGTGGCTGCAGTTCCTTACTAAGGACCTGTGTGTGGCACCAATGGAAGTTCCGTCATTGTCTTCAGCCACTGTCAAAACCTCACCTTGTCATGAGTTCTAGAAACAGGAGCCATGTCCCCAGCAGTGTGTCCTGGACTTTGGAAGTAGGTTACAAATAAGGCATGTAAGACCTGATGCCTGGGGGCTGGAGAGATGGCTCAGAGGTTAAGAGCACTGACTGTTCCTCCAGAGGTCCTGAGTTCAATTCCCAGCAACCACATGGTGGCTCATAACCACCTATAATCAGATCTGGTGCCCTCTTCTGGCCTGCAGGAATACATGCAGGCAGAAAGCTGTATGATGTGTACATAATAAATAAATAAATGTTTAAAAAAAAAAAAGACCTGATGCCTCCTGCCTCAAGCCCTCTATCCATCAGCCTGTGGTCCAGTGCTATCTCCCAGCTCTCTAGAGGCCTCTTGGCACCCTGTGTGAAGAATCTTCTGCCCAGTTATTTCATATCCTGACTATTTTGAGTCATGGTTGGGCAAGCCCTCACCAGTCTCTGTGGGAAACTTTTTCTCTACCCTGTCTGGAATGGTTGCTGAGCAATTGGGCCAAGGCGATGGCAGGATAGAGGTGTCTCCACAGCTCTTGAGTCTCCTATGTCACCTGGAAGAAACCACTCACAGCACCAGGGAGACCTTCACCTGGCTGTGAGGGACAAGCAGGGACTGGGCCTAACAGCGCCCTCCTGCTGCTTTCTACTGTAAGAGCAAGGCACACATGTGTGGTTCCGTTTAGCCATTTGTGCCTTTTCCTAGTTCAGGAAGTACACAAGGAGCAGCCCACAGTAGTACAGCCTGAGCCTGGATTGAAAATCACAGCCCTGTGCACTCTGCTGGCTCTAGGCTTCCAGTGGGACCAGCACTTTCTGGAGATGAGGAGAGGAGAGAGGATGAGGCCAGCTCAACAGATGGAGAGGCTTGCACTCAGCTCGGGCTCCTCAGGGAGGCCTTGTGCTGAGGGCTTATTAGGGCAGGTTTGAGAGCTGTGGTGGTTTGAATAAAAATGGCCCCCAGAGGGTTGGGGATTTAGCTCAGTGGTAGAGCGCTTGCCTAGCAAGCACAAGGCCCTGGGTTCAGTCCCCAGCTCCGAAAAAAAGAAAAAAAAATGGCCCCCAGAGGCTCATATATTTGAATGTTTAGTCATCAGGAAGTGGCACTACTTGGGAGGGATTAGGAGGTGTGGCCTTATTGGAGGAACTGTGTCACTGGGGATGGACTTCGGGGTTTCAAGGGCCTAAACCAGGTCCAGTGCCTCTCTTTTCCTGCTGCCTGTGGCACCAGATGCAGAACTCTCAGTTACTTCTCTATCGCTGCTGTTCTCCTGCTAGGATGAGAATGAATTAAACCCCTAAAACTGTAAGCAAGCTGCAATCAAATGCTTTCTTTTCTAAGAGCTGTTGTGCTCATGGCGTCTCTTCATAGCACTAGAACACTGGCCAAGACAGGGGTCGCTGCTTGAGTTCCCCAGATGACCAGGAGTCTGGAAATCTTTGTTCTAGCCCCTGCCCCAGTTAGTGTTGGGCTAAGGCTCCTACACTCAGGAAGCCCTCAGGAAGCTCACAGCCTGCAAGTTTGGGGCCAGAATACACTTTCCTCCTGGACTGGAGGTGGCCCCCAGGAACCAGGCCTGTCTCAGGTCATTCGGATGGAGAATCAGTTCGCAGGTGCTTCCAAAGGGAGTCAGGCCCATGGCCCACTCCTAAGCATTCGGTGCCTATCTGCTGGCCTCAAGCTGCAGGAATGCCCACTTACGTCTGGGTGTGACTTCACTCAGTCCCTGTGTGTGTCCCAGTTGAGACTAAGGATGGGCTGACTAGGGAGGTAGGAGGACAGACAGGCAGAGGTCAGGCCAGGCACTGTAAGGTGGTGGCCTTGCCTGGAGTATGTCACCCAAGGTTACTAGATACAGAGAAAGCCATATCCAGAGGGACAGGTAAGGCAGAGGGAAGGGGAAGCAGGGACAGACAGGCCAGTTTTGACACAATCATGTGTTTCATATAGTAGAGCTTCTGATCAGGAGATCAGAAACCTTGAGCCTTAATAGTGACATGGCCTTGTTTGTTTGAGGCAAGGTTTCTCTGTGTAACCCTGGCTGTCCTGGAACTCACTCTGTGGACCAGGCTGGCTTCTAACTCAGAGATCTGTCTGACTCTGCCTCCCAAGTGCTGGGATTAAAAGTGTGCACCACTGCCACCTGGGGTGACAATGGCCTTTAAATTCTGAATTTCTTGAAGGGCACAGCCCCCCCTAACAGATAGGCTTGACAACTGTCTCAAGGTGTTCTAAGAAGTCCCGGCTGGCCCATAGCTCCAGGAAGCATGCAGTGTGTGAGTGCTGGGAGTGGGGAAGATAAGTTTGCCTGGTTCTGTATCACACTGGGACTAGGGCCCCAGACCCTGGTGGCATCGCCTGGGTTCTGTTTGGGCACTACTGCTGGGGTGGCTACTTGTAGAATGGAGCCATATGTCAAAGTAGCAAAGAACAAAAATGTAGATCTCAGGGGCAAGCTTGTATCTGAGGCCTCAGATAGACACTGTTGTTTCTTACAGGCTGGCAAGGGTGCCCAGTCGGGACACAGGGATAACTGTCACTCCCAGTAAGGTGGGAAGTACACATGCCCTCTGATGCCAGCCGAGCAGAGGTCGGATCCCCAGAGGGTTTTATGATACTCGGAATGGGAGTGGGGTGCAATCTCAGCAACCATTACCCTAAGAACCAATAGCCCCTTTTCTATCCTCTGCTGAATTCTCCCAGAGCCTTGCTGGGCTCTGACCTCCACTACTGTACCCTCAGTCTGGCCCTCAAAGCCACTGTCACCCTTCTCTGTGCACCTGCTGCACAGGGATCTCAGGACAGCATGCACGAAGTGGGGATGGCGTGGGCAGAGGCAAAATGCTAGAGATGGGCACTTCCCAAGACACTCAAGACACTGAAGCAGGGAGGGAGCTCCTACCGCTCCTCTCCTTCACATCCTTGTGCAATCCAGAGCCACAAGCAGAGGTGTGTAAAACACTGCCGGGGGTAATTGCAGGTTACATAGAACAGTCTGAGGAATTAAAAACATATTTTCATTGCATCATAAAAACATGCAAAGGCAGGGCAGAGGCGGCCCAGGGGAGCACCTGGCCCTGGGTTGGGGAGCACCTAACCCTGGGGCATTCTAGCCTTTGTTGCATTTTCTGGTCCAGAGATGGAGCTGGCCATGCAGCTCTGTAGGGTAGACACTCAAGCAGATGCCATTGCTGACGCAGGTCATCCACGGGTCCTGTTTCTGGCACAGCTCTGCCTTCAGCGCAGGGCACAACAGCCCTCGGTGAGTGGTTCAGGATAGTTACTAGTCTGCGCATTTGCCCCGATGGGGTCTTCTAGGTTTTGTTCTGCTCCACAGATAACTGAGTGAGGGCTCTGGGCCCAGTTCTCTCTTGAACACTGGGCTGCCTTTGTGGCCTCTTAAACCTCCCCCTTGTGCCCCATAGCCAGGCCAGTGTTTGCAGCTGTATGGGCCAGCTCACTGCTCTGGTGAGGCCTGGGCCTAGAGCATTCCGTTGTCTGTGGAGCAGGACTAGGAGGACCCCAGTGGGGCAGTGCACAGACTAGTAACTATCCTGAAGGGGCTTTGGGGACATGAATGTATAGATGTCACTGGTTGGCTGGGTAGTAGGCAAGAAGCTCTAGGCCAGTGTGTGCAAAGGACGAGTCACAGCTGCCTCTATTGGATCATCACCAAGTACCAAGGCCACTTTCAGGTGCTTGCCTGCCTCCATGGCAGGGACTGCCCCCCCAGGACTGTGGTAGCCATGGAATGCACCTGGCCAGACTCCAGAAGGTTTCCACTCCACTGGCCTGAAGCAGCAGATGTTAGCTGACCTCTTCTGTCTCTGAGGCAGACGAAAACTCAAGCTAGAGGAGCACCCTGCCCCCCACCAGCCACGCCCCAGAATCCTGGCAGGCTGGGGCGCGCCACCAGTGGTGCATTAAATAGGACATGGCTGATCTGCCTCTGCACTTGGCACCTTAATTGGGCGTCTGAGAGAGCCCTGCACACTTCCACTTCCAGCCGGGCTCCCGTAGGCCCATTAAGGTGCAAACACATTCCTTTGTTGGCTGACAAGCAGGGTCCCATCCAAGGCTCCCGGGCCAGGCTAAGTGCTGTTTTCTTAAGGAAGACATGAGATTAGCCTCTGCGAAAGCCTCAGCATACTGCAAGGCTCTGCCCCTCACCGTCAGGGCTGTCTCTCCCTACAGTGACTGACAGGCTCTCCCTAGCCCATCAGGCTTCAATGTGGAGGATTAGCCAAAACCAGTCCACAAGCTGACTTGGAGGGCCACAGTGGAAATCTCAGTAGGTGAATGAAGCTCAGTGCAGAGATAGAAAACCTCATACAACCTTGCTTCACCCTATCCTCCTATTCCTGACCCTTGATGGCTGCTGGGGCTAGGCCACCCTTGCTCCAAGATGTACACAGAGGCCTTACAGAAACGGTCCAGACCTCAGCAGGAGGTCCAGTATGGAGCCCTAGAAGACATCTTCAGACCTGAGCCTGTAGTTGAAGGGAGGATGAGGATGGTGGGAAATGCTGGGTCCTACCAGGGTAAGGGTCAGGTCAGTTCCAGTGGCTGCTGGGAACTCTAAGACACTGCAGCTCCATATATTATGGTTCTGGTGATAGCAAATCCTGATTAGAAGCTACTATCATGTGACACTGGGCAGTCCTGGGGATAGCACACACAGACACACTTTAGTAAAACACGCTCTTTATTAGCACTCCAGAAATGCCAGGGGTTCAAACCTGGGCAGCCCACGTGGGGGTTTCTGCACAGGCCGTCATCATCTGACACTGGCAGTGTGTGAAGGCTGGCCAGAGGTTAGAGGGGGCAGTCATCCCTGCAGGACACACACCATCTATTCAGATACACAATGCTCCATCCACATCTTCTCAGATCTCTGCGAGGCAGCAAGGCCTTCCAGTCCTGTCAATAACAGGTGGGGCTCAGCCTGGGCCAATCCCTCAACTGGCCTAGCCATGTTTACCCCAAACCACACGAGGTCCTTGAGAGACTGAAAAGAAGCCCCTAAAGAGAAACCTCCCTACCACCCTCCCCAACCCAAACTAGGCAAAGAGAGCACTGCAGTTGCTACAAAAATATTTTGATAAAAACATAAACTGAGTACTTAACAACAACAACCAAAGACCCCTGAATGAAAGGAATAATATTCTGGGAAGAGCTTCCTTCTCTAGGGCACTTGGTGTCAGATGCAGCCCTGGCTTGGAGACGCTGTGATGGAGCAGGTGCACGAATGCCCAGACAGGCTCCTGTCAGAGAACCACTGCTCAGATGCTCAGACAGATGGCGGGCATCTTGAGGGGAAGGACTTTGTAGAGCCTCCTCAGTTCAGGAGAGTTGTCACCAAGGCCCAGACCAGGAAGAGGTGACAGCCAAAAGAGACAATCAGGATGGGCTGTGGCTTGCAGATCAAGGACTGGGGATTCTGGAGGATGCTGTCAGACAGAGGTGTCACCTCAGAAAACTACAGTGGCTGGTGATGCACTGGGACTTCTGGCTGCCCACTTGGCCAGCCTGGCTGCACAAGCAAAACCATCCATGTGGTGGCCGGTGAGCCGTGCACACGGGCAGTGTCTCCACCCTCTGGGCACGGAGGAAATGAGCCCACATAGACTCACTGCCCACAGGGACAACTGACACAAGGGAGCAGCACCTGACACTGCCAGCAGATACTGGGAGCCCAGCTCGTGACACCACTGCATGTGGGGAACAGCAATGACCAGGCAGGCAGGGATCTTTGATGGTTCCCCCTTTGGCCTTCTTTCTAGGCTACCAGGCCTGATGAAGGGGAGGAACTTACCTGTTCTAGGTAGCTTCACCATGTGCCTGGAATCATGCTGGCACAGTGGCTCCCATGACAATAGCTAGGTCCAGGTGTCTGAGAGCCTTGTACTGGGCACATGGCAGGCACAGTGTGTATCCTTAGCTCAGCAGGGATGGTAACTTAACCTCAGCAGCCAGTCACAGTAGGATCCAGGCCAGAGCGCTTGGAGATGTGCAGCTTAACCACCTCCTCAGAGCAGGTGGGGTGGATCCCTACTGTCTGCATCACCTGTGCGTATGAAGCCCCACACCTGCACACATCGAGAGAGGAACGGTAAGTGGTCAGCGCAGGGAGGTCTGTCCATGGCACTCTGCCTTGGGGAAGGCCTCAGAAAGTGTCTGGTTTCCTTACTGAGTCAGCACAAGAATATCTCTCCCCACCTATGCTGGACTGCTCACTGCCTCCCAGCAAATACCCACTATTCACAAACGCCGAGGTGCTACCCTCCTCAGGCCCTCCTAGCCAACCTTTCCTTGGGTTGCTGTCCTGGCTGCCTGTTCTCCAGTCCTAATTGCCCCTTCCTCGAGGCCTGCTCTATCACTGTCAAGATATGGCAAGGATCGCCCAGTCCAGTCACTTTTGACTACAGCCTACACCGGCCCAGCCAGCTCTTCTGCTCAGAAATCTACCCATGGATATATGGCACCCAAGCACAAGGCCAGGAAGTTGGTTGTTCTGTGGATGGCATTCTGTCTACTCAGAGTAAGTGCATGAAGGGAGGTAATCTAGCCCAGACTAACCACTGGTCCTATGAGAAAAGCCTCCACTGTCAGCCATGGCATCTCTTGGCCTCTAAGATCTGGTCTCAACCCAGGTGCCCCAGCCTAGCGGCTAAAGATCAATAGATTACTTACTGCTGTGGGCATTCCAGGTGGCTACATGTCCACCTGCATTAACGCACATTCTCGGTGAGTACGACCTAGCTCTTTGGAAGGTACAGCACTTACAGACACCCTGCTGTCCAGGTGGTACAGAGTTGAAACCAACAGCTTTCCTATGTGCAAGCCCTGTGCAATGCAGGGTTTGGCAGGTAAACACCCCACTTGGACAACAGGTGCACACTTTTCAAATACAGCCAGGAGTTCCTAGTGAGAGGTCCAAGGCCTCCTGACCAGGTCTAAAATATCAGTGTGAGCCCTCCACCAGCCTCCTCAAACCACCACTGTCTCCACCTGCGGGCAGGGGAGAACCACCATGCTCTACAGCCTCAGGGGTTGCTCTGCCACAACCAAAACTGTTCTTGGTATTTTAATAACATGGCCAAACGAGTGAGGCTGATTCCAGGCCTTGGTGTGCGAGGAAAGAGCTGCCCAGTGTGACTGTGTGTCTGAGTCCCTGGCTAAGGCTGAATGAGTTTTTGTGTGTTTTGTGTGTATTTATGTGGCATGTACGTGTATTCATGGTTCTGCAGATAGAACCCTGGAAGAAACAGGGGCGGGCAGGCATAGGGAAAAGCAGACAGGAGAAGGTGTGTGGATATCTGGGTCCCCAGTGGCCTAGGGGCATGTGTGGTCAAGAGCTGGGTTTTGGGGATGAGAGGTCTAGGGACAGGGGAGAGAGGATTTCAACAGAGGGATAGGGTTTGTGTTGGAGGACTGTGTGGGTGAGATGGGATTTGGACCAGATCCCTAGCTGGGGCCACACCTATCATAGGACAGCAAACCTCAGGCCTACCTGACCTACAAATGTGTTAGGGCAATGGCTGGTGATAAAGTTCTCCCAGGCATGAGCTGTAAGTCCCAGATGAGCCCATCTTTGGAATGTGTATGTGTTGTCCTTAGGAGACCTTCAGCAGAGCTACCACATGGTACTTTATTCCAGAGTAAACTACAGGACCCACGAGCAGGTGCGGCTTCTCCTGAGCATCATGCTGGAGCCTGTGTGGATGATGTCTACCATGGATGTGAGGTGTGGGTGATAGTAAGCAGAGCATCCACACGACCGGCTGGGCCAGGGAGAGCCCTGAGATTGATGGGACAGGGCTGTCCCACAGCACATTTCCATCCATGGTGCTGCATGCGGAGTCACTGCCCAGATAATTCAGTTGCTGGAAGACTTTCTGAGAGTCTCTTTCTATAATACTGATATTGTTAACATGCAAAGAGCGTTTCATAACCCAATAATTGTAGCACAGACACTAGAAAGAAATCCACAGAATACACACAGACAATTCATAGACGATAGAAACAGAAACCAACAGTGGAAGGCTGGAGGAGGGAGGGTTCAACCTCCCTCATGTTGGCCATGCCCAGGGCTGCAGCCATCCCTGCTTAGGACCTTTGGCTAGAGAAAGTCACTCTCCTGCCGTGTTTGCCATGGCTGAAGCAGGCTGAAGGATGCCTGCTGCAGACATGTACAAACTCCCCTCCCCCAGAAGTGTGAACCCAGCAGCTTCCACTATTGTCGAAACAACAAACATACTGTACTATCAAAACACAGAGGGAAGCAGCTACAGTTCAAAATGGCTGGGGTTATACAGGACTTACTGGATCCCAAGAGCAAATCCTTGTGTGACTTCTCCAGCGTTGGGGCCAAGGAAGTGCAGGCCCAGTACCAGTTGTGGGGGCTCCCTCATGCATACCATCTGAAAGCCACAGTGTTTTTGACTATCACTTAGCCACAGGGGACCCACCCAACCGTAGGGGTCTGCTGTGTCCCGTCTCTGCAGCCCTCATGAGTTCCCATTTTCAGCAGTGAATATTTACAGTCAATTTGACAGGACCTACTAGACACCCAGAAGACAAAATCTATGAGGAAGTGTCTACATTGGCTTCATTGTGGTGGACAGACCCATTACAATTGGTCAGCACCATCCCATAGGCTACCCATTGTAACTGTGGGCTGAACCACCCCATGGGTCACCCACTGTAACTGTGGGCAGTACCATGACATGGGCTGGGATCCAGACTACATAAAAAAGAGAATATGAGCTAAGCATCAGCACCTAGCTGTTTGCTTCCTAACTGCAGATGCAAAGTGATCAGCTGTTTCAGCTCCTGCCACCACGCCTTCCCTTAAACTGTGAGACCAGCAAACCCTTCCTTCCTTAAGCTGCTTTTGCAGACACTCTGTCACATGGGGAAAGTGGCTAATATTTGCTGTTCTACCCTGTGGATAGCAGAGCATTCTCCACTGGAAGCTAGCTTTTCCCCTTAGTCCCGGTGTACCTCACCCCTGGTCCCTAAACATGCTCACCTTTATGTAGCACTGTGATGCATCCCGATCTGCCACTGTGAACTCTAGGGGCTTGTAATATGCATGGTAAACCTGAGAGACAAGACACCAGCACCCGGATCAGGGGCCATGCCCAAGACAGGTCTATAGTCTTATAAGCAACAGAAAAAGTGCAGGGAAGGCAGGATTCTCAGGGACCCAAGGGCACTGGTGTGACCCAAGGGTTATAGTACAAAATGTGGAGACATCTCAGCTGGTTGCAGAGGATACGTCCTCCTTTGTTCAGGCAGCCTGTCCCCACAGCCAGGTAGTCTGCAGACAGACCCTCGCCCGCCAGATCTCAGACTCCCCACCCACTGGACACCAGGGGAGAGTAGGCATCAGGCTGCCGAGGTGACACTAGCCGTGAGACAACACAGAGCCAGTGGTTTGAGCATCCCCAAGAAGTAGATGTTGGGTGGATCCTGGCCTCCCCAAGGGCAATGCAGACTGGACAGGGAGACCTTGGGCAAATCGCTGGTGTGTGAGTGGCCATCCTACTCGTGTAAGGAGAAATGGCTCTCAGATGGCTGCCTGGCCTCCCCAACACACGCTGGTGCTGGCTTGGCCTGAGCCTCAGCTAAGAGGAGGGGCTGGGCAGGCCCCAGTCTCCCTGGAGCTGTGGAACAAGGGCTTTCAGCACCCATGAAGGGCTTGACAGTGTGTTCAGGGCTGCAGCCATATAAAAAATGAGCAGGGCCCCACATGTGCTACACAGCCATTATTAATTAATAGGGCTTCAGAGAATATTGTTCTAAGCAAGACAGAACTGAAGAAAAAACAAACAAGAATGTTTGGCCATTCAACATCATGAAACATAAAACATTATAAAATGCTATGAACACATGTCCCAGTGTACTTATGATGAATCTAACAAAAATAGCAAATAAAGTGTTGGGAAGGCAGGCCTGTCAGACCTGTCTCCATGATGGAGGAGCCTGGGTACACGGAGCGGGCAAACTCTACAGCCTAGTGACCTGGGCCTCACAGCTGCTGCATCAGGAAGGCCTGCACCAGTCTTTCAGCTTCTACTCTGTGGCAGCTTTCAAAGCTTCCAGCCACCTCAGCCTACCCTGAAGGTACCCTAGGGGCCACAGCCAGCCTGCTGCTGCAGACTCCCCAAAACATCCTGGCCCGATGAAAATCCTTTAGCCTAGGATGGTTCCAGTCTGAGCCATTGGGCTTGGAGGCACTAGAAGAGCTTAGGAAGAGGACAGAAATTTGGGCTGGTGTCCTGCCTGTTGGAAACTTCAGGAGAGTCCCAGGAAGGTGGAGGGACAGGTGGGTAGGAGTGGACCAGCCTGGGCAAGAAGGTGGAGGAGCCATTCAGGTTAAAGGAGACTCTTCCCCCTAAGAGTTAGGGAGAGCCCTACAGAGCAGCACCAGGACCCGAGACCTTCTGTTCCAAGCTTTCTGCACACTGAAGTAGAATGGGCACCAGATGTCCAAGGCTCTGGAGGGAACCCCAACAGTGCTTACTGTATATACAGCGTAGTCAGGGGCGGGGCACTGGAGGCTACCAGATCACAGGACCTCAGAGGAAGGCAGCAATCGGAGACCCAGGAGGACACCCATACAGCAGGGTGGGACATTCAGTGGGACCACAGAAGCTTCGGTTGGCCACACTCTAAAGCTGCCAGAGGCTTCCCTTGTTTCTGGAGCTGCTCTCCGACACCCCTGTCCTGTGGGGGCCCCACACTATGCCCTGCCAAGAACGCCAATTCATGGAGGGGCTCTGTGGGGGAGAGTCCCCTACCTCTATATGCTCCTGGCCGTGGAGAGCCACAGCCTCCTCCTCAGACAGTCCCACACAGCCATACTCCAGTGGTGTAAAGACAGTTGTGGGGACCTGGAAAGTAGGTCTGGAATCAGATATGCCTTTTGTGCATCGTTTACCCCTCACTCCAGCCCCACCCCCACACCGCCACATTCCCAAATTGAAACTGCATCTCCTGAGTGACACTTGAGCAGTAATCTGAGGCCAGGGACCCAGCCATACATTATTAGCACAGCAGGTGGCCACTCATTGTTCCTGGGCTGGACCAGGAGCAAAACTACATGCATCCCTTTCTCTAGAAGAGGGAATGAGCTGCCGGGGACAGCTCACTGACACAGGCATTACTCTGAACCCATCATACTGATGTGCTGGTCCCATGAGAGAGCTCAAAAGAGATCCTGCTCATAGTCCCCAGTGACTAGAGATCTGGTTCATATGGTCCTGAGGACTGTACCCTCCTGCTCATGGACGTGCAGGTACTCACATTCACATGTTCATATCTGTGTGCATATATACCCATGCACATACACCTGTGCATGTATACATGTACATGAAGACACATAGGTGCAAACAACCCTTACCCCAGAAGAACCAGCCAAGCCTTTCCTAGCTTGGACTTGGTCCTTTAAAGGAACTCACGTTGCTGTAATTCATTAAGGTTGAGGATTTCCCAAAGAGCCGCTGAGCCAGAAGCTTTCCTGCCTTGATAGCTGTGGGTGTCAGCTCAGGCCGCCCCTGGGGAAGAACACACAGCATCGTACTGCAGCAGCCTGTGCAGGCAGCCACCCATCGCCTTCCTAGCAGGTGGCTCCCTGTTGAAGACTCAACACCAGGCCACAGGCTTTGAAGACATGGACATGAACTGTGAGGCTGTGGAAATTAGCACAAGCTGCGCCAACCTCGAAAGTCTCCAGACGCTGAATTCCCACAGTGACCATCCCTCTCTCTACAAGAAGGAACGAGCGGCCGGGATCACTGCACAGGCTTTTCTCTGAGTGACCTCAGAGTGCTGGTCCCATGACAGAGCTCAAAAGGGATCCTGCCCACGGTCCCCAGTGACTCAGGGTCTGGTTCGTATGGCCCCAAGCATGTCACGTGCTCCCGACACACAGCTTGACATGCATGCCATAGTCCATGACAAACCCCAAATCAGTGTCATTCCACAGGAGACCACTTTGTCTCAGGGCACACCTTGCCTCGGGTGTTCCTGCTTGCAGCAGCTCAGACCCCCACTGCCAATCACCTCTGTAGCAGGAAATGCAGATGCTGTTTGGCATTCCAGAAATGAGCAGAGATCTACAGAGATAAACTACACTTCCAGCCGGTACATTCCATGGGGCCTGAGTAACCCAGGAAACACCCCCCACCCCGCCCCAGCACACCCTACCCCATTAAGCAATACCACTACTTCACCCCAGGCTCTGCAGCGCTGGCCTGACCGATGTTGTGGTCTTACTCCATTACTTGCAATTGCCTTTTAAACTGTGAATTGAATTTTTAAAATAAAGACGTCTTTCCTGTGCCACATGCTGGTGGCAACCTAGCACTGTGGGCTAAACAGAGACTCACTTGATGTCTCTCTTTTGAGAGAACACGGGCACTCTCTCACGGTACAGCGCTCACAGAACCACAGAGCTGAAATCTACAGTTGGAGAGTACAACAGCCACACCAACAACAGGCAAAGACCAAGAAACCACACTGCCCAGGTTCATGGCCTGAGCCTCCATTAGATAGTGATGTGAGCGGCTAGAGAGGTGGCTCAGTGGTTAAGAACGCTGCTTGCTCTTCCAAAAGACCTGGGTTTCGGCATCCACATGACATCTAACAACTGTGTGTAACTTCAGTTCCTGGGCATCTGCTGCCCTCTCCTGGCTTCTGTGTGCACCAGACACACATGTGGTACACAGATAGGCATGCAGGCAAAACACCCATATAAAGGAAATTCAGGTGGTAAAATAACCAGGAAGGAGTGGGGCTCGGCAGAGAGCTCCGTGGTGTTCTCATGTCATCCTCCTTGGAACTGCTATCTCTGAGGCCTTGTACGTAGCAGCAGTGGGAGTCAGAAACCTCTTAGAGAGTCACATGTTCCTCAACTTCGAACACCAACGACGGGCCTGATGGTAACTTGTGCAGTGGCCATGGCCCCTATCTGAGCATTTTCACTGTTATGGGGGACCCCTCTGGTACACCAAAGAGTCCAAGAGACAGGCTGACCCAGCAGGAGTCCCGCTGGGATCCCTTAGACTCAACCCCTGGCTCCATCTCCCCAGATTCCTCTCTACGTTTCCCAAAGTGAGTTCCAAAGGGGACCAAGGTGGCGCAGCCACCTTCTCACTCTGGAAGGCATAGATGCCAGTCTCTCTTTGCTTTGCTTCCAGTCAGAACCTCCAGTTACCCACCTCATGGTCTCTTTATAACAACAGCGTTGAACAAACCCTGACCCGGAAGTAGTTCCCCAGCTTATGTCTCCTATCCGGATGCACCCTCCCCCGCCCCCACAGTGCACATCTCTGTGATATAACTAGCGGTTCTTTGGTAACTAGGGTTGCTCAACACTCAAAAACTCAAGGTAGGAGCCTACCGGGGTGGGTTAAACAGAGGCCTCCCCACCACCAGCAAAGGGGGAAAAACTTGCTTAGAACTTGGAAGTTGAGTTTATTTGGAAATGGGGTTTGTGTATAGCATACAGGGTTTATAGGTCTTGAGTCTGATGAAGGATAATCTGCAGGAGACACAGGGGAGCATAAAGCACCCGGGGGAGACTGTCAGCAAAGATGCCACAGAGCTGGGGTTCAAGGACCACCCATGCACAGCATGGAGGAGGCTGAAGGTAACAACCTAGAAGGTACTGAGGAGGACAGCCTGCCCACACTCAGGTACCGAGGAGGGCAGCCTGCCCACACTCAGGTGCCCAGGAGGACAGCCTGCCCACACTCAGGTGCCGAGGAGGACAGCCTGCCCACACTCAGGTACCCAGGAGGACAGCCTGCCCACACTCAGGTACCGAGGAGGACAGCCTGCCCACACTCAGGTACCCAGGAGGACAGCCTGCCCACACTCAGGTACCGAGGAGGACAGCCTGCCTACACTCAGGTACCCAGGAGGACAGCCTGCCCACACTCAGGTACCCAGGAGGACAGCCTGCCCACACTCAGGTGCCCAGGAGGACAGCCTGCCCACACTCAGGTGCCGAGGAGGACAGCCTGCCCACACTCAGGTACCCAGGAGGACAGCCTGCCCACACTCAGGTACCCAGGAGGACAGCCTGCCCACACTCAGGTACCCAGGAGGACAGCCTGCCCACACTCAGGTGCCCAGGAGGACAGCCTGCCCACACTCAGGTGCCGAGGAGGACAGCCTGCCCACACTCAGGTGCCGAGGAGGACAGCCTGCCCACACTCAGGTGCCGAGGAGGACAGCCTGCCCACACTCAGGTACCCAGGAGGACAGCCTGCCCACACTCAGGTGCCCAGGAGGACAGCCTGCCCACACTCAGGTACCCAGGAGGACAGCCTGCCCACACTCAGGTACCGAGGAGGACAGCCTGCCCACACTCAGGTACCCAGGAGGACAGCCTGCCTACACTCAGGTGCCCAGGAGGACAGCCTGCCCACACTCAGGTACCCAGGAGGACAGCCTGCCCACACTCAGGTGCCGAGGAGGACAGCCTGCCCACACTCAGGTACCCAGGAGGACAGCCTGCCCACACTCAGATACCCAGGAGGACAGCCTGCCCACACTCAGGTACCAAGGAGGACAACCTGCCCACACTCAGGTGCCCAGGAGGACAGCCTGCCCACACTCAGGTACCGAGGAGGACAGCTTGCCCACACTCAGGTGCCCAGGAGGACAGCCTGCCCACACTCAGGTGCCGAGGAGGACAGCCTGCCCACACTCAGGTACCCAGGAGGACAGCCTGCCCACACTCAGGTACCCAGGAGGACAGCCTGCCCACACTCAGGTACCCAGGAGGACAGCCTGCCTACACTCAGGTACCGAGGAGGACAGCCTGCCCACACTCAGGTACCGAGGAGGGCAGCCTGCCCACACTCAGATTTAACCTCAGGCCCCCGAGAGTGAGTGCTCTACACTCCTGAGTTTGTGGTGGCATAAACCACTTGTTACAGCAGCCCGGGGACAGAAACATACTGGTGGGAGATGCGACAAGAGGCCTGGGGACTTGGGGAGCATCCATCAGCATGTCTAAGCAGGGGCCTCCTGAGCACCTACCTTCCCTGTGTTGCATCAGCATGGGTCTAAGGATGCAGAGACCCAGGACTGATGAAGTAGGAGGGGCCAGTAAAAGACAGGAATGGTGGTTGGCTGTTTCCCAAGCCAGGGCCTCACCAGGGAGGTGCTGTGGGCCATGATCTCCAAGGAAGAGAAGGATGCAGACGGACATCCAGGAAGTGTCCACAGCCACAGGTCCAGTCAGTAGGGATGAGGTCCAGAGCCCCAACACCTTTCCTACACTGAGCCCCTCACCCAAGAAAGATCAGTTACAGCCTAGTCAGCAAGGGAACTGAAATGGCCTCAGGATCAGAGAGGGAACCATAGCAAGCACAAGGTCAGATGGCCTGACCTGGGGATGGTCTCCTGTGGCCATAAGACTTCTCCAAGGTCATGTCCAGCAACAGCTAACTCTGTTTTAAGAATTACTTGTGGGGCTGGAGAGATGGCTCAGCAGTTAAGAGCACTGACTGCTCTTCCAGAGGTTCTGAGCTCAAACTCCAGTAATCACATGGTGGCTCACAACCATCTGTATGCATCTGATGCCCTCTTCTGGTGTGTCTGAAGATAGCTACAGTGTACTCATATACATAAAATATATAAATCTTTTTTAAAAGTGCTCAGTGCTTAAAAAAAAAATAATTATTTGGGCTGGAAAGATGGCTTGGTGGCACTGTCTGTTCTTCCAGAGGTCCTGAGTTCGATTCTTAGCAACCATATGGTGGCTCACATCCATTTGTACTGGGATCTGACGCCCTCTTCTGGCATGCAAGTATACATGCTGACAGAATGTTAACATACAAAAATGAATAAATAAATCTTTAAAAATTTATTTTGCGTATGGGTATTTTGCCTGCATGTATGTCTGTGGGTCACACATGTGTGCTTGGTTCTCAAAGAGGCAAGAGAACTGAAGATACGGATGGAACTGAAGTTACAGTTATGAACTGCCGCGTACCTGCAAGGGATCCGGGTCCCCCGGGAGAACAGCCAGTGCTCTTAACTGTTCAGTCATTACTGCAGCTCCCACGCTTAATGTGTCCCACCCTGAGCTTCCCAGAAAGGCAAAGCATCAGGAGGAGCCAAGGTTGGTATTCAATCCTTCCCAGGATGCACCTGATAGTCCTTAGAGTTGAGTCCTGTGATTGGTGCTCTGGGATTAGAAAGACACATATTGTTCCTGTGGACAGCAGAGCCTATGTCATGTCCATCTCAAGGCCCAGCTGAATCAGGGGAGCACAGAAACAGGAGCAGTCAGACAGACAGACAGAAACAGGAGCAGTCGGCCAGACAGACACAGCCTACCTCAGCAACATCTCCAATGGCATAGATGTGGGGGACAGAGGTGGCCTCCTGGGCATCCACAATGATCTTCTGATTCTTAGGGTTGGTATTAACGCCAGCCTTCTCCAGATTCAAATTTCTGGTCTCTGGAACTCGCCCTTATGGAAAGATAGAGAAAATTGAAAGATTTGGTTAGCAGTTTTGACATGGGTTAGTTTTATTTAATATATTTCAACCAGATATAGTCTCACACACGCACACACACACACACACACACACACACACACACACACACACACACACACACACACACGAAATCCTAGCTCTTGGAAGGCTGAAGCAGGAACATAACAGGTTCAAGGCCAGCCTAGACTAAACATACAATCTGTCAAAATACAAAAACAAACAAACAAACAAAACAAAACAACCAGGGCTGGCTGGATATGGTGTCGCACGCCTTTCATCCCAGTACTGGGAAGGCAGAGGCAGGCAGATCATGGAGAAACCCTGTTTCCCAGACAAGGGAGAGCAGAGCGGTCAGCAGTAGACCAAGCTACATAAGGTTCTAGTTTAAATCCCTGTACAATAAATAGATCAGTCGATTGATAAGCAATCTAGCAAGCATTTCTCAGAGCTAGTGTCTATGCCTGGCTTACAATCCCAGCTACTTTGAGAGGCTGAGGCAAGATGATTGCTTGAGGACAGGGGTACAAAGCTGGCCTAGACAGCGTAGTAAGACTGTCCCCAAAAGAGGAAAAAAAAAATGATCAGAATAGTCACTGAGAAACTGACAGGCCTGACTGCAGAGGGGCGGAGTGTTAGCGCAGTCACTGAGGACTGATTCTCTCCTAATATGGACCTTACACAGATATCCATGCGACATTCCAAGAGGACCATTAACATCCTGTAACGTCAAATTTGTACGGGAAAGTCATGGTTTCTTCTCTTCCAAAATAAGTAGTTTTGACCACAAAAAAGCCTTGAAGCACAAACAGGCCTGGAGTGGCCTTGGTTTCAGCCTGGGCTGTCCAAGACCTCCCAACCACTGAGGGAGCCAGGTTCCACTGAGCTGCAAGGACACAGCAAAGCATGATCAAAGAGTCCCTCAGAGAGGCAGCCTGTCTCAAAGGAAAGATACCACTGTCTGGGGTGACCCCAGGGAGGTGGCTGTCCTATCTGTATAAATTGTGGGGTATCTGGGTCCATAGGCCTCATAGGAGCTAACTGGCTGGCACATGGTTCTTTACTGTGAGGGCACTCTTACACTGCCCCAAATGCCCAGGATTCTTGTGAAGTATTTGATCCTTCCTATCTACCCGGCAAGCCTCCTTCAGACAGGCTCCAAGTGTCACCTCCCACCAGCAGACTATCTATCTGCATGGACGGACTAGGCCGGTCTCCAGAACTCACCAGCATAGCCTGCAGCATGTGCCGTGCAAAGAGCATGCTAACTGGAGCCAACGGTGAGAACAAGCAGATTCATGCCCTGCCCAGACCCTCAGAGTAGGCTTGTAAGCCCTCACCAGCAGCCGGCAATGGGGCTGAATAAGTAAGGCCGGCTGGCAGCCAGCTCTTCAGAGCACAGGGCTCAGCCTTCCCTCTCCCGCACACCCTGTAGCTGTCCAGCACACTGCTCAAACAAATGTGCTTTCAGACAGTGTGAGCTGCACCATGCTCACCCTCCGCTTCAGCTTTTGGGTGCAAAGCCCAGGACGGGGAAGAGACAGACTTGTTTCTCTTGGTGTCAGTGTATCTGTTCCTCATGCTCCACACAGTTCTGGGCCTTCAGAGAAGGTAGCATGTGAACTTCATCCTACCTCAGCTGCCTGGGGAGGTCCCCTCTGTCTTGAGTTCAGATAACTGTGGCCCCTAAGCAAGTGTATGTCCCCCAGAGCCAGACTGCTTATGCCTCTCAGGATCTCAAGACAATTCCCCAGGGACAGCGGTGATCTGGCATCAAAGGCACAGTTCCCACAGCTCTTGATATCTGGGACAAACTAGACTTCGGTCTGCGATGCCCAGGAAGTGGGTGGCGCCCACCTAAACATCTGGCAGATGAATCTTTAAGTCTCCAGCTGTTATGCTGGATTGGGGAAGTCAAAACACAGAGACTAGGCTAAGCCTGGCTACTATCGTTGGCTTGGGCCTGGCTCCAGCCTCTTGGCACTGCTCAGCCACAGGAACTGGGTGTGGGCAGGCAGGCACCATGGGGATCAGCCTAGACTCAGGCAGTGGGAGGCCACATCAGAGGAAGGAGCTGGGCCTATGGGTAGGGCCGGAGTACATAGGGGAAGGTAAAGACTCAGTAGGTCAGGGGCCTGTGGTTCAATCCTCAGCTCCCTTCTCTAGCCGCTGGGTCCAGCTTGCTGCACTCACTGCCTCCTGGTAATCGTGGGAGCTGGAGTGGCTAAGGGAAGAAGTGGTAGGCTGTTCTCCACCCTGGCCACACTAAATTTATGATCTCTCCTACACATCTGCCCACCTAGTCCTGTGAGGCCAAGAGCATCTCTTTGTGCTCCTTGTGGTAACTATGGTAACTACTGCTCTTGCAGATGCCAAGGGAGCCGTCCTCATGGAAATAAAAATACAATTAAGTGATGCCTAATGATAGAGATGCATTCTGATGAATGTGTCACTAAGCTGTTTGTAACCTCGATGCTCTGGACGACCTCCCAGGAAGACCTGTGTGATACATATGTGTAGCCTTTTGTTCCTGGGCTACAATTGCATACAACACTTACTACCCGAATGCCTACAGGCAACTGTAGCACAGCAGGTCTGTGCCTCTAAACAGGTTCATTTCCATACACGTTGCCACGGCATTACAACAGCCTTGGTGCCTGCCACTGCGATAATCTTCCGGGAAGGCTGGATGAGATACGATCTACACACATCTGAAAGTAGTGCCAGGAGAAAAGGTAGGGGAGGAACTAGGAGCTCTTCACGGTCTACTGCAAAGCCAAGATTTCTTAGGACCTGTTGTGCATATACATTTGGGAAGTACACAGGCACGTGAGCCAAGTCTGCAGTGTGAGGAACAAATTCTGGCTGGCTGGAGAGAGGAGAAACTCAGTATGGCAAAGAACTTGGCTAAATGTGGCAAATGGTTTGTTATCAGCATGGTGTGGGCCCCAGGCTGGGAGAAGCCATCCCTCACCAGGCATCCTATATCATGGAGCCGTTCACTGAGGCTGAGACAAACTCTGAAGCCAGGGCACAGACCGCAGGGAGCAGGGTGGGCTCCGTGACCTAGGACATAGCCTCACAGTTCAACCAAGCTCTGCTCTCTCCCTTGTGATCAGAGCTGAGTTCAGTCTCCCTGCTGGCACTGAGACCCCCACCCCCCAGTTGTAGGTGCCTCCTCAGCTCAGGTCTGGAACCCAAGGAAAGTAAAAAACAGGTGCCAGGCGCTAACCCAGCGGCCACCCCACCAATGGGCTTCCTGGCTTGTGGCAAGGCTTGTTTGCTTTGTTTTTAACACTCTGGCCTTGACACAGCGGGCGCCTCTCCTGCTGCTTTAATTTGCACTTCTCTGATTAATAAAACTGTCCTCTGTCTCTATTCCCCCCCCCCCCAACCCAGGGTCTTGCACTTGCTAGGCAAGCACTCTACCACTGAGCTAAATCCCCAACCCCTCTGCCTCTATTTCTTAATAGCGTTGCCTGTTTGCTGGCTTGCTTGCCTCTAAAAGCGTCTTCGCATGTAATCCGTATGCCATGCTCTGCTGCTCCTATAGGGACAGTGCTCAAATGCAGACCTGGGCCCTGGGTTATCTGCTCTAGGGGCACTGTGCTGGGAGCTCTGGCTGACTCTTCTGCAACACTCCCCTGCCCCCACTCACACCTCCGGAAGTCTGCCACCATCCCTCCTTAATAGCTGACCCTACTCCAAGGAGTGGCTAGAGAGGGCTGCAGGCCAAATGCTAAAGCAGCCATCAGTCTTTATCACCTACAATGTGGGATAAGGGCTGTGCAGGTGGAAGGCCACAAGCGGCACCCTGCGCCCCTCTGATCCATGCTAGTTAAACGAGCATGCCCTCCAATTTCATGCCTGCCTACAGCACATGTTCCCACCAGGGAAGGGCAATCCGTGAAATGAGGTGAGATTTAAGTGCCAGCAGGAATGGGGAGGGCGGGCGAGTGAGGAGCTGTGATCCAGACTGATATGGCCACACCAGGTGGCACAGAGTTGGACCGAGAGGTATACACTGTGACTTCGAGACAGTCTGAGGGCCACAAAGGCCTGTGTGGAGAGCCTAGGCAACCGTCCCATGAGAGCCCTGCTGTGCTGAGCCTGGCCTATTGCTGCCTGGTTCGTTGAAGCTGTGTGTTAAATTGATCTTCTTTCTCCTTATCTGTGTTTATGGGGTCTTTCTATAGGAAGGGTTTTATATAAACCATGGTGGTCTGCAACTCACTTTGTAGCCGAGGATGATCTTGAACTGATCCTCCCAGTGCTGCGATTACAGGTATGAGCCTGTTTATACCGGTTTATATGAAGCCAAGGACTGAATCCAGGGGTTTATGCTTGATAGGCAAGCACTCTACCAACTTAGTGACATCCCTAGCCTTTACTCTTTTCTGGAGGGGGTGGTATGTGGGGTCTTGCTCCATAGCCCAGGCTGGCCCTAAACTCTCATCTAGCTCACGTTCCCCTTGGACTCATTGGGCAGTCTTTCTGCCTCAAAGTGCAGGGTTTACAGGTGAGAGTCACCAGGCTGGCTCCCTTATTTGTTTAATCATTTACTTAGTTCTGGGGAAAAGTAACCCATTTACTTAGTGCAGCCCCTCCAGCACATTAAATATGTCCACTTCTGAATCTCCCCTCTCTCTTCTTCATCCTTCTCTTTATCTGTCATAGCCGTGACTCAATACAGCTCAGGCCCACTTCCAGCTGTGAGGGCCCTACTACAGTGGGACAGACACTCCAGGCTAGGCTGTATGCTTGCCCTGCCCTCCCTTCTCAGAGCCTTAGCTTAGCACTCAGTCCTGGGGACCAAGCGACCCCTCAAAACTCCCAGGCAGCCTAAAGCTGCCCCTTCCCTTTTGCTGAGCTTGGATCATTCCTGGTGGTCAATGTCCAGCCTTGAGGAGCTTGGCTCTGTTTATTCTCCTGCCCCTTCTCCTGCTGCCTGGCACTCAGTGCTGGGGTGGGCCCATGCAGCTGTGGCTGGAGTATGGGCGTGCAACATGCATATATACAGATAGTCCTGGGTAGGGAAGGAGAGCCAGGCAATACAGCTCACCCTGGGCTGACGTCCCAAGCACTGGGTGTCCCCACACGGCTTCCCTGGGTCCTGCCTCTCTGCTTGTGGGCCAAGTGCCCAATTATGGATGAGCTCTATACAGCCTCCACATGGGGTCAGATAGAGGCTCGGAACTCTGGCTCCAATACCCCTAACGGTCAGGACTGTCTGGAACTTGTTCATGACGATGATGATGATGATGTCTAGGAGGAACGGATATGCCACAGCCTTGTCATCTGTCCCCGGCAGGGACAGAGAACTGTCAGGATGTGTGCGCTCTGGCAGCACAGGTCAGTTTTAGTTCCCAACGCCAATCCCCAGAGGCTTCACGTGCCTTCCTTAAAACCAAATCAGCTTCAGAGAAGGCATCTGCTGGGGGTGGGTTGGGGGAGGGGCAGTCCCGGGCCAGCTCCCCAGACAGCACCAACTCAGGCCACAACTGGTTAACTGGGCAGATCCCGCCTGCCTGGACTGTGCAGGCTGACTGTCTTCACTCAGCGCTGTAATCGGCACATCTGCAGACAGGAAATCCTCCGCGCTGAGGTTCCCAGTCTATTATCTGAGACACCTGGTGTGGGCGGGTGATTCAGAGACAAACAATGAGGGGCCCCTGCACAGCAATTAACTGCTTTAACTGCTAATGTGTTTAATCCACCACTGGAGATCAAGGCTGTGTGGAGGAAAAGGCTGCCTGTCCCTCTTGGCTTCCAGAGTGCAGCACCAACTTTGCCAGGCCTGCAACCTCACATTCTCACCAACTATGGAACACCGGCCTGGTCAGGTGTGAGATGAGGTGCTGGGGCCTTCTGTCCATGGATGTCATGCAAGGCTGGAAGGGCGTCCATCCCTTTTATTAAACGTCCCTCAAAGTGCAGCTTGTTGGGAAAGAACCAGCTGCTTGCTTGGGTGGAAAGCACAATCCACAGAGACTGTCTGAGGTACCAGCCATGCAGCACCCCCGGCCCACCCCGTTTTATTTGAACTCCCAGAGTGCATCATCTTACAAGCAAGCAGAAATAATGCTTCGTTAGAGGCTTATCAGTACAAGCAGCAAGAAATATTCCCAGTTGTTCAAATGGGAAGTGGTTCCTGAATGTTTACAAAACCTGGCTCAGATGGGGGTGGTGAAGTCTGCACATGCCCAAGCGCCAGCCCCACCACCCAGAAGGCGTGCCAGAAACCGCTGCCGCCACTGCCACAGCCCTGGGGAAGAAGGGTCAGAGGCCAAGGGCTTCGAAAAGCTTCTACCCACAGCATCAATCACCCCTGCAGCCTGTCTGGGGGACACATACAGAAAGAACAGATTCGCAGCAGGGGAGGGACAGAGGCTCTGCCTGATGGAACCCCCTGGAAGCCAGGGGACCTGGGCTTTCCAAAGGCACAGATTCTACGAGCTCTAGCTGTCCAACAGCATCTGGCTACACGGTCCAACAGGACACGGGGTGGCATGGTGAATCACCGGTGGGTTCAGCACTTTGGAGACTGAAGCAGGAAGACTGCAAGTTTCAGGCTAGTTTGGGCTACACTGTGAGTTCAAATCAGCCTGGACTATGCGTATGTAGAGAGGCCCTGTCTCACAAACCAAATCGAACAAGCAAAACAACGAAGACAAGACTGGGTTTTGTGTGCCCTCAGGGAGGTACACAGAACATAGGGGTGGGGCAAGACCCAAGCTGTCTCCTCACCACTTAGAAAGGTCTAACAGCCAGGCAGTGGTGGTGCACTAGTGTGCACACTTTTAGTCTCAGCACTCGGGAGGCAGAGGCAGAAGGATCTCTGTGAGTTCTAGGACAGCCAGGACTACACAGAGAAATCCTATCTCAAAACACAAACAAACAAACAAAACATGAGACAGAGGTTTAAGACAAAGCAGACACTCTAAGGTCTAAAATGTCACCTAATCTTTTATACTGTACATAATGAACTTATTTAAAGATTAATTTTTACAATGTAACTAAGAACATCGTCTTTGGTGAGTGGTCACTTTGGCCAAGGAGATGCCGGGGCACTCAGATCCTCACCACACCCCTCTCCTGTGTCTTGGTATGACCCACTGGTTCATCTCCTCTGGATTCAACCCCATTTCCTTTTTCCTTTTATTGAGACAGGGTTTTACCAGGTAGCCCTGGCTGTCCTGGAACTCAGTCTGTAGACCAGGGTGGCCTCAGACTCACACAGATCTGGTTGGCTCTGTCTTCCTAGTGCACCACTGCTGCCTGGCTTTCATTCTGATTTCTATGCATTTGAACAACTGAGGAAAAAGTTTATCCAGAAGCATATTGTTCTGTGACACAGCCCAAAGACCAAGACTGGGGCCTACAGTGCCCTGAGCAACCCCTGGAGACCCCCTGGCACAACTGGAGACCACCCGCCTCATTGAGATGGGGCCGATCGAGGCATCTGAGGTGATCTGGTTCTGAGCCCTGGTTCACATGAGGCAGACCCCAAAGACCCAGACATTCTGGGACAAGGCAGTGAGATCAGTTTCTATTGTTCCAGGCATTCCCGGTGACAACATGCAAGTTCATGAGGAAGCTAGGAAAACTAGAAGCCCAAACTAGAATGTACTCACCAAGGCAGGCAGGGATGCTCACACGGGAATGCGGTCTGCGAATGTCACCCTCACCAATGAGGACCATGGTGCTTCCTGCAGACCCCGCTCACCCTGGCCACAGTGCCCTAGTCTCCCAGCATGCCCGTGACAGGACTCTTGGCTCTCTCTCCTCCCCACTGGCCTCTGGTTGAGCCTCTATAACCTTCATCACTAGATTCAGGCCCCAGAGGCATAAACCTAGCTACCCCCTCTTTCTCCCTAGTGGAGTCCATCTAGGGAGCCCATTTATCTAGTAAAGTCAGCGGCAGCTGAGTAAACAGCCTCACCTGCTAGGCCTTTACCCACGAAACACTGTGCCTACCACTCATGGAAAGGAAAAGGATGAGAGCAGGGCTCTGGCCTGGCGTGACAGCCAGGCACGTGTGCTGGTGAGAAGCCCTGGGCCTGGGACACGCTAGGCATGCTCTGGCGTGACAGCCAAGGCACGTGTGCTCTGCCCTGTATCAGTACAGCTGGCCTGTGGACACTTGTGTTCACTACAGTATCACTGACAATAACCAAAAGGTGACAGCAGCCTGCATGTCCATCAGCAGCTGGATAGATAAACAAAACTGTTCAGCCTTGAAGAGGAAGGAAATTATGACACATGCTAGCACATGGATAAACCTTGAGGACATTATGATAAGTGACTCAGGCCAGGAACAAAAGGATAAATGCTGTACGAGTCCACTTATGAGTTCCTGGAGTCATCAAATTAAGATAGAAAGTGGTGTCTGGGAAAGATAGGCCCGGTCAGGAGGAGCTAGCTAGCGCTCGGTAAGTAAGGGGCTTCGGAGTGGGGCAATGCTCTGCAAACAGATGGTGGTGGTGGCTGCACAGTAGTGTGAATGCCCTTAGTGCCACTGAGCTAGGTACCAAGTCATTAAAATAGAACGTTTTATGTTATGTGTGACCACACTTTATAAAACTTAAAAATATGTCATTATGGGTTCCTATGAAAACATGTGGGGTTGGGGATTTGGCTCAGTGGTAGAGCACTTGCCTAGCAAGCGCAAGGCCCTGGGTTCGGTCCCCAGCTCCAAAAAAAAAGAAAACATGTGTATTGGGTATGCATGTGTATGTGTGCAGATGTATAAGTGTGTGTGTGTGTGTGTGTGTGTGTGTAGGTATGCCTCTGTGTATGTGTTTGTGTGTGCAGGTATACATGCATGTGTACATAAGTGTGAAGGTCAGCTATCTACCTCAGGTGTCACTCCTCATGGGCTGCCCACCTTTTTCTTTGAGGCATACTGGCGCTCACTGAACAGAGCAGGCCATCTGGCCAGCCAGCCCCAGGGACCCGCCTTTTCTGCTTGCCCAGTTCTGGTATTACAAGGAGGTTCCACCAATGTAGCTTCTTAGTTTGGGTTCTGGGAAGCAAACTCGTACTTAAGCAGGAAGCACTGTACCAACTGAAAGTCTCTGCACCCCTCCACATATCATTTTTATGAGGAAAACAGCGGCTTAAAACAGCTGGGGCGTTACACACCTATGATCCCAGTACTTGGAAAGCAGAGACAGGAAGATCTGGAGTTCAAGGTCATCTTTGGGTACATATGGAGAGTGAGGTTATCCTGCGCTATGTGAGACACTGCCTCAAAGTGAACAGAGAAAACTAGCTTGAATTTAAAATGCCAATAAAGCAAACATCTAATTCATTAAAGATAAATCTATCAAGGTTTGAGCCCTAGAGGAATCTCTAGGTTTTATACTGAAGCCGTATAAACAATCTGTGAAGGCTATGGAAGGCCTCACACACCTTTGCTAAATGATGGCCCCAACAAATCTCTTTTATGATTTGCATTTCTAGAATATCATATAGCAATGGGGAAAGAAATAGAAAGACAGTGTGCCCGGGACAGCCAGGTGTGGGTAGTGTGGTCTGCAAAGTGTACCAGACCGTGGTTAACCTGAGCAGCCAGCAGAATGGAGGATCCGAGAGGTAAAGGGTAGGAAGGTGAAGGACATATGGTTTCCTTGAGCTAGAGACCATGTATGAGTGGCTCGCCGCATCCTTACCTATGGCCCACAGGACAGTGTCAAAGGTGCCCACGTCCTCCTTGCCAGAAGCGAGATCCTCCCAAGTGACCTGCAGTTGGTTAGTCGGGAGTTTTCTGATGAGGGAGGGGACACAGCCTTTCAGGAACCGGGTGCCATGAGACTCCATGTGCTCTGTGACCAAAGACGCCATTTGCTGCAAAGCACGAAGAGACACCATGAGGACTAAGTCACTACTGGCAACAGACACCGAGAGGCCCTAACTTCCGCCTTGCTCTCAATGCCTTGGTAGGGCTCCAAAAGGGTTCTGCACAGAGAAGAAGGTGGGGTGCCCACTACCCCACCTCCGGGTCCCCTTGCCAAGTCAGAGAAGCCCTCAGTTTCCTCCTGGCTCCCAGGTCAGACCCTAGGAGCAATGTGAGGACAAATTCAGCCTTCAGCCTCCTCTCAGGCTCATGGGATCCACTTCCCGCCCAGTCCCCACTGACTGTCACCAACACCAGCTCACTGCCATCAGGAAGTGGATGGGGGAGGGATGGTGTGTGTGTGTGGGGGGCGCTGTCAGAAGATTCTTATTCCCAAGAAATGCAGAGACAGCAGTGCAGGCCCGGATTGGGGGTTGGCAAAGGTGTCGCATTCACCTCTTTGTCCAGGGGCCCCATGTCTCCCCAGCCCAGCTGCAGCTGAGGCCAGTTCCCAGGCCAACAGCAGGGACTAGACACAACTTCTTAAAGGGCATAATAATCACCATTTAAATCCTGTGACATCTGCCTACGCAAGGTGGTGCATGCTGGACTACATGTAGGAGGAGCCCTTTATATCAGAGGCACATCTCAGCTTGTCCAAGCAAGGGGCTGCCTGGCACTCTACACGCCAGCAGATGCCTGAGGGACTCAGACATACAGGTCTCTAGGGGCGTCTACGAGGCTGTTCGGTGCCCAGAGGGTCTGTTCCCACGTGGCCTGAGCCCCCGTCTCTATAGACCCCTTTACATCTGCACCCTGTTGGCTGCCAGCATATCCCCTGGATGCTCAGATTCTCCAGATGTTGTGTCCCTGTAGAGGGGCTTGGTATGCACACCCTCAGCTATGGTGGCCCAGCTTTAGGATGAAGCCACACGAGATAGAAAGACATTTGTGGGGGAGGGTGATGGGGCCAGGGGTCATGAGACCATGGGTCCAGTTCATTGTATCTTCAGGTGACTTTCTAGGCTTCTGTCACCGGAACTTAACATGACTTGGGGTTGAAGTGTCTTTGGTAGAGGACACGGAATATTTGACATCTCAGTGATAACTCAAACTTAGGTTTTAAGGAATGGCTTATTTGGGGAACGGGGCCTGAAACACTGCTCAGGTCGGCTTCATTCTCAGGCTCAGATGACCCTCCTGCCTCAGCCTCTCAAGTGCCAGAACTATAGGCTGGTGCCGAGATGCCTGGCTTTAAGGAACTGCTTCTGAGGATCGAGGCCTCTCCCCAAGGCCATAGCCACACCTGCTGGGGGCAAGTACTACCTGGTCAAAGCCTCGGAGGGGCACGCTGCGCATCATGACCGTGGTATCCAGGCCAATACCAGTGAGGAAGCCGGCACACTCCAGGGCCACATCTGCAGCAGCAGGCTAAGGCGTACTGACTGACGTGAGAGGGAGCAGAAGGGCAGAAGACCCTGGCCCCTGCTCTCACAGCCCAGGGTCCCATGTTCCTGCTCAGCACCATCAGAGGCCTCTGAAGAAAGCTGCAGGGATTCCCTAACCCCAGGTCTCAAGTGCATAAGCTGACAGCCCCAGCTTCAAGCTCTCCCAACAGTACCCACAGGCCAGATAGTTTATGCCTCCACGGGGCTTCCATCTGGCTCTGGTGTTTCGTCTCAACCGCCAGGAGAGAGGGTGGAGATTCAGTGGCCAGACCCAAGGAGAAGAGCCTTGTGTAGAGCCACAGAACACTGCCTGTGGCCTGTGCTCCTATGTCAGCCTGAGACTCCAGTGAGGGCTTTCATCTTCCCTCCCACATCCTGTCCTGACCCTGAGCCCCTCAGAGTTCCCCTCTTGACCCTTCCTGATCTGACTGCTTCTCCCGCAGGAGTGAGGTCAGATCAGGGCTGCTCTCCAGGGACATGCTCATCATGGCCTTCCTGACTGCCTTGCAGCCCTCTCCAGCTGCCTCAGCAGGCTTAGTGTGAGGCTCAGGAAGCAGCAGCCTTCAAAGGTCAGACTCAAATCGTTCCCTGAGCCCAAACCCCTCCTAACAGGTCCAGCTGAGTCCCCACACAGGAAAACAGAGTATCTGGGAGGGAAAATGGGAGAGGGGCTAAGCACCCTTCCTGACGATGGCCACCTGCACTTTGGCAAAGGATACAACTGGCTCCAACCACCAACCTGCAGAGAAAAGCAGCAGAAAGCACGCTAAGTGAGTACCAGCAAGGCCACAAGCTGTTGTTCCGCGGCTGGGACAAAGACGAGCTCTGCAGGCTTCCTACCAGGTACTCCCGAGCCAGTCAGAGTGGGAGCAAACACTTCCCAATCACTACAGCTATGGAACAGAACACAACAAACAGTCAACTGAACCAGCAAATCGCCTGGTGCTGAAGGGTGCATGGTCAGTGGCTTGTGAAAAGTCAAGGCAGCTCCAGGCCCTGGCAGACATGTTGAGCGACGTCCCTCAGAAGCACGGGTTTCTCTCTGACCACAGGTGAGTCTTGTCTGAGGCTCCTCAGAACCTCTTGGGCCAGGATAGAAGCAGGCATGACCCAGGGCACCAAGAGGACCAGAATGGGGACAGTGGCTTATGGGAAGCAGCAACTATGACCAGGGCCCATGACTGTCTGCCTAAGCCTACAACGCCTAGGCCCAAGGCCAATGGATCATCCCCCTGCCTTCCTGCCAGAGCCAGGACATGACACTGCGACCCACTGGAAATAGTCATTTTAATGCTCTCTTGTGGCTGGCTCCACACTCCACATACATGTACATGCATTCACACACACATGCACATGTGTACACACATACAGGAAAATGCAAGCATGAAAAGTCATTTGTATGCAAATACACACTATAAACACACTGGCATAGACATGTAGTCACACACACCTGTCCACATCCTCTCATGTGCACACCCATGCAAACACACAGGCACATATGTGCACACTCATGCAAAAGGACTGAGGAACAGAGGGTTCCCAGCCAGGGCGACTGCACGTGGGTGGGCTCGTCAGATCACCCTTCAGTCTTTGAACAAGAGCAGGTGATGTAAGGACGGATAAGCCTGATGTCAGTACTAATCCTGGCAAGTACTAATGATATAATTCCATTTCAAAAAGCGGCGGATCCCTCAGAATACTTGTGCAGGTGCCCTGCGGGAACCATCTGGCATGCGGCTCTGCACGGGAGCTGGGGACAGAACCACACTTACTGGCTGAGTACAAGATGGTCCCAGCTGGTCATACAATACTACTCAGCATGCGATGGATGTGGACAGGGGTCCTGGGATCCCCAGCAGGCGGGAAAAGCAGACGTGCTTTCTAGGCCCCTGAAAACACCCCCTGCACACGCCCACACAGGTGCAGCATGTCTGCAGGAGAGGTGCTTCCCAAAGTATAAAGCCTAACACTTTTGCATTTGATGTATACAGTGAGAGCTCTGAGCCACTTAAGATATGAAACTACGAGTTATTTGAGATGCAAACAGAATGGAGCTGCTTTGATCATCTTGTCTCACCTGTAGGACGGATGGTAAGAAAGTCTGTGAGCATCCAACAAGCAGTGCCCCTTCTCTCAATCCCCTAACAAGCAGTACCCAGCCCACCCCTCCCGACAAACCACGGAGACTCTAGCCCAGTGGGGCGACATCAGTGTAACCCTTCTGTTGATGACTGGGCCTCTCTATTTATCTCAAGCTCCCTTCAGACTCCCCCAAGCTAGCTGTATCCCCCAACCCCCAATCCTAGGCCCTCCCACCACACTGCTGAGCATGAAGCAAGCAGTCTCCTGGATCTGATTCTCGTGTTTCTGCAGTCCACGTGTGCCTCCCAGCCTCCCACAAAGCAGGCTGGGTGTAGGAGATGGGTGGGCCGGCAGCCAGGGATCACCATCTGCTCCAGCAGAGACCCATGAGCACCGTGGACCTCCTTCTGAGGTGGCCCCATAACAGAAGGTGGGGCACCATTTCCCAGGTGCCCCCAGCCCTCAGGCCACCAAGTCCAAATTGTGAACACTAGAGCACTCACAGGAAAGACAGACACCCATAGGCAGGCACATTCCTGGGGGTGGGGGAGTCTTGAGAGTGTGCTAAGGCCTCTACAAAAGCGCACATCTTGCTTGAATGGACAGTGACCTTGGGCCATTTGTTTTATGAGCTATGATGATGGTCAGCACTGGTTTTCTTACTCCACCTCTCCCTCTAATTGACCAATTAATGGGAATGCTTATTCTTTGAAAGATGAACACAAGAACTCAGAGGACTGAGGTTCTAGAGATGGCCACGCATGTCAATAATCCCAGCCCTTTGGAAGTGGAGATAGGAGGATCGTAAGTTCAAGGCCGACTTGAGCTACATAGTCTAAAGCCAGCCCTGACCTTATCCTGAAAAACAAACAAACAAACACCACTGGAACAAAAGCAGAGACAAAACTGAAGCTTCTGGATCCCGAGTCAGTCCCAGAGAGAGGCTGGCAGCTGTAGGTTGGCCCCGACTGGCCACACTCTCCAGGACCAGCCTCAGAGGCACAGTGACCAGTGCATCTGCAGCCTGGGAGACAGCAGTGATGGCAGTTTGGAAGGCTGTTTGGAAGTCCGGGACTTAACACCACATTTAAAAACCAGCGCACAGATCTTTGTTCAACCAGTAGTCACCATCCCGCACTCTGGTAGCCTTGAACCGTGTGTGTGTGTGTGTGTGTGTGTGTGTGTGTGTGTGTGTGTGTGTGTGTGGTGTCTCTGTGCCTTTTACTGTGCCAGCATTCTCCATGGGTGCATGAGTACCATGAGATTAGTCTAATCACAGGGTGGCTTGCTTGTCAGAATTGAAAGCAGGAGGAAGCAGACACGGACCTGTGAAGCTAGGCTTACAGTCTGCCTCTCAGCCTGGAGGACCCTAATCTTCTCTCCAGGAGGCACAGCCACACAAGTGACAGTCTCACAAGAGCACCTGGCCTCTTGGTAGCACTACCAGTCCAGGAAGTGCCAGTCAAGCCTCAGAGCTCCACGGAAGCAGCACAGAGGAGACAGAGGAGACACCACAGTCCTGGATCCTGGTGGAGCGGGCTCCCGACCTGCCTCGACCTGCCAGCAGCACCCAACCCTTGGGGGCCTGACAACCCCCACCCCCGCCCCCACCAAACCCTGAGTAGTGGAAGCTACCCAAGGTCCTTGCCCCACACAGGCAAACAAGCAGAAAAGCTGAGAATCAAGTCCTAGGCTGATAGCTGCTCTCCCTTCTGCTACACCAGACTATCACACGAAATGGAAACAGACTGAGCAGAAAATGAGACTACTATACAACCACGACTCTTGTGGCTCTTCTAGATAAAATATGCCTTCCCATCTCCTGTGCTTAGCATGAGAGGAAAATGGACACAGTACCCTGGGCAGCTTCCTGACTTTATGAGGGTCAGAGCAAAGCTACTTTCATGACCAACTCTGACGACAGCATTAAATCAGCCCATTATAAAACACTCTCTAGTGGGGCACGCTGACTCACGCTCACTCAGGAAAGTGAGACAGGGTGGGGTGGGGGTTGTCATGCAATTGAGGCCGCCTCAGGCTGCACAGCAGCTTCCAGACTGCACTAGAGACCCTGTCTCAAAATACAAAACACCATCTCGGCTTCATAGTGCCCAGAGACAGAAAGCTTCACGTTGGCATGGGCACATGGGAGTACACAGTCATGGGCAGTGTGGTGAGTAGCCGGGACACTCTGAATGGGACAAACAGCAGTGGGAGAGGTTAGCCCCAAGTGCTATAATAAGCCTTTTGGGGGCCTGAAGCAGTGTGAAGGGACATCAGGAAGAAGTACCGGGGGACAGCATCTCAGGCCCAGCATGGGAGAGGCTGCTAAGCCAGGGGCTCCCTCACTGCAGCTTCTTCACCTGCCCTGGGTGCCCAGAAACAGTGAGCCTAGCAAGAGCCCCCACTGGTCAGCCTGCTGGAGGCAAGGGGGTGTGGAAGAAGGTGACTGTGGGGCCCTGGTTCTGTGGAGCCCAGAGGATTCCTGGGGGTACGGGGAGGTGGGGATGCGGGAAGACAGCCTGAGCTCCAGGGTTAGAGGCAGGGCTAGCTCTTGCTACTTCCTTGTCACTACATAGCCAGTTCAAGCCCATGAATGCCAATGCCAAGTCCAACCTCCTTAAAGCAGGGTTAGGAGCAAGCCCATTTTTTCACCTCCATCCTCCCATTGCTTGGGCCTTGCTATATCAGGGGAACAGGTTTTCTGCAGGACACCAGTCACCTTCCATTGTCTCTTTCCTCTCTTTCCCCAAAGGGGCCCTGTGTTCTGGCCTCTCTAGCTCCTGACTCCCTCCTCCAACCTGTTATGGATGTTGGCAGTCAAAGAGCAACTGAAAAGGCAGGCCAGGCACACACTGGTGGCTGGGTGACCAAGACTGGGCAAGTACCAACTTGCAGTCCTACCCTGAGTTCCATACTGCTCAATCTCAGCCCCTCTAAGATAGGACGAGGAGTCTGAAGTCACCTCTGCAGGCTCAGGGGTTCTCACTAGGAAGTTGCTAGCATCCTGGTTCTAGCCGGGTGCTCCATCAGCTAACAGGTGTGGCAGCCTGGCCAGCACCCAGCTGCAGGGTGAAGGCTTAACCATGTCCCCTATAGACAGGGCTCAGACATAGGTGCCTCATCTCTGCCATTTGGCCAGCCCTGGGTTCTCTGAGACCCAGATGTCATCTAAGGAGGAACGGGACCCCTCATTTGATGCGCAGGGGCAAAGGCAGTGGGAGGCAATCCTGGGAGCCCAGACGGGTATAGTCACCGTGCTGAGCTCAGCTCCCCTCATGACTAGCCGGTGTTTATCACCACTCCCCATATACACGCATTGGAAAATAAGTCCTGGCTGCTGCCCCTGCCAGGTCAACAACAGAAAAAACATCCTGAATGTTCTGTGTACCCCGCCAAGGATCTGGGTCTAGACCACATAGATGGTTCTTCCTCAGCAAACGTTGTTCAGCAGACAGTGCCCACTGCAGGCCCAGGCCCAGAGGTGCCATGCACCCTCGGCCGCTGACCTGGCCTCCTAGATGAGCCATGTCAAAGTGTCACCCGGCTCTGGAAGGCACCCTGGGGCCATAGGGACAGCCCTGGGATCCATATTAGTTTCAGCTCCATTTTAAAGGCGAGTTAAAATAAACACAGGGGATATTTATAAGGCAAATAAATCTAGCAGAAACAGCCCCTCCAAGTGTGAGCAGGGCCTCCCCCTCTGCCCCAGCCCAAGCTGATAAAATACAGAAATGCTACTGTAGACCCTGCAGGCTTATTTTGACTGCACAGAGGAATGTAACATGTAAACACTGCCTCCCTGCCGCACTGTTACAACTTGCATTAGCAGCCTGGACAAAGCCGCATTTTCACAGAAGCATCCTACAGGGATAGATCTCCAGCTTAATTTAAAAAAAAAAAAAAAAAAAAAAAACCATTTCCTCACATAAATCATGCTCAGAACTAAACGGGTGACTGATGCACCACAACACTTTTTTCTTAAACAATAACATACCTAGATTCCATCTACACGAAGGAGCTTAAAAAAAAACTCTAAGAAAAAAATTTTTTCTGAAGAAAATAAGCATTGCAGTTTTGTTCCTGACTAAAATATCTACGGTCATATCTTACCAGCTGAGCTGGCTGTCCTGTTCCCCCCGCAAAGAGTCACAGGGGAGAGGTCCCACCCCTAGGCTACTGGGGATGGGAGTTGGGGGGTGCTCTCTTGCTGGGCTACACTGTTGCATAGCACTGGGTCAGCTTCCCAGAAATGGTTCTGACTAGAACTCGGGAGAATTCTGGTCTTTGGAGACATGGCCTTCAGACACATAACAACTTGAGCCCAGGAAGGGGCCCAGGCTAGACAAGAGAGAGGCAGGGAGAGCTTGCTCCCAGGGTCACTGCAGCTCCAGTGTTGCTCATGTCGGGTCCAGCACAGAGCATTATGGGAAGGCAAGGGAATAAGAGGCACCCAAAGAACCAGGGCAAAGGAAACAGAGAGGGAGTGAGGCAGGCTTAGCAGCTATGAAGAACAGCACTGTTTGCAGACAGGCAGTGGGGTACGCAGGCACTGTAGCAATCCCACTCCACAGGCAAGGCGACCAGGCCCCAAACATAAAAAAACATCCAGCCAGAGGTGACTAAAAACCAAACCAAACCGAAAACCATGCTGGAGGTGGGACAGGCCCTTCTGAACATGTCATAAATCTAAAAGCCATTAAGAGCAAAGAGAGAGTTAGGTTACATCTGAAGGGGAAAGAAACCATTTGTACATCTATAAGTTACAAAGAATCTTTATGGTGTGCAACACAGGGCCATCTCTGATATTTGAACCAGCTGGAAGATAAAGAAGAGATGGGGGGAGGGGCACCCAGCCAGATACAAGGCCAAGGACCACAAGGTTATCCACACAGAGCCACTCTGAGTTTCGGAGGAGGCCAGGAAATACACAAAAAGATGACCCGTGGAATCAAAGTGTGTTCAACGTAGCAGACAGACAAAGCTAGAAAAACAGACAAGGGGCTGGAACTGGGGCTCAGTAGGAGAGACCTGTTTCCTGGTACTAAGCCCTGGGCGAAGTCCGTATCTTTCCACACCTAGAAATTATTATGGCATAAAAGACAGTGCTAATTACTGACATAAAAATTAAAACTTTGGGTGGGAATGCCTCGTAGAGCATTTCATAGGATGTGTAAGGGCCTGGGTTTGGTCCTCAGCTCTGAAAATAAATTTAAAAAATAAGAAGAATCTGAGAAATAGGGGTAGTGGTGCTACATACTTGGTTAGCCGAGGCAGGAAGATTACAAGTTTGAGGTCAACCTGGGCAGCTTAGTGAGTTTCAGACCAGCTAGGCTCCATTCTGAGGCTGTCTAAAAATGAATGCATAAAACTGGGAGAGGGTAATGACTGGACTGTAAAATAATAAAAGTAATTTTAAAAACCTAGATAAATACGTATTCAAAAAAGTCAGAAGACAAAAGGCAGGGGCTGGAGAGATGGCTCAGTGCTTTAGAGCACTGGCTGCTCTTGCAGAGGACTGGGGTTGCAGTCCCTGCACCCATAGGGTGGCTCACAACCACCCATAAATCCAGTTCCAGGTGACCTGATGCCCTCTCATGACCTCCATGGGTATCAGGTATTATGCAGTAATAACAAACAGAAAGAAGGACAGACAGACAAAATACTCATACAGATAAATAATCTTTTTACAAAAGGTAAATCGTAGTGGCAGTGGTTTCACACACCTTTAATCCCAGAACTCAAGAGGCAGAGGACAGCCTGGTCTACAGAGTGAGTTCCAGGACAGCCAGAGCTACACAGAGAAAACCTGTCTCAGAAAACAAACAAGGCAGATCACAGTCTGGTGATCCAGTAGACGTTATCATGAGTCAGGGTGAGGGAGGAACTGTGGGTCACGGTTATGGTCACACATTGGGAATGAGAAGAAGGACAGTCCATTCTGCATCTTAAGAAAAAAAAAAAGCTTGGGCTGCAGAGATGGCTCAGAGGTTGAGAGCACTGACTGCTCTTCCAGAGGTCCCGAGTTCAATTCCCAGCAATCACATGGTGGCTCACAACCATCTGTAATGAGATCCGATGCCCTCTTCTGGTGTGTCTGAAGACAGCTACAGTGTACTTATATACAATAAATAAATAAATCTTAAAAGAAAAAAAGTTGCCAGTGCCCAGTTGTGGGAAGGAGGGGAGACCGGCAGCAGCACACAAGGAACAGGTTGCAGCCAGCCTGTCAGCGAAGTCCCTTAGACTCCACTTTTCTGCTTTTAGGAGAGACTTCCTTATTAGGTATATATAAACCATCTAAGGTCATTGCTCTTCAAATGTGAACATGCAGCGACATGGACCCTGGTGTACCACCCGTGGACACCACCCGTGGGGATACCACCTGTAGGAAGTCTGATAAACATAATCCCCTTCCAGACCAACAATTTCACTGTCACGCTCAAGAGAGTGGAGAGCAAAAGTCAGGTAGACATCTGTGTATCCTTCACAGCAACGCCATTCACACTGGCTGACCGTGGATGAGCAGGTAAACAAGATGTGAGATGCACTATGTGTCGGCCATAAAAACGCAGGAAGGGCCGGGCAGCTGGCTGACAAGTGAAGCACATGCTGCAGGCCTGATGCCCACGTTCCATACCCAGAGCCCACATGGTGGAAGGACAGATCGGTTTTTGAAGGTTGTCCTCTAACTTGTACATGTGACATACCATAAGTGTATGTGTGTATGTATAGATAAATAAAGCAATAAAAGAAATGCTCCGCTGTTGTTGTTTTTAAGGAAAAAGCAGCCAGGAGCGTGCCTGTAACTGCAGAGACCAGTTGTACAGACAGAGGGATCAGAAGCTCACACTGTGAGTTCAAAGCTGGTGTAAGTTCTGTGAGCGTTTGCCTCAGAGGACAGAAGCTGGGCAATGGCACAGCTCAACAGGAAAAGGTGCTAACGACCAGCTGGACAGCCTGATCTTGACCTCTGAACCCACAGGGTAGAAGAACATCGACTCCTGTAAGTTGTCCTCCGGCCTCCATATGCACAACCCTACACTAAACAGACAGACAAACAATGTGGGCCAGATGAGCTGGCCCAGTGCAAGGGCACAAGCACTGGTGTGCAGAACTGACTGTCACAAATGCATTGTGCACGTGGGTGAGCACATGAGCACGTGCACGTGGGTGAGCACATGAGCACGTGCACGCGCGCGCGCGCGCACACACACACACACACACACACACACACACACAGACACACACACACACACCATGGTCACGCCTACACGCAATAATAAGTGTTTGGTTTTCTTTTGCTTTTCTGTTTGTTCAGTTTTGCTTGCTTTTAAGGATCCTGACAGCTAGGCAGGATGAGGCACCTACACCTTTAATCTTCGAGCCTGGGAGACAGAGGCAGGTGAAGCTCTGTGAGTTTGAGGTCAGTGTGGTTTGCATAGCAAACCCCAGGGCACTCAGATCTATACAGAGACCCTGTCTTGAGACAACAACAACAAAAAGGGGCTTGGAGCTGGGAATATAGAGTCCAAGACAGAGTGCTTGCCTAGCATTAGCGAAGCCCTAGGTTCAATCCCAAGTACCATGGGTGTAGGGGGCAGTGTCTTTCACCCGCTCTAACACATAGAAATTGGGGCTCTGTACTCTCTGAAATAAGTCCATACACATCAAATCCTCACACTCCAACATGCACACCATTTATACCTACATGTATGCACATATTTACAAGTATACATATGTGTACCCGTGCACACTCAAGTGCACACGCCAGTCCACCACTGTTACTGTTTCCCACTAGTTTGCTTGGAAATGCACAAGGCGATGAACAGCTATCAAGCAAGCCTCTGCCGCCCTCTTGTGGCCACTCTGGTCCTTACAAGCAGAAAGTCTGCACGACACAACTGGAGCTGGCCGCATCCAGTATCCTCTGGGCAGGCTGGCACATTTAGCACACGTGTTCTCACCTCCACACTTGGCCATAGCTTAGAGCATGCTCAATGCACAAAGCAGACAGGAGAGGAGATGATTTGCTATACCAGGGCTGACAGCCACTGCCCTGTGTCATGAACAGCTGACTCTGTAACACTCACTACCCTCCGAGATAGTCATGGCACACGGGGAACGTACAGCCCTGCAAAGGGTCTGCAAAGGGCTGCCATTCCTTCTGTTAGAGAATGGCCTTATGGCTCCAGTAGGAGAAGAAAGCAGATACACCAGCACAACATACCCCAGGCCTTACGTTTTCCCAGGGGACTCCTTCAGCCAGAAGATGTCATCACTTGTGATTCCGTGTTCCAGGGCTCCTTTGACCTATGGAGGAAGAGAGGACTCATGCAATAAGACTGCCATTGCCTGAAAAAGCAGCCTCCATTTGGCAGAAATAACTCAGTCCCAGGACGAGCGAGCTTCCATGTTGGATATCTATCTTCAGGTTGTGTCTCTGGGGATGGGAGGTGACTGCACGTTATGTCTGGTGCTGGGCTCTTTCTCAAGCATGCAGCCTGCCCAGGAAGGCAGGGGCAGAAGTCCCATCCTCTTGATCAGAGCTACGATGCAGTCATGCAGAAAGAACGCAGTATGGACTAATGGCTCCTACAGGCAGGCAAAGACTGTGTGGCTCCTGATTTTAAAGGAAACCCCTGCAGTCCTTCGCCGGCAATAAGAGGCCTAGATAGACTCCAGTGACCACACATGACGAAAAAGAAAGGTTTCACAAAACCAGCTCAGAGAAGTCACCGTAGCAATGGGTAGATCCCAGTGGGGAGTCATACGTAATAATACTTGAAATATTCTGCTTTCAACCAAAAGCCTGAGGTATGGGAGGAAATAAGAAACTGACTTCTAGATACAGTTGCAGGGGGATAAATATGGCCTCACTGGAAAACAAGCTAGTGATCTCTCAAAAGATTAAGCCAAATGAGCTAATGACCTTGTTCTGTTCTTAATAAATACCCAAGAGAAGCTCAAACAAACTCCAGAAAGACCTTTCACACGGGTGCTCACAGCACATCATGATTCATGACAGCTACAAAGAGGAAGCAACTGAGGCATTTGAGGAGGGCCAGGCGGATTAACAAAAGGCAGTGTTTGCATAAAATGGAATAGTATGCAGTCTTAAAAAAGAAGACTCTGATACATGTAGGGTTAAACACTGAGCACATTATGCTGATAAAATAAACCAACACCAAGCACGTATGTCATATGCACTTGTATGAGGCCCCTGGAATCTAGAAACCAGGAAGTTGTAGCAAAGAACCAGCTTGGAATTTCTGAAAAGGATCTAGAGATGGAAGGAATGGGAAGAACCACTAAAAATGTATTGAAGCATTGTGCCCCCCAAAAAGAATTAATTTCTGGTGAGGGGGACAGAGGAAGGCGAAGGGTAAGACTGGATTAAGGCCCTGGCGTTCTGAAGTTAGGAAAGCAACTGGCAATGGAGGCCAGGTGTGACACCCACCACACATTTCAGTCACAGCTAACTTGGGAGGCTGAGGTGGACAAACATGGACCCCAGATGATCGGAAGCAGCCTGGACAACACAGCTAAACACTGAGGGAGGAGAGAGGACACGGCCCGGGAGCCCGCATTGTGCAGTGGCCCTGAGCCACCACCCTGTGGCATAGATTCAGGGAGGCCTGAAAATGGCAAAGTGCAGAGGAATGAGGGTACAGCAAGCCACTTACCTGTGTGGGGTACTTCGGCCGTCCTCCTGTAGCGATGACTATGTGCTTGGCTGAAAGCTGAGTCTGGGGATAAACAGAATCATAGTCAAACAGTGAATGGTCGACTGCCAAGGAGCTCAGATGCCTGTGGTAGCTGGGGTGGCAGTTTCTACTGTAGCGGGACGTTCTACCCGTATGTCATAAGTCACAGAGCAGGGATCTCACAACGTCCACTCAACAGGAGGGCCAGGCAGAAGGGGTAGTGAGGTGTTCCGGCTCCAGACACTCCACAGTGTATAAGGCCTTTGCAAATACTGCCTTCTCAGAGCCCCACAAACACTGCAGGAAGGGAGTGACTCTCACCCCAAACTGCAGGACGGCCAGCTGTGGCATTTGAACTGCTTAATAAGGGGTGCGTGTAGCTAAAGACTGATCTAGCTCAGGTTAGGGAGGCCACTAAACTGCACCCCACCTCTATTCAGTCTATGTCTGCGTCTGTGTGTGTATGTCTGTCTGCATGTGTCCGTGCACAAGTCTGTGTGTACACAAGTCTGCCACTAAACTGCACCCCACCTCTATTCAATCTATGTCTGCGTCTGTATGTGTGTGTCTGTCTGCATGTGTCCGTACACAGGTCTGTGTGCGCAAGTCTGTGTGCACAAGTCTGCCACTAAACTGCACCCCCACCTCTATTCAATCTATGTCTGAGTCTGTGTGTGTATATATGTCTGCACGTGTCTTTGCACATATCTGTGTGTGCACAAGTCTGTGTGCATGTTTATGCTCGTCTGTATGTGTCTGTGTGTGCATGCATGTGTGTATTTGTGTGTACATGCATGTGCCTGTGCATACATGTGTCTGTGTGTGTGCACATGCCTGTGCGTGCATGTATCTGTTTCCATGTGTGTACATGTGCCTCTGTTGAGGAGACATGGTCCCACTATATAGCCCAGGACTGGTCTAGGACTCAAGATTCTGTTTCTGCCTTCCCAGTGCTGGGCTCTCCGGCTTGGCGACTGCATCCAGCTGTTGAATAACTCTGAAGAAGTGTGACTTCAAAGGCAGCTGTTAACACCAGATCAACACCCAGGTCAAACAAAACTGGAATCGGGTGCCACAGGAACCCTGAGAGGCAGGCTGATGGACACTTACCACCTTCCCGGCTTTGTCGACACCGTGAACTGTGTGCTCGTTGACAAAGCTGGCTTTGATGTTAAAGTACTTGACTTTCCTGCAACATAAAGATAAGATTGTCTTTTCTCTTTTCTTTTCTGAGACAGGGTCTCGTGTTTTCCAGGCCTCAAACCCCTAAGTTAGAGTTTCTATTCCTGAAGAAACACCGTGACCAAAAGCAACTTGGGCAGGAAAGGACTTATTTTCCCTACACTTTCCCATCACTGTTTATCACTGAAGAGAGTCGGGGCGAGAACTCAGAGGCAGGAGTTGATGCACTGACCACGCACAGGTGCTGAGTACCGGCGTGCTCCTGTGGCTTGCTCAGGTTACTCTCTTGTTTGGTTTTTTGATGTTTTTTGTTTTGTTTTGGTTGCTGTTGTTTCGAGACAGGGTTTCTTTATAGCCCTGGCTTCACTATGTAGACCAAGCTGGCCTTGAACTCACAGATACACCTCCCAAGGGTTGGGACTAAAGGTATATGCCACCACCCACAATGGGCTGAGCCCTCCCCTGTCAAACACCGATTAAGAAAATGCCCTACAGGCTTGCCTACGCCCAATCTTTTTTTTTTTTTTTTTTTTTTTTCCCATGTGGTGAGATTTAATGGGGGAATGAGACAAGAGGAAGGGGCAAGAAAAAGAAGAGAAAAAGACGCCTACGCCCAATCTTATGAGGGCAATGCCAATCAATGTTCCTTCCTCTCAAATGGCTCTACCTTGTGTCCAGTTGGCACAGTCACTATGTGGCCAAGGATGACTCTGAACCCCTGATCTTCCGGCCCCCACCTCCACAGAGCCTGTAAACCAGGATTACAGGTATGCACCACCACCATGCCTGTCTCTAAAATTAAGATTCTTCAAACACTTCCTCTGCAGACTCAGCCTCCGGGGCTGGTTAGACAGGTAGGGCCATGCGGGCTGCTGGGAGGCAGAGTTGGAGCTGGGCAGCACACATACACAACATAAACAAACACATGTAAAGATCTTTTAATGAGCAAGAAAGAAGAAACAGCTCCAGCCCAGGGCCAGCTGCCTGCGGCCAGACTGGGACAAGTAAGTGGGAAAGCACACTGGAAGCCAGAACACCTTGCCTGTCACTCGGGTCCCTGAGACATGGCAACCACAGATGTCAAAATAGGGATAGAGCCATGCTTGGTACATCCAGAAAGCCCAAGCTGTGTCTGGCAGAGGGAGGGAACCAGGCCTCCAAGAGGAAGTCCCATGGGAACTGAAGTGCCTACCAAATATACTTAAGCACAGAGGAGGCCAGGAGAGCAGGCATGGTGAGGCTGTGGCACGGTGTAACAGGCATGTGGTAAGCAGTGACCCATCCTCCCATCTCAAAGGCCACATAGTAGCAGCGGTAGTCAGTGTCCGGGTCCCTCTCCCTCCCTCTCTGGTCCGGCTTTCACTTATCTTGGCAATCAAGAAAGAGTCTTAGTAACACAGACACATAGTGAGCATGCCACACTGGACCTCTTCAGTGGTTAAAAGCACTCACTGGCTGTTCTTCCAGAGCACTGGGTTTAAGTCCCAGCACCCGTAAGGTGGCTCACAACCACCTGTCATTCCAGTTCCTGGGGACCCAACATCCCTTTGTAGGCACCAGGCACACGGGTGGGACACAGACATACATGCAGGAGCACATGAGCAGAAATACCTGCCCCTCAGATCCTTTGCTGCCTGACTTGGGGCTCACCAGGCTCCATGCTCTAAACTGTGAAGGGACACAGTGGCTTGCTCCAGGGTGGCCAGCCTGTCACTGCTCATCAACCCACCCAGTTCCATTCACAGCCTCAGGCCTGAGGCCTCTCCTGCCTCTCACTCTCTCGCCAGCTCCAAACATTCAGCCAGCACACCCCTCCTTTACTGTCAGTTCCAGGCTTCTGTGGCATCCCCATGAGAACTCTCGTGTAATTACTACCAGGGGTACAGAATGACCACAAGAAGGCTAGGAAGGTGGTGCCTGTGCCACATCACATGGCCACTGGGTACTGAGAGTTTCGATACCTGTCCTGCAGTTGGACACGATGACCCCAGTTCAAGGACTTCACATGGTTTTGCACGGCTTCGGCCATTGCCTTCCTGTTGACACACACAAAAAAAAACATGAAACCCACAGCAGCGGAGTTGCCTGCAGCGTTCATTGAGGCAGTGAGAAAAAACCATGTACCCCATGACTATCAGGAAGTTGAGGTGTGGAAACTTTATTTTTTGGAGGGAGGCAAGGTTTCTCTAAGTAGCCCAGGCTGGCCTCAAGCTTCAGATCCTCCTTTCTCAGCCTTCTGAATCTGGAAAAGTGTGCACCACCATACCCATTTTGCAGACATGTTGAAGGGACTAAAGTCTGACACTCGTCCTCCATGGCTGCCTATCTCTGACTGGGGTTTGGGGCTATGGAATCCTGGGCTCTCTCTTTTCCCCAAGGAATTTAGCATGCTCCACCTTCGTCACCAGAAGTGTATGGCAAGCTGGCCCAGCTGAGCCAGGACTAGAGATGTTCCCTGGGATGAGAGTAAAGAAAAATCTCTTGTGAACTGTACAGAAGCATCACCTGTCAATAAAAAAAGCCTATGGCCAATGAACTGAGACAGGAAATAGGAGGTGGGACTTCCAGTAGGTGGGGGAAGGGAGATTCACCCAGACTCTCCTAAACCTGAAGAGAAGTAACTAGCTAAGTGGTGGGACTTACAGGTAGTTAAGTCAGGGAGCAAGTCAGGGCTTTTATTCATATATATGAAGTCTCAGAGTCATTATTTTGGGGAACAAAGAGGCCAGGTAGAAAAGCTCACAGTTGCAGATGAGTGGCAGAGAGCAAATCTCTCCTCTCAAGGGGACCCCACAGCAAGGGCTCCTTACCAGTTGTGCTGGACAGGCTGGGCCACCTCCCAGCCGTAGTGCTGAGCATCTCTGATCATGCCCCCCAGCAGTGCGGCCTGATGCATCAGCTTCTTGGGTATGCAGCCCACGTTGACACAGGTGCCACCAAGGCCCCATTTGGTGCCTGGAATATCAGAAAAAGCATATATATGTGTGTATGGATATATATGTGTGTACACGTACGTGTGTCTATGCATGTGTACTTGTGTTGCAGGGGTCAGAACCCAAGCCTTTGCATACGCTAGGGAAGTATTCTGTTACCAAGTCACCCAGGCCCTGGTAGGGGTGGATTTGAATCCCCATGTAGGGAGTACCAGAGGCTTTCATTTTACAGGCTCAGAATGCCTTAGGGACCTTCTATTGTGTGACTTGAACTCAGCCCCAGTGAGCCTTCCCATGTGGATTTGCTCCCTGTGTCTATACTCAGAGTCGTTTTCTTAAAAATTGAGATGCTGGAGCAATGGCTCAGCGGTTAAGAGCACTAGTTCCTCTTCCAGAGGACCCAGGTTCAATTCCCAGCACCCACAAGGCAGCTCACAGCGGTCTTTAACTCCTGTTCAGGGGATCTGATTCCCTCACACACACACAAGCAAAACAACAATGTACATAAAATAAATTTTTTAATTAAAATTTTTTTAACATTTTATTATTTTTCTGTATGAGTGTTTTGTGTACATATATGTGTGTAAGCCACATATGTGCAGTGCTCACGGGGGCCAGAAGAGAGTGTCAGATCCTCTGGGACTGAAGTTATAGCCATGAGCCATCAGGTGGAAATCAAATCTCAGTCCTCTGGAGGAGCAGCCAGTGCTCTTGACCACTGAGCCATCTCGCCATCATTTTAAAATAACAATGTTGTAGAAATGTTTGTATGTTGAGCGGGACACTCTGTGGGACTATGAGTGTATGACTTCAGTGTAAGCTGAACGTGAGCTGCGTCCCATGTCCCTACTCTCCTACCTTCCCCCTAGGAGTCATGGCTCCTGTCTGGGCTGCCTACCTCGGGGAGAGGGTTCCACATAGTCAGCCACAGCCACCTTCCTTCCCAGCTGAGCCGCTGAAATGACAAGGACATCTGCAGGTGAGCACAGCAGGAAACTGGCACAGAGCTTCCCAGGAGCCTATGAGACCCAGGAGGTAGGGGTCCTGTCCAGTCCCTGAGCACAGAGGCAGGAGGGTGTCCTGGTTCCTTCCCTACACCCACGCAGCTGCCCACCAGCTTTGCACCAGCCCTTCCTGGGACCCACCCAGCTCGCTGCCTGCAGGCAGGAGGCCTGCAGCCTCTTTGAAGACTCCAGTGTTCACGCCCCACACTGAGGCAGTGCTAGGATGCCCCACTGCCAGAGTTCCTGCTCCCACCGACTGTTGGATGTTCAGGGCAAGCAACCAAGTCTAGACTTATAGCACACGATGTCAGCCACTGACAGAGTGGCTGCGACACACACGGAACACCTGTCAGGCAGAGCTGAGGTGGGGAATTGGGGTTGAAGGGAATGTATGACATTACTCAGCATAAAAAGGAAAGTCTTGAGACACGATGTATCATGAATGACCATGGATGATGCCCCAACAAGTGAAAGAAACGGCAAAGATCACAGGGTCCCATTGATATGAAGTAAGGAGAAGCAGCAAAGCCACTAAGACAGAAAGTAGTGGGTACAAGGCTCAGGGAAGAGATGGGATGAAAAACTGGGGAGGGTGATTACTAATGAGTAATAATAATAATAACTACAATAATAGTAACAATAATGAGAGGTACCCAGGTGGAGATGAAAATTATCTAAATGATGGCGGTTATGCATTATTAGGAAGTGTGGCTTTGTTGGAGGAAGTGTGTCACTGTGGGGTGGGCTTTGAGGTCTCACATATGCTCAAGCCACGCACACAGTCTCCTCCTTGCTGCCTGCGGATCAACTCTGGGCTACCTCTCCAACTCCATGTCTGCCTGCAAGCTGCCATGCTTCCCACCCTGATGATAATAATGGATTGAACCTCTGAAAACTGTAAGCCAGCCCCAATTAAACACTGTCTTCATAAGAGTTGCCTTGGTCATGGTGTCTCTTCACTGCAATAAAACCCCAACTAAGACAGCCAGTCTGTGGGATGTTTTTTCCATTAATGATTGCTGTGGGAAGAACCAACCCACTGTGAGTTGGGCCACCCATAACGGTTCTGGAGTATATTAAGAAGTAAAGTGGGGGCTGGAGAGATGGCTCAGTGGTTAGATCTGACTGCTCTTCCAGAGGTCCTGAGTTCAATTCCCAGCAACCACACAGAAGCTCACAACCATCTGTAATGAGATCTGATGCCCTCTTCTGAAGCTGTCTGAATACAGCTACAATGGACTCATATAAAATAAATAAATAAATCTTTGAAAGAAAAAGAAAAAGAGAAAAAAAAAAAAAGCAAAGTGAGCAGGCCCAGGGGAGCAATCCAGTAAGCAGCCCTTCTCAGCAGCCTCTGCTTCATTCAGTTCCTGCCTCCAGGTTCCTGCCTTGAGCTCTGGCCCTGCTTCCCTAAAGACAGACAGCGACATGGAAGTGTAAGCCAAATAAAGCCTTTTCCTCCAAGTTCCTTTTATTTTTTTTAAAAAGACTCATTTATTATATATGAGTACACTGTAGCTGTCAGACACGCCAGAAGAGGGCATCAGATCCCATTACAGATGGCTGTGAGTCACCATGTGGTTGCTGGGATTTGAACTCAGGACCTCTGGAAAAGCAGTCAGTGCTCTTAACCACCGAGCCATCTCTCCAGCCCCCAAGTTCCTTTTGATTGGAATGTTTTATAGCAGCAGAAAGCAAACAGGAAACAGAATTCAATATGAGGACTGTGAGCTATTGCTGTGGGGACCTGACCATGCTGTTTTGGGAGGACTGTAGCAGTGTCTGTTTGAAGCTTCAGGTTGGAAAAGCCATTGCATGTTGCGAGCCTACCAGAAGGCCTGTGTGTGTGGAGGGCAGAGCTGGAGAGGTGGAAGTGCTTAAGCCCTTTAGAGCCCAGCGATCCTGAGTGAGCCCCAGACCTTGGACAATGAGTTACAGGGTTTGATTTATACTGCTGGATGTTGGTTTTGCTTTGATCTAATTGTAACCGTGCCCTGGTCCCTCCCTCTTGGAATAAGAATGTAACTTTTTTATTTTATAGGAGCCTGATGTTGAAAGACTTTGAACTTTCCAAGAACTATTAGATCTTAAAAGAGGACTTGAACTTTTAAAGTATTGACATTTTTAAAGACTGGAGCTTTTAACATTGTATTGACTTTGACACTGTGATATTAACATAATATCACATAACATAATGTGGAGATAAACAGAAAGGAAAGTTTGTGATTTGACAGTGATATCTTCCTGTATGAGGGTGACAAAGGGTCAATTATGCTGGTTAGTTCTTGTCAGTTTAATAAAAGCTGGGAAGAGGGAACCTCAATTCAGAAAGTGCCTCCATCGGACTGGCCTGTAGGATATTTTCACAAGTCTGTGAGGGTATTTTCTTGATTTGTAATTGATATGGAAGAGTCCGGACCACCGTGGGCGGTGCCATCCCTAGCCAGGTCGTCTTGTGGTTTCTTATAAAAGAAACTTAGCTGAGCAGGCCAGAGGGAGCCAGCCAGTAAGCAGCACTCCTCAATGGCTCTGTCCCACTTCCTGCCTCCAGGTTCCTGCCTTGACCTCCTGCCCTACTTTCCTCAAGGACGGATGGTCTGTGTCATTGAAGTGCAGGCCAATTAAAACCTTTCCTCCCCAAGTGGCTTTTGGTTAGAATGCTTTAGCATGGCAATAGGAAACAAGCCAAAAAATTGCACAGTAAAAACTGTAGGGCACGGGTAGCGTGGGGGAGGCTGGGGGAGGGGAGGGGAAACTGCAGCCAGAATGTAATGCATGAGAGAAGGATAAAAACCAAAACAAAACAATGAGGTGATCGCCTGTAACCTGAGTACTTCAGAGGTGTGGGCGGAAGGATTGAGAATCTGAGGTCCACCTGGGCCACATAATTGGACTCTGTCTTAAAACAATTTTATTTTTATCTTTATTTGAATTCTTTTTTTTTTTGGAGCTGAGGACCGAACCCAGGGCCTTGCGCTTGCTAGGCAAGCACTCTACCACTGAGTTAAATCCCCAACCCCAGATCTGCCTGCTTCTTGAGTGCCAGGATTGGAGCCATGCACCCCCACATCTGAGCCAGCAGTGTGTGCACCTCATGGCTAGAAGAGGGTACTGAATCCCCTGTGACTAGAGTTACAGGCAGTTGGGAGTGGCCTGACAGATGCTGGGAACCAAGTCCAGGTCTTCCGCAGAGAGAGGTGGGGGGGGGGGGGCGGAGAGAGGGAGGGAGGGAGGGAGGGAGTGAGGGGAAGAGAGAGAGAGAGAGAGAGAGAGAGAGAGAGAGAGAGAGAGAGAGAGAGAGCTGCTCCAGTTTCCCTAGAGAATTTCATGCACATCTATAATCCAAGCACGTGGGAAGCTGAGGCAAAAGATCAGGAGTTCAAGGCCAGACTCAGCTATATAGCAAGTTTTAGGTCATCCAGGGCCACATCAGAACCTGTCCCATAGAAACCCAAACAAGGGGAAAGGAAACTGGGAAGAGTAATGAACTGAACTGTAGCCTTCCTGCTAAAATTCATAAGTTACTCACAACCCTCGGTACCAAAGAATATGACTATATTTGGAGATAAAGCCACACAGACACAGACACACACGTTCATAACACCAATGTTGACAACAAAGATGAGGGCACTGGCTGCTTTCCCAGAGGTTTGGTTCCCAGCACCCACATGGCAGTTCACACCCATCTGTAACTCCAGTTCCAGGGAATCCAACATCTTCTAGCCTAAGTGGACACAGGCACCAGGCATACAATGCACACACACACACACACACACACACACACACACACACACACACACACACAGAGATAGAACAGTCACAACGCATTTAAACAAATGCCCACCAGGCATACAATGCACACACACACACACACACACACACACACACACACACACACACACACAGAACAGTCACAACGCATTTAAACAAACGCCCACCAGGCATACAATGCACACACACGCACACACACACACACACACACACACACACACACACACACACACACACACACAGAACAGTCACAACGCATTTAAACAAATGCCCACATGCAGGTGAGTAGATAAACAAAATATGAGCTCTCCACATGCTGCTGTCACCCACAGTAAACATGAACAAACTACATTCACTCAGTAAATAGCACAACACTCAAAATAACAACGCTGGGGGCTGGAGAGATTGACCAGTGACTAAAAGCACATACTGTTCTTCTGAAGGACTGAGGTTCAATTCCCAGCACTCATGTCAGATAGCTTACAAGCTTTTTGAACTCTAGCCCTCAAGGGATCAGACATCTCTGGCCTTTGAAGGTTCCTGCACTCGCTCACACGTTTACAACCCACAACCAACCTACAGTGGGAAAATCAGGTCAGAGGTTGCCTTGGGATACAGGAAGAGAAAGGCAGAAAGAATTACCGTGGTCTGTGGAAGCTGGGCATTGTAAAGTGTGTCTCCACTCTATCACACCCAAATCCATGCTATAGTGTTACCTTCAGTACGAAGGATTATGGCTATATTTGGACATAAAGTTAAATGAGGTTACAGGATGGTCTATTAGCCAACTGACTGCTAGACTGTAAGGAGAGATTAGGATACAGGGAGTCTCCATGAAGACATGAGAGACACCACCTATAAGCCAAGGAAAGATGTCAGAAGGAGTCAATTCTACTGATTTTTTTTTTTTTTTTATCTTTAGATTGCCAGCATCCAGGACATGGTTTGAATATGCTTGGCCCAGGGAATGGCACTAATAGGAGGTGTGGCCTTGTTGGAATAGGTGTGTCACTGTGGGCGTGGGCTTTAAGACCCTCATTCTAGCTGCCTGGAAGTCAGTCTCTTTATAACAGCCTTCAGAAGACGATGTAGAACTCTCAGTTCCCACCTTGATGATGATGGTTTGAACCTCTGAACCTGTAAGCCAGTTCCAACTGAATGTTTTTACGAGAGTCATGGTGTCTGTTCACAGCAGTAAAACCCTATCTAAGGCAAGAACCTAAGTCAAAGCCAGGCCGTGGTGGGCACACTTTTAGCCCCAGCACCCAGGAGGCAGAGACAGTCCAATCTCTGAGTTTAAGGCCAGTCTGGTTTACAAAGGGAGTTCCAGGACAGCCAAGGGTAAACAGCGAAACCCTGCCTTGAACTGCCCTCCCAACCCAAACAAACAAACAAACAAACAAAAAAGAATGAAAATCAAAACCTCAGTCAATACAAGGCTATAGTTTTGCAGCCACACACTGATGAGAGGCAGCACAGACACAGTTTCCATCCTCACTGTGGTACAGAAGGAGGTAACACGGTGTGTTTCAGACACGCCCTCCTGTCGGATTACTCACTTGATTTTTGTTGCTTGTTTACTTTGAGACAGAATCTTACTATGTCACCCCAGCTGGTCTCAAGCTCCTAGACTCATGTGCTTCCCCCTGCCTCAGCCTCCTGAATAGCTAGTATAACAGATATTTATGATCAGGCCTAACCTCACGCTATTCCCTATAAATATGTACCAGTTTATTGTCTGTCAATTCTAGCTCATTCAAGTAAAATACCATCTCAGAAAAACAAAACACAAAACAAAACAAAAAAACAAAAGTATGGGGCTAAAGCGATGCCTTAGTACTGTTCACAGCAGGAAAACCCTAACTCTCTTTGCAAGAGAGCAGGCCTAATCTTGCAAAGGGCCTGATTTCAGTTCCTGGGACTCACGTCAGAAGGCTCACAACTGCATAATTCCAGCTCCAGGGGATCTGGTGCTCTCTTCTAGAGTCTGCAAGCGCCTACACTCACAATCATATACTCCACTCACAATCATATACATAATTTCAAAACAATAAAAATAAATGTATGAAAAACAGACAGGGATGGGACTATACCACTCTCAGGAAAGAGCAGACTCAGGATGGGTGTGGATTCCAGATTAGCGGGGACACCTGTTCCTAGAACATTCTGCTCCTGGACACAATGGCCCATCTGCACAGCACCACCCTATCCTAGGAGTCTCCAACGCTTCGAAGCCCCAACACACCAAAAGAGACACAAAACACAAGCTACATACCTTCCTTGGCACAAGCTAGGCCACCGGATCCCCCACCGATCACCAAGAGATCAAAGTTCTGCTGCCCTGTGGGGAAGGGACCAGAGGTAAGAAGGTGCCAGACCCACACCGGACCTTGCTCTCGCCCCTTCAGTTCTGTGTGGTGCAAAGTTTATCAGGATAGGGAACCCTATCCTGGGGCAGTCAGGGGTGACCACACTGTCTGACAAATGAAGCACCAGAGAGCGCCATGAGGTGCATGTCCATCTTTGCAGAAAATCTCCCCAACTTCCAAAAGGAGTCTCAGACTTCACTCAGTGTCCTGAGCCAGACAGGACAAAAACATTTTCATTCTACATGCCTTTCAGTGGTAAAGGAGGTGGCTCTTCATCCTAGCAACAAAGAATATGAATATATGTGTGTGTGTGTATGTGTGTGTATGTGTGTGTATATGTGTGTATATATATATATATATATATATATATATGTATGTATGTATGTTCTCTCCCACAGTCAAGAGTCTCAGAGTTGTCCTCAGACCTCCACATGTGTGCCAGGAGCATGTATGCACCTGTACCCATGAACACACTAAATAAATACATGAGTCAAATATAAATATAATACTTTTAAATGGCCACACCTGTTTTTGTCTCCACCTTAAGTAAGCAAGGCTGCAGAGAAAACCCTGGGGCTCCCATATACCTCAAGGTTACTGGCTTGCACCCCACCACAGAAACACACAGATGAAGGTCAGAGGTGGCCCATGGCTTGCAGCTCCACATCTGAACCTATCCCAGGTTCGAGTCCCTGAAAAGACCTGAACAGTTACAAATTATTTGATGGCTTTGATGTGATCCTAGAGAAAAAAAGAGGTGGCAATTCAGCCCTAGGGAGGACCCTGACAGGCAGAGCCACAGATAGGAGGTCCTGTATCTTTACCCTAAAGAAGGATCTTACCTTCCATTGCTGATGCCTATCCTGTCTATTGCCTGAGTGGGGCTCCTATTGGGTCATCCTCCTCTGAGGCCCTACACTGTGCCCTCTGCCTGTTTGCTATCAAACTATTGGTAGGGCTGGCTTATCGTGGGCCACTTGCTTTCTCCCACTGTGCACACCCAGGAGCCTCCTCTCTGATAAACACTTAGAGGAAGCCCACAGTGAAAGTTTCGAGGGTCAGTATGAAGAAGGATATGAGAAGCCTACTGGGGTGGGTTTGCTGTCCTACAGAGCAAAGCCTAGGCAGCAGATATCACAGAACACCTCAGCTGGGTGGTAGCTTCCTGGAGGAAGCCCTCGAATTCTGGCTTTCATGCACTGTGCTTAGGCCTACTCCTTCTGCCCACATCTCTTCTCCAAGAAGTCTCTGCTTCATCTTTGCCTCTGGACTCAGTGTTCCTGTTTTGGTTCCTTTCTATTGTCTGGAACAGGGCAAGCAGAGAGCAGGAATCTAATGAACACACTAAATGGATGCTATGGGGTCTAGGGAAGATGCCATCTACCATATGACTCCGGAGCTCACTTTTTTTTTTTTTTTTTTTTTTGGTTCTTTTTTTTCGGAGCTGGGGACCGAACCCAGGGCCTTGCGCTTCCTAGGTAAGCGCTCTACCACTGAGCTAAATCCCCAGCCCCCGGAGCTCACTTTTGCGTCCAGTTCAGCCTTGCCCGCTGTCCTTTTGGAGCAGGAGTAGACCCCCCTCCTAACCAGAACACTGGTCTCGTGATACCCGGGCCTGCGCGGGCACGCCCACGCGGACACAGTCCAGCAGAGCCCCGCCACCGCGACCCCCTGTGGACACTCCCACAGGCGCCCTCTCCGCGTGCACCGCCCACGACCCCACCCTACCTCCCGCTGCGCTCGCCGCGCCCGCCGCGCCCCGCGTCCCGCGTGTTAAAACCCGTGTCTGCGGCCGGAAGCGCCCGCTGGATCCGCGCAGCGCCGCCACAATCGCCGCCATGGTCCGGGGGCCTTAGGCGGTTAGGGCTGCCCTTCGCGCTGCCTGAGCCGTTCAAGCGTCGGGATCGGACCTGTGCGTGGCCTTGAGGAGGTGAGTGCTGCGGCCCGCGCTTTTGCACCGCCCGGAGCTCAGACCCGGGGTTGGAATCTGCAAACACGGAACTGGGACTGGGCTGAAGGATCCATACGTGGGAACTGGGCTGACCTAGGGGAGCGCGAGCCAGGGCTGGAGAATGTAGACACTTGTAAAGGGTCTGATCTGGGCTGGAGGTCGGTGAAGCGAGGCAAGTCTCCACACTTCTCACAGGGAACTTGAGTATTAGTGCTGGGGTGGTAGATGTCCTTCAGTGAGCCTGTGGAGTTGGGCTTAACCTGGACAGGATGTAGCACATCCAGGGCACGGCCCATCCTAAGACGATCTGACTTAGTTCTTGGATTGGGATGCAAAAATTAGGGTCAGAGTTACAGGACCCAGGGATGGTCAGTGGAGTTGGAAACTGTTGAGCAATCTCCTCAACAGGTGTTCTCTGAGAGAAGCCTTAGGATGCCCGTGGGTCACTCCTTGCAAAAGAATAGGTTACCCCACGGAAGGGAACCTCTTGGAGCTCAGGGGCAGTGAGGCAGGAGCACTAGGACAGGCTTTGGGTGTGTGCTAGAGTCGCATGGGGCAGTGTTATAAAGTCTTCCAGCCAGAGCCTTTGGGTCCTTGTTGGCCCTCCATGCATTAGGAGTACAGTGGGAGCTGCCATGACTACTTGTAACCTCTTTTAGGGGTTTGTGGTGAGGTGAGGCCCAAGAGGACAGCTTGTCACAGCACTATCCTAATTAATGGCTGGGCAGATTTTACTGGGGAATTGCTGAACGGTAGGGGACCAGCTGAATCACCTCCAATTGAGCAGATGTGACAAGTGGGTATGGTTCCAGGGGAACAAAGGGGTGCAGAATCAGTGAAGGGAGCAGTTAGAAAAACCAGGGAAGGGAAGGGTGGTTTATGCAGGGTTCACATGGGTTTGCTGCTGGTCTAATTCCCATGCTCCCACAGAAGCTGGGACTGGGAGCTTCTGGCTTTAGCTGCAGGAATTCAGTTCGACCATCTTGAGTTTTCTCAAGCAGACACTCTGGGGTCTGAAGATGCCCTAGGGATACAGCCTTGAGCTCTCTGAGATAAGGTTAATGTCTAGGTCTTTAGAAGGAGCTCAGCCTTCTCGTTCAGCGAGGGGGATACTTTTCCAAGGAGGGAGACATCCTTCCTACTGAGCAGAAGTCCATTTTCTGTTCCGTGACCTTTTTCCTCACAAGGGCTAACCGGCAAGGTTTTGTGAGGGTCCTTCTTAAGAAAACACATAAAGGTTGGTGTTAATTTACAAATAAGTTTTCGAGACAAATGTTGAACACATTTCTAGATGCCAAGTCTGAGATGGTAGTTGAGGAGCAGTCTGAAGGCTTTACCGAGCTGTCCTCTGAATATATGAGGTGTCGTTTGAGCATAAGGTTTCAGTCGTGATCATTTCCTGGAGCTGTGTGTGCACCTAGTAGAGGACTCCCCTCGTCGTGGCCCATGTAAATGAGGTTCCTAGCAGAGAGTTGTCCGCAGAGTGTTTCATGGGTTGAAATCTGACATTGCTTTCCCAGAGCCTAGTGGGATGGGACAGCTTCATCAAGCATTGTCCCCGCCAGGACCCATATACCATCAGCCTCTTGTTCCAGTGGTCAAGTTAGGAAGAGGGCTGGAGCAATGGCTCAGCGGTTAAGAGCAGTGACTGCTCTTCCAGAGGTCCTGAGTTCAAATCCTAGCAACCACATGGTGGCTCACAACCATCTGTAATGTCTGAAGTCAGCTACGGTGTATTCACATACATGAAATAAATAAATAAATCTTTTTAAAAAAAAGAAATTAGGGAGAAGATGTGAAAACAGTTTGGAGAGTTGTGGGCAGATATTAACGCCAGATATAGTGTGTGGATGTATTTACATACAGCTTTAAAGATGAAGCAGCGTGTCAGTCCCAGTACTCAGGCAGAAGCGAGAGAAGCATGGTTTTACGCCAGTCCGATACACAGTGATTTCTAGGGCAGCGTGGGTTACCAACCAGCCTGGGTTACAGAGTCTGTCTTTGGAGAAAAAAAAGCAGCACCGTTTTCATTTTGCAAATGAAACTGCAAGATGGCCTTCTGATGTCCATGTTTTTATTAGGGGGATGAGAGGGTCCTACCACAGTGAAACTCTAAGTTACAGACGTTCTGGCCTGTAAGTAAGCACAGGTCTTATTGTTGATTTCACTTTTCGAAGCTTGCCTAAAACCCCCACCAGCCTCTCCTGTGTTGGGGTGACACTTCTGAGCCACTGTGCCTGGCTCTGTACATGTTCGTGTGTGTGAGTACAGGCAAGCACATTCCGTGACGAGCATGTGGAGACCAGAAGACTGACGACTGCGGTTGTCCTTTCTCACCTCCCGCTTTGCTGGGAGCGGGCTCTTTTCTCTTGTTTACTTACGCTATGGTAACTGGCCCACAAGCTTCTGGGGGATTTTCCTATTTCTATCTCTGGGATTATAGACGTGTATTACCATGTTTGGCTTCAAGTGGGTTTGGGGAGTGGACCTGGGTGATCGTTCCAGCCCCAGCTGTTTTACCGTCATTTGAATGCCTTTAGGAAAGCACTATTCTTTTCTCTAGGTAGTTTTGGTTTTACCAAAATTTGTATTGAAGTTTCTTGACTTTCAGCCAACACAAACTGAACCCTAGAGTAAGGGACTTTTCCCCTTTTCCTCTTGAGTTTTTCTGACTTCCGAAGAGAAGAACAGGGGCTGGGGAATGTAGGTCAGTTGGTAGAGCGTTTGCCTGGCATGCACGAGGCCCTGGGTCCAGTCACTAGCACTTCATTAAACTAGGTATGGTGACACATGTCTGTATTTCCAGCACCCAAAAAATAAAGCAGGGGTATGATAAATTCAATGTCAACCTCATCTCCAGAGCAAGTTTGAGGGTAGTCAGGGCTACATGAGATCTTATCCCTCATCCTCCAGCCCCTAAAATCAACAAAGCATGTAATAAAACAGGATGAAACAGGAAGTCATAAGGCCTCAAAGATAGCGAACACGATCAGAATCTGAAATTGGGGCAGGAGGGAGTGTGAGCGTTGGGGAAGTAGGAGCCGCAGGATTACGAGTTTAAGGCTGCCCAAGTCCAGCGAGGATACATGAGACCCTGCCTTATCCTAGCATTCGGGAGTCAGAGGCAGGCAGATCTCTGAGTTTGAGGCCAACCTGGTCTACAGAGCAAGTTCCAGGACAGCCAGAGATAGACAGAGAAACTCTGTCTCAAAACAAACAAAGAAACAGAAATGTAGGTCCTGGAGAGATGCATCAGGGTTAAGGGCAAATACTGCTCTTTTAGAAATCTGGGTTTGTTTGCCAGCACCTGCATCAAGGGACTCATGACCCTCTGTAACTCCAGCTCCAGGAGATTGGACGCCCTCCTCTGGACACACGCACACACACGCATGCGCACACACATGCAGTCACACAGACATATAGATAAAAATAAAAAAGGATTGTAGCTGGGCATACTTTTAATACCAGCATTCAGGAAGCAGAAGCAGTCAAATCCTTGTTAGTTTAAGGCAGCCCCAGGAACCTTAGGATGCTTTAACCTCAGTGACAGCAAGGTACACCCACATTTATAGAGGGCGTGTCGCATGGAGGGACGGTGGCAGATTCTCGGATGCTTCTGAGCCTTCAGGGATTCTTTAAAAGTTTAAAACTCCTCATGGACCTCTGAGGCCAATTACTATCCATACCAAACTGGTATGAACAAGCAGGTCAGTTCTACGAAAATCAGAATGCTTTTCCTTGTATTTATTTATTTGTTGTTATTTTGACTGTCCAAGACAGGATTTCTCTGTGTATCCCTGGCTGTCCTGGAACTCGCTCTGTAGACGAGGCTGGCCTCAAATGCAGAGATCCATTGATGTCTGCCAGTGCTGGGATCAAAGGCCTGCAACACCACCCTGCCCTTGGACTTTGGTTTTTGTTTGTTTGTTTTAAGGCACAACGTGGAATTGTTTCGTTTTGAGACAGAGTCTCTCCATGTACCTTGATAACTTAGAGCTTGCTGTGTAGACCAGGTTTGTGAACTTGTAGCAATCCTCCTGCCTCTGCTTCCAGAATGGTAGGTTAACAGATCTACCATACCTGGCCAGCAAAGTTTTTCAAGAGGGCTTTGTAAGCATTGGATCAATAAACTCAAATTTAGTTCCTTGAAGCACTCTGGCAACGATGCCTGATTCTGGGCGATGGGTGTCCAATGGGACATTCCAGTCGATGGGCTGCCGGAAGTTTGCCGTTGTGTCCTGCGGGGTGATGAAGCAGTACTTTGTGGCTAGGCAGCCACTACACAAAACTGCCTGTTTCATCTGCAGACTAATGCTGTCCAGAAAAGGACAAATTATGCAGAATAGTTGACTGATAAGCTCTGCCAAGACAGGGTGATCAGCCCTTCAAAAATCTGCATTTCAAGAGTCTGTCAGTTGATTTAGGGCCAGAAGGCTGAAGACTTGCGCTCACATGTTGCTAACAGGACTGTGCTAGTGGAGATTTGTCTCTACAACCTCTCAGTTCTGGAAGCCGTGTTAGGCTTCCCGTGTGTATAGATATTTGGGCATTCTCAGATTTCTGACAGGGTTGAAGACTGATTATAGTCTCATAGCCTATCAGGCTGTTTAACTCTGAGAATACATATTTTATTGGATAGTTATCAGATAGTATACAAGCTAGCCAGGATTTAACATAGATTTTAAGTCTTTCTTAAGCTGGAATGGATAACTAAATGTTCTGTTTAACTGGGTCCAACTGTGTTGGATTGGGCGTTAGATATATTTCATGCTTTTAATTGCAAATTGATAATAGTTGTGCTCAGCTTATATTTGAGAGAAAAGCTTTTTTTTAATTAGACAAAAAGGGTGAAATGTGGCATGATGTCACAGGTGAGGCAGGTGCAAGATAGAAGGAGGGCTGTCATTGGATGAGAAGGAAGGATGGGCAGGAGAAAAGTTTGAAGGAAGAGGAGGAGATGGGAATGGAAGAGGGGAGGAGGGAGAAGCCGTGGCGGGACAATATGGAGGCTGACGTTAAGATCCCGCGCTGTACCTTTACAGGTTGTTATGAATGTTCTTAAGGGATGGATGTGTACAGGGCTTTGTATGTTTATGTGGGCAATTATATCTTATCAGTTGGGTCAGAGGTTATTGTGTTGTGTGTTCTTTCATGTGTAGATTTAAGTGTAAGGGAGTGTGTGGCGGCTGGTCTGGGCCCCCACGGAATTGGGATGTGTGCTTCTGGCAAGATATCCAGCAGATATCTTGGGGCACTGCGGTGACAGACCTAGTGGGGGATAAAAGACAGCATTTTATTTTTTATAATTTTACAACAACAGTGTCCTGCTGGGGGAGAACAGACCCTAATTGCAGCTCTGTAAGTAACTGCTACCCTGAAAGGAAGTACTTGATAAGTTTGTTATTTGAAGGGACCAGACAGTGAGAAAAAGATGAACGTTTCAATTTAGTTTAACAAAGTATAATTTACTGAATAATTATGAGTCATGGGTAAGTAAAGAGAAACTAGTTTCTTTTTATAACCAACAAATGAAAAGTAGACCCCTAGAGAACACAGCGCTGAATGGCAGCGTGCAAAGCCTAAGCCGTCCTCCCATCCTCTTGTCCTTCCGTCCTCCCATCTTCCTGTCCTCTCGTTGTCCCGTTCTCCCATCTTCCTGTCCTCATGTCCTCCTATCCTCATGAAAGATCCCCGAAGGGAGACCCTCACTCAAGTCTTGGGAAGTCGCGGACCCCAGACACACGAGAGACCAATCTTGATGCAATAAGCAGAGGTGAGGTTTATTACGGAGATCTCCGGGTCGACACATATCCCACGCAGGAGAGAGAGGAGTCAACCCTGAGTGGCTGGGAGAAGAGCTAGTTAGAGGAAGAAGTCACAAGCCCCAGGAGATGAGGGGATGTCAAAAGGAAATACCAAAAATGTCACAAGGGGAAACTCTCAAAGTCACAGGATTGTTCTTAAAACTCTAGGGTTTAAATCAGGGGAAAGGTCAAGCCCTCATTCTCCTGAGAACAGATCTTGATTCCTGTCCTTTAGGGTAAATGCTTGTCAGAGTTGAAGAGTAATCTGCATCTTATACACATCTGATTAGGCTTCGGCCCCGGTTTCCTGGAATACTCTCTGCAGGACACAATGGCTGGAACATTATCTGTAGGGCACAATGGGGGCTTGAACAAATATCACAGGGGCAGAACAGAACCCGTTACTCATTTACTCACGTCCGGTGACATCCGGAGGGTCAGTGAGTCTGCACCAGTCCTCCTGCATTTTCAACATCTGTCTTCCTGAGTCAGATCCTGTTGCTGAGTTTTGAGCTAGTTTAAAACTCTATCTCTCACTCACATCCTCCTGTCCTCCTGTCCTCCTGTCCTCCTGTCCTCCCATGCTCCCATCCTCCCGTCCTGTCCTCCTGTCCTCTCTTCCTCCCATCCTCCTGTCCTGTCCTCCTGCCCTCCCGTCCTCCCGTCCTCCCATCGTGTTCCCCCCCCCATCCTCCTGTCCTCTTGTCCTCTTGTCCTCCCGTCCTCTCGGTTTACTCAGTCCCATGTCCTTCATCGATTTATTCATTTTTTACTTTTTATTTTTTTTAAGATATTTTTAATTTGGGGGGTTTTGGTCACTGTGAAGACCTGACTGGCCTTGAACTTACAGATCAACCTACCTCCCCTCCCAAGTAATGGGATTAAAGGCTGAGCTACTCTCCAGCCCTTGTTCCTATAGTTTTATTGTCATACATTGACGTTCAACCTGGACCAGCAAGTCGTTCTTTAGCAGCAGCAGGATGCGGAGGAGGAAGGACCAGGGCATCCGAGATAAAGAAGATAGAACAGGTAGCTCAGGAGGGATGCATAAGCTACCTCTTATACCAAGCAAGTTTACTAAGAGGTACACTGTCGTCTGTACGTTTATTTGCTTGGGGCAGTCAGTGGGAAACTAACACACAGTGGGACAAAGTCAGCAGGCCCCTGATCAAGCAATGTTCCTAAGGGAAACACGGGATCTCTCAAGGGTGTCAGAGACCTGAGCACACAGCAGCCTTAGGGCTGATTACAACAGTTACTCAGTGGGGTGTGGAGAACCTAGTTTAAAAGTCAAGTTCCCAGGAGATAAAACCTTCACTCCTACCAGTCCCTGGCCCCAGCCCAAGTCTAGACCTTGCCAGCCTGCCTCTGGGCAAGGACAAAGAACTAGGTTCCTCTGTCCTTTTGTGAGGGCCTCTAAGAAAGCCTTGGATTGGCTTGGCTCTCAACAGATTATATGTGATATATTGATTATGTATATATTTGTAAATATATACTGTGTGTGTGTTGAACTGTGTTCTTAACTCATATATTTAGATATTGTTAACATGGACCTTACAAAAATAAACTAGGAAGTAAACAGGTACAAGTTTATCACATGCCAGGATCTGTCGCAGATTAGTACAGTACACGAATTCATCATCTCATGATCTCTAAAGGTATTTTTTTAAAAGATGTATTTATTTATTATATATGAGTACACTGTTGCTGTTTTCAGACAGACCAGAAGAGGGCATCAGATCTCATTACAGATGGTTGTGAGCCACCATGTGGTTGCTGGGAATTGAACTCAGGACCTCTGGAAGAGCAGTCAGTACTAACCACTGAGCCATCTCTCCAGCCCTCTAAAGGTATTTTTATGATGATCTCTGTGAGTGTGTGGTGTGTGTATGTACACATGCCTTGGGTGTCATTCCTCAGGAACAGGGTGTCTTGATATTTGAGACAGGGTCCCTCACTGGCCTGGAGCTCTCCAAATAGGCCCAGCTGACTGCGCAGTGAGTCAGAGGATCCTCCTGTGGCTGCCTCCCTAGACTGGGACTGCAAGCATACTCCACTGTGCCTGGCTTTTTACATGGATTCTGGGAAATAAACTCAGGCTCCCATGCTTGCATAGCAAGCATTTTACTGAGTGAGCCATCTCCCCAGCTCCTGGTACCTTTTTGCATGAGGGGGAATATGGGGGGTGGGGGGAGGATCTCTTTATGTAGCCTGATTGTCCTGGGCCTTGCTATGGAGACCAGGATGACCTTGAACTCACAGACATCTGCCTGCCTTTGCCTCATAAATGCAGGGATTAAAGGGCTGCACCAGTATACACAATTGTTTAATGTGGAGAGAATATTTATTTATTAATTAGATGTGAACCTTTTAGTCATTCTGTACATCTAAACATATTTAGTTCAAAGATAGACGGCTTATCTTGCCTGGCAGACAGTTGTGAATTTGGACCCAGCGTAGAGAAAGAGCAAGGGGGCCGTTGCACATCCGTAACCCCAACACTGAAGAGGTGGAAGCAGGAGGAGCAGAAGGTCATCATCAGCTACTAGAAAGTTCAAGAACAGTCTAGACCGAGACTTTAAAAAAAGAAAGCAGCTGAGAAGATGGCCCGGTGTGCACTGCTTGTTGTGCACTTTCGGGGACCTGAGTGCAGAATGCAAGAACCCATTAGAACTTGGGCAAAATGGCCAGACATGGTGGCACACGCCTCTAATCCCGGAACTCAGGAGGCAGAGGCAGGTGGTTCTCTGTGAGTCTGAGGCCATCCTGGTCTACATAGAGAGTTCTGGGGCAGCCAGTGCTACATAGAGAGACCCTGTCTCAGATTGCCAAACCAAACAACAGCAGCAAAACAAGACAAAAGCGTGTCCACCTACATCTCCAGGGATGGGAGGTGCGATAGGCCGACCTCCAGAGCTCACTGCCAGCCAGGCCAGCTGTCTGCAAGCTCCACACTCAGCAAGAGACCCTGCTTAGGGGGAAAAGGTAGAGAGCAACAGGGGAAGCCCATTGTCAGTGTCTGGCTCACATGCATAAAGCCACACCCATGTACAGGCAACACACGTGCGCTTGTTTGGTTTGGTGCTGGGATGGAGTGCAGGGTCCCAAGCAGGCTTTGTGTACAGTTCCATGCACACCTCACCCCAGCCCTCCAATTGTGTTTTCTTCTTACTCAGCCTCAGGTGGTTGGTTGCCTTGCTGGATCCATGAATTCTTAGGGTAGGGGTCTCAAGTCTCAGAGGCCACCCAGAGCTAGCATCTGGAGTAGTGAGGGCCCTGTCTGGTGGCATGGGCAGGAGTGGAGCTTGGAGTTGAAGGGGAACCCGAGATGAAGCTGGGAAGGGTCCTCGCAATGGAAGGGTGAGCCAAGGCCGGGACATGGCTCACCCAGTGTCAGTGCCTGCAGTGTGTGCAGGGCTCTGGGCTCCACCCTAGTGTTCTTCCCACAAATCACCCCACTTTAATTTTTGAGGTAGTTTCTCTTACTCAATTTGGGACTCATTGATCCATTAAGGCTGGCCTAAGTCCTGGCACAGGCCAGTGTAGTCCCCGCCCCCACCCCCTGCCTCCTCCCAGCTAAGTGCCAGGTTTTTATTGTGTTAGGGATCTAAACTCAGAACTAAATGCTTGTGCAGCAGGTGCTAAAACAATTAAACAACCACCTCAGCCCTTCCCCGCCATCCCAACCCTCCCCTCCCTCCCTCCCTCCCTCCCTCCCTCTCTCCCTCCCTCCCTCCCTCCCTCCCTCCCTCCCTCCCTCCCTTCCTTCCTTCCTTCCTTCCTTCCTTCCTTCCTTCCTTTTATTTTAACATTGGCTCTCATTCTGTGGCCAAGGCTTGGGACTCACTGCATAGCTCAAGTTAGCTTTCCCTTGGTAAGCTCTCTGCCTTAGGCTCCAACTGTTAGGATTATAGACATGAGCCTTGTCTGTCACTCTCTGGTGAAATCATGATGAACAGCATGGGCACAACTGGTGAAGTGCTCACCTTGCACACCCTTGAGGCTCTATCTTCAGCACCAGAAGGGAGGTGTTAGCTGGGAATGTGGAGCCTGGCCTCTGTGCTGGAGGCTGCTAAGCTGGTCTTAACCATTACTGTCCTGGAGGCTGGCTCATTAGACCCAACTGCCTATATCCTGGATGGGTGCTCTGTGTTTCTTGAGCGTGTTTGTGGCCAGCAGGTGCCAGGTGCTATGTAAACTCTTGTCCTGCCTTGCAGGATCTAGGAGACTTTCATCCCAGCTTACAGAGGAAAAGGCTGGTGTGCCAGATCCTAAGCACCTGTCCTAATAAGACCAGGCCCCATTCTTGCCCTAAGAGTTGCCCTGTGAGTCTCCCTTAGCCTCTTGCTGCTCAGTTGCAAGAACATCTTGCTCTCAGAGGAAATCTATCTGATCGTGCTTTCCAGAACTGGGGGTTGAGAGCAGAGGGCAACGTGTGGAGCAGAACAGACCCTTGGGGAAGCCTGTGTCCAATGCAGAGGGATGCAGCAGCAGCCTGGCACGAAGCTTCTGGGCAGAGAGGCTTCAGGAAGCTCGCAGCTGTGGCTGGTGCCCCAGCACCGTTCCTGCTGCTCCTTCTGGAGATGGCAGCTGGAGGCACCCACATGCAGTAGGGCTGGGGTGGTGCCTAGAAGCACCAGTGGGGCAAGCAGCCTCCACCTGTTTTTGTTTTTAAGGCCAAACAATTTTTGTAGCCTTGGATGGCCTGGAATGCTCTATATAATCCAGGCTGGCCTCACTCACTCTTGATCCTCCTTTCTCAACCTCCTGTGTGCTGGAACTCCAGGTGTGTACCACCAAACTCAGTCTTCACACTCCCTCTCCTCCTCTCCTTTCTCTCTCTCCTTCCCCACCTTCTCTCTCTCAGCCAGAGTAGGTCAGAAGCCTTGCTGGGGCCTCACAGCACTCCCTCTCACAGCTACAGGATAAGTCTATGGTTCTGTCTAGTACCTACCTGGTTCAGTGGAGCCAGGAGTCACAGAGGCTAAGGAAGACTGATTTCCCCTCCACACCCCACAGCCCAAAAAGCTGCGAACTTTGTGAAGGTTGTCTCTCCCCCACCCCCTATTCCATGCTGTAAATGATGGCTCTTTCCCTTAAAGCCGTCTCTCCCATTTTTCTCATAATGCTCCCCTCACTCCCGCCACCTTGAGACTTTCTTTTAATAAAGCTCATTCTGGCACAGCCTCCTGCTCCTTGATCTAACCCGAAGTCAACAGTTATAACAGTGAGGATTCTAACCTAAGCCTGTGGGTGAATACACATGTGTGCACATGTGTGCATGCAGGCCATGTCACTTAGGGTTTCAGCAACTTAGCATCTAGGTCAAACTTCTCACATTCAAAAACTCGTGTGTTTTGGACACGCTGGGGATGTGTGCCGAGCACACACTGGTTAAGCTTCACCCAGCTCAGGACCTAGCATCATAATCCTTTATGCTGCATCACCTAGCAGATGATTAACGTCCCCTCCGGTCCTCTGGCACTTCTGTAAATAACTTTAGGAGGAAAACATCAGACTTGGCCATCTGTCAGGCTCGAAGGGCATTCACAGCATTGTGTAATTTTTACCAGAACTTTCTCATTGTTCCATGCTGTCACTCTGTACCCATAGAGGAATTCCCTACACACACTCTCTCCCCTCCCATAGTCACTCCACTTCCAGCTGTTTGCTATTCTGTGTCTGGATGATTTTGCTTGCAGGCCCCTCCCTGCTGTAGCATGGGTTGGTGCCTCTTACCCCAGCAACACACTCACTCCAGTGTGGAGTGTGTCCTTGCTGGCTTAGCTTGAATGAGAGCAGGCAATATCTGAAGAAATCTATGGGTCCTGGCTACATAGCATTGTCACATGGTGAGTCTTTGCATAAGTCTCTTGTGGGACCCTAAAACTGTTTCCCCCAGTTTTCACCTAGTGTGTAAGCCTTCTAATTTTTTTCATATTTTTTTTTACCAACGTTATCGTCTTACTTTAAAATAAAAATTAAAAAAAAAATCAGGCCTGATTGTGCAGACCTGCAAGCCATTCTCTTGGGAGTTGCAGAAAGATAGATGGTTCAAGGCCAGCCTGGGTAATTTAATGACAACTTGTCTCAAAACATGTGGGTGGCAATGCAGCTCAGTGAAGCCTTGTATGCAGCCCCTGGTATCCCACCGAGAAAAATGCTCTTTCCATGGGGGCTTTGATCCACATTTCCTCAGTGCTTGTCACTAACAATGTTAAGACTTCACAGGAAGGCTTTCCTGACAGAAGCTTGTGTTTCCCAAGCTGTCCTTGAACTCACTCGGTAGACCAGGCTCTGCCTCATGAAGACTAAAGGATTTAAGATGTGTACCACCGCTGCCTGGTGTGTTTGTGTGTGTGTGTGTGTGTGTGTGTGTGTGTGTGTGTGTGTGTGTGTATACATACATACATACATACATACATACATACATGCATGCATGCATGCATACATACTTTGTAACTTAGGCTGATCTCAAACTGTTGATTGTACCGCCTCAGCCTGTCAATGTTGTGCAAGCTTCTGAGCTACCTACCTCTCTAGCTGGATTTCGGACGGACGGACAGATACGTGGATACATAGATGGATGGATGGACAGATTGATGGACGGATGGATACATGGATGGATGGTTGAACAATATAGCTCATTGACTCACACCCCAATACTGCTTCTAGTACAATGATGGGTGGCATAAAGTAAGCCATCCGAGCACATTAGGAAAACTGAGTCATAGAAAGGAGTAAAATGAGGCCGGCATCAGGTTATGCCGCAGGGGCCCATAATTCCAGCCCTCACCTTTTCAGGCTGACTCTGGCACCTGCTCCTACTCTTGCTTGGCCCTCTCTGGTAAGCTGCACGGTGGCCACAAGGACCACTGTTCCCCAGACAGTTTCCTGTGGGTTTACACGCGCTCTGTAACTGACTGTTGGTGTGTGACAGTGGGGAGCAGTGGTTTGAGCAAAGCACATATGACCTCAGAGTCCCTGATTGGGAGTGAAGTCCACACTCTCTGAGACTGGGACGGTGCAGTCATTTCTAGGTCGGTTTCTGTCAAAAATTGACCAGAAGTCAAATTGAGTTCCTCAGAATTCCATACAGTTTCCATGTCTGCTCAGCTCAGTAAGAGGTGGAGTCCAGGACCTTCCGAGAGCAGATCATGAGGACCAGGGAGAACTGGATGTGAGATCACTTGGCTGATGGAAGCCTGTGGGTGTGTGAAGGCTCAGGCCCAGGGTGTGTGCGAGAAACCACGTGAGCACTCTGCCTTGTGGAAATAGGCTACATGAGTTTGTGTGGGCCGGGAAGCCTCAGCTTCGAGGCCTCTCTTCTCTCCTGAGACTGTTCTGAAGCACCCATCAGATCTAGGGCTTAGGCCTGCCTCCTCTTAGGACTCTTCCCAGCCTAGATCAGGTTGTGTGTGGTAGCCACACCCTACCCTGGAAGGAACTGTAAATGGCCAATCTGTAGTGGACATTTCCTCTTTCTTGTGTCTTTTTAGGTTCTTACAAGGTTGTGCTGAGAGCTTACTGAACCCAGTATCAGGGACGCTGGTAAACCCAGTTAGATCCTGGGTTGTGCTCCCCAGCTCTTGCTTACCAGAAGTGAGTGTGTGTGAGCAGAGTCACTCGCACTCACCTTGTACTGGGGACAGAACTCAGGGCCTTATGTGTGCTACACTACACATGAGCTCACCCAGCCCTGTGGTTTTAAAAGATCTAAAATCTTCTAAAGAAGCTGTTCCCTACTTCAGTGGGGAGAGGTCCCAGTATCTTACTTAGTTCCTCTGTGAGTCTTCAGCCGAGTCTAGAAAGTCAGTGCAAGGCCTAACGGCAAGAGGAAGAGTTCACGTTTTATTAATTTTGCACAGCCCTGGAGATTTACACAAGGAGATGGGCCCGGACCAAAACACTGGACACGGTACATGGTACTGTACATGCCTATAATCCCAGCCCTCAGAAGGACTGGGCACTTAAGACCAGCCTGGGCTGCACAGCCTGGCTGAAGAAACAGGTTGATAATAGAGGTTAGTGGTGGGGTGTTTACCTTGTACACGTAAAGTTCCACCCAGGAGAAAGTAAAGTGCACAGAACCACAGCTTTCCTACTTTCTGAGGCCAAGTGATCATTTTATAGGAGAAAGGACACAGAGATCTCTGGACTAGGGATGGTACTTGGTAATCTATGGGGGCTGGGAAGCCAGCTGGAAAACGAGGGCCACTCCAACGAGTTTATTCAGGTCCCCAGCCCTGACAAAGGCTATTTTTCTGTCCTGGTACTAGAGAATTCATCCTCACATTCTGCCACAAGCAGGAACAAGCAGGTCATGTGGCCCATCCGGCAGCACCCACTGTTCCTCTTTCTGCCAGAAACAGTCAGAATGCTACTTCAGTGCAAAAGTGACACCACCATCACGAGAAAGCACTCAGGGTTTGGGACCATGCCTCACAGTCCTCTACACAGGACTCCGGGAGGCACGCTTGTACCTGCCTCACCTGGCTCTGGCCCAGTGAGGCACTGAGTCATGTGGATGCATTCTCTGAACCTTGGACCTCCTCAGCGCAGGAAACCAATTAAGCCAAGAACAGGGTGGGGTGAGGCAGGAAGGGCACAAGACACACAGCCTGTCTGCTCTGCCCCCGCCCTGCAGATGCCGTTGGCTGCAGTCTCATTGGGTCTCCTGTTGTTGGCCCTCCTCCTGCTCTTGCGACACCTGGGCTGGGGCTTGGTGACTATTTTCTGGTTTGAGTACGTGCTGCAGCCAGTCCACAACCTGATCATGGGTGACACAAAGGAGCAGCGCATCCTGCGCTACGTGCAGCAGAATGCAAAGCCTGGAGACCCTCAGAGCGTCCTGGAGGCCATCGACACCTACTGCACACAGAAGGAATGGGCCATGAATGTGGGTGACGCGAAAGGTATGTGGCCAGCATGCAGAGGACAGCCTAGAAATGGGGAGCCTGAAGTGGGTATGGCAGTCCTTGTAGGAGAGCCTGTTAGAAGGAGAGAAAATCGGGGTCATGCTCCTGTCTAGCCCCTGTGGGGACTGAATCATTTACACTTCTAAGAGCCAGGGGGCTGGGTGAGGGGGCTCCCTGTGTGTGGATTCTCCCATGGTGTGTACAGTGGGGTCCTCTGGGCTATTGGGAGGCAAAGGGCCTTTCTCAGCGGGTCAGGGACATGAGAGGAGTGTGATGCTACTGGTCTGGATAGGGGCAAAGCCAGAGTTGGGGACGGGTTCCACCCTCTACCTGTACTTAGAGCCTCCTCACCACTTTTCAGGCCAAATCATGGATGCAGTGATTCGGGAGTACAGCCCCTCCCTGGTGCTGGAGCTGGGAGCTTACTGTGGCTACTCAGCAGTGCGAATGGCTCGCCTGCTGCAGCCTGGAGCCAGGCTTCTCACCATGGAGATGAACCCTGACTACGCTGCCATCACCCAGCAAATGCTGAACTTTGCAGGCCTACAGGACAAAGTATGGCCCAGTGTGGCGGCTGTGGGGTGTAGGGGGCGGGGGGGCTGGCAGGCAATGGGGGAGGATGAGGTCCTTGTCAGCCACTAAGCACCTGCCACATCTGTAACACTGGAGTCAAGGAAGGAACCCCAGCAAGTCAGGGACATGGTCTTACTGATCTATCCGGTAGAGCAAGCAACAACCAGGGCTGCCAGGGAGACTCAGTATGAACTCCTCTCCAGAGCCCCAAAGAGATGTAGACACGGGTGGGGGTCCAGGCAAGCTCCCGCATATCACTGTGGGCACAGTACTGACAGAACACTGTTCCAGGTCACCATCCTCAATGGGGCATCCCAGGATCTTATCCCCCAGCTGAAGAAGAAGTACGACGTGGACACACTAGACATGGTCTTTCTTGACCACTGGAAAGACCGCTACCTTCCAGACACACTTCTCCTGGAGGTGAGCTGAACTCCCACTGCTCTGCAGGATGGCCTCTGCGGTCACTGCTGGGGTCACTGAGCTTGGGCCTCTTAAGAGCCCTGCAGATGTGGGCCCAGGGACAGTCTGTGAGTTCTGTGAGCTGCAGAGGCCCTATGGTAGGTAGAGGTGAAAGGGAAGGGGTTCTGGGTAGGAATGCTAAGCTAGGGACTCCCTGCACTGCTAGGGAGAGGGACAGGCACCGGAGACCAGAACACTTGGGTCTGAAGGATCCAGAGCTGAGTACCTAAAGGAGCTGAACTGGCTGCCACATGGGTCTGACTGAGAGTCACCTGGGGCTGGCCACAGGCATGGTGGGCAGGTCCACTCTCCCTAGGCCTTTTCAGCCCTCAGCACTGCTCAGCCACCTTCACCTGACTGGGGAAGCCATCCCCACTCCCAAGCGACTAGAGCATAAGGACATTACCTTGTCCTGCTCGGGTGGCCTACAGAGAGACATGAGTGGCTCCTTGGCCTTCCCAGGACTGTCCATGTGGTGTATACCAGCCAGGTGTCTCAAGAGTTGTGCATTCTGGGGGTTGGGGATTTAGCTCAGTGGTAGAGCCCTTGCCTAGCAAGTGCAAGGCCCTGGGTTCGGTCCCCAGCTCCGAAAAAAAAAAAAAAAAAAAAGAAAAAAAAGAAAAAAGAAAAAAAAAGAGTTGTGCATTCTGTTGTATACAGTGAGGTTCAGTGTGGGAGGCTCAGCCAGCAAGGGGTGGGACAGGGCCACTGTGGCTCTGGCATGATTCAGACAGCTCTGGTGAATGTAAGCGCAGACTAAGGAAAACACAGTCATGAGCTTTGGGCACGTGATGGGGAGGTGGGTTCTGGCATCTAAAAGGACTTTTGTTGACCTTTGTGGTGGCATGGACCCGTGAGTGGGAAGGGTATTTCAGAGGTTTTAGAAGTGGTGAACACTAGGGTCAGAGGCAGGGATATCCCAGGGCCAGGAAGTTGTACCAGAGAATCTGTTTTTACCAAGAGGGCAGGCAGGCAGGGGACAGAAAGGAGACCAGCAGGCCAGGCCAGCCATGAGCCCAGGCCAGCCATGAGCCGGCTCAGACAGGGTCCTGTGCCTGGCAGACATTGTGAACATGGTTACCTACTGAGAACAGAGAACAGCTGAGCATTCAGGCTCTACCTGTACAGGAGACTCAAGCACAGTGCGGGGAACTGGGTCTCTGCGCTTGCTGTGTGATAATCACAGGGGCCTGCGTTTAGAAAAGAAGCTAATATTGCTGCTCAGTAACCACAAAACTAACAGTTTTCAGCGCTGGCTGCTCAAAGCTGGCAATTAGCTCCAGAGGAGAGGCATACATTGAAAATGGGTGCACTTATTTTTTTCTTTTTCAATGTATGACTGTAGGGAATTGAACCCCAAGGAAGAACCTTTAAGAATGATCATAAACTAAAACCACTTCCACCCAGGCTTGCTGTTGCACAGAACATCTCAGTATTTGAAGGCAGGAGGGTCATCTGTTGGAGGCCAGCCTAGGTTACACAAGAAAATACTGTCTCACAAAGCAAATGTCTTACCGATAGCATGCCGTACTGTCCGTCTCCTTAGCATAGAAGCCCCGGTGCTCAGGCACAGCTGCAGTCTTACCTGGGATTCCCTGGGTGGCCCAAGAGGTCTTTCAGGAGGCTCATGGTACCTCATTACTGTAGGACAGAGGCTGTCCCCAGACAAGGCATGTTTCCTGAAGGGCAGCATGGGTCCCTAGCACCCCTAAAAGTGCATGCCTTCCTGTCACGATGAAACCAGCAAGTTTTATATCTCAGTGTCTTACTGACAGTCAACACGTAACTCTTGATGTTTCCAAACCCCTGGCTGAGCCTCAGAACTCCTTGCTCATCTTTTCCTCTCTCACCCTAAACTGCAGGGCCCCTCTCAGGGCACCTATGGATAAGAAGCAGATGCTTTCCTCCAGGGCAGTTCTTCATTGAGTCTTTCCAATCAGTGCAGGCATTTATGCTTTCTAAGTGAGAATGTGTCATGTGAAACTCATTCATGCAGCGCATGAGACTTTCTCCTGAACTTATTGCCCAGACCAAAGGTCCCTCAGCCCCATCACAGCCCACAGGCTAGAGATCCCCAGCCTACCCCGCCTCACACCCAAGGCCAGCCGGAGCCCTGGTTGACTGTAAGAGCACTGCTGCATGAGGACACAGAGCTTCCAATCTGGGACAGCAACACGATGGGGATGTTTTTATTGGTGTGTGTGCTGGGAACAAAACCTTGGATCATGCCTGCTAGCAGTGCTTGACCCACTGAGCGTCACTTCAGCCAGGGCTACTTACTGGATTTTATTTTCCATTTTGGGTTGCTTCCAGTATGTGTTTGAAGACAAGTGTTGTATGTAGGCCAGGTAGCCTGGAACCCTTGATCCTGCCTCAGCCTCCCTACCGCTGAGATTACAATCATGGCCCCATCAGACAGAACTGCTTTGTTATATATCTTTTGTTTCATGATTATGTTAAAAATAACTCCCTAAGCCTCCTGGGCTTGGAAAGTCCAGGGCAGATCCTCAAGGGCAGGGTTGTCGGTGAGGACGCCATATTCTTGGCATGGAGTGTTGGAGGGAAACTGGCCTGATGCCACCATCCCTTCCATTCAGCCAACCTCCAGCCGTCACTGCGTTGCCCACATGCTTCTCTAGGGCGGGGGATGGATACAGGGCAGAATAGATGCTAGAAGTGGCTCCACGGGAGAGCAGCTGCCCATGGATGGCACTGGGTTTGCCAAGCCTTCCTGACACTCCCTGTCTGTCCCCTGCAGAAATGTGGCCTGCTGCGCAAGGGGACAGTGCTCCTAGCTGACAACGTCATCGTCCCGGGAACCCCTGACTTCCTGGCGTATGTGAGAGGGAGCAGCAGCTTCGAGTGCACACACTACAGCTCATACCTGGAGTACATGAAAGTTGTAGACGGCTTGGAGAAGGCAATCTACCAGGGTCCAAGTAGCCCTGACAAGTCTTGATCCCTCAGCCTGCCCCCCTGCTCCCCTTCCAGCTTCTCTCTGCGAGATGACACACATTCAATCTGACCCTTTCTATGCTCCTGGGGCTTGTCCTCGGGGGCTGTGGTTCCAGACTGTCATACACTGGCACATTTTAAAGGTAGTGAGCCCACTATGCAAAATCACTTCAATAACCCTGAAAAGCACCTATGGATGAAAGGCTGAATTGAGGCCAAAGGTACAATAGATCACAGCCTGCCCAGCATGCAAAAGGCCTCAAGGTTAATCCTCTGCACCCGAGCCTCATGGTCTCGCTAACTAGAAGAGGAGATCTTCACGGGGTTTCAGTGTGGGATCCCTAGGCACTGCATCACCAGTTAGGCCCAGCAGGAAGTCAGCAAACTGTAAATGTCCAGACGCCAAATAACAGCAGAGGCTCAGAGACAGTACTGTCACTCACTGTCCCCAGCAGCTCACACCACATCTCATCTGAAGAATGAGTCACAAGCTTTCCAGGTATGGTGGTGCACGCCTGTCATCCCCAGTATCCAGGAGGCAGAGGCATCGGAGTTCAGCGCCAGCCTGGTCTACATAAGTGAGTTCCAAGACAGCCAGGGCTACGTAGAAATACTTTTTAAAAAAAGTTATAACCTCTTTTATATTATAAAAGAAATTAAAGATCTACATATTTGGATACAAGAAACTCCCTGAGTTGTTTTTCTCAGCTACCACACTGCTGTTACTCTGCACCTCTCTCTGACTAAGCATTCTCGGGGGCCACGTCCCTGCCGCTCTCTGGGTGGAAGTCTCTCCAGTCCTACCTCTACCTCACAGAAGAGGAAGCGGCTTCACACCATGGAAGCATGGCTGCCAGGCACCCGATGCTGAGGAAGCATCAACCCAAGCAAAGAGCTGCCCTAGCTCCCGCCTCTTTTAAGAGGTTCTTCACTAGGGCCCATTTCCTCAACTAGACACAAAGGTCAAAGATCAGCTCCATCTTGTCTGAGCCCACCTATGCCCCGTCAGTCAGCCAGCGTGCCCCTCCTGGGTGAGAGTGCCTGCAGGCCAGGGGCAGAGCCCAAGCTCCATGCCCATCACTGCAGGGACCTGAGAGAACTGCGTCACCACCAGGGGGCAGCGGTGGCTCAGCCAGCGCAGGGTGTGCCTTCCTGGTAAGCAGAGGCAGAAGACAGGCAGTTCTTTGCTGCTTTTTTAATCTTTAAATTTTCTTAGAAAAATTTCAATGTTTGTTGATACAGTCTCATTTTGGTTTCGTTTTTAATGCATTTTGTCAGTTTTCTTCATTTTTAAGTCACAAACAGCAGGCACTGAACAGCAGTTCCCCCCGCTGCTGCCGGCAGTCAGGCCCCGAGGTTACTTGAGGTTCTAGGCAGATGCAACAGCTAGGGAGGCCCCAGCCACAGGCAGCTTAGGAGAAGTGTGCTGCAGATGGAAGGTGTTCCGGGAATCCAAGGACGGGGGCGCCGGGGACAAGCACAGCTTGCTCCCACCCCCAAACCAGCCGCCTCCTAAACTTCCCTGTCTGGACTCTTGGAGCAGCCCTCACTGTGGCCAGCCGGCATGCAGGGTAGTCCTCCAGCCACCCTTGGGAGCCCAAGTTCTTTTCCAAGACCCCCTACTTGTCCCTTTGCCTGCTCCAAGGCCTCCACTCCAGGCTGGTATTTGCTCCTCTGTGGCTGTGCAGGGGACCTCCCCCCAACCTCCTCTCCTACCACACAGCACCATGTCAGTAAATAGCTAACTCGGACCTGGAGAGTTAGATCAGGAGAGTAGAGAGGAGGGCAGGGCAAGGTAGACAAGAGGCTTGGCCAACCCAACACAGAAGGGTGGGGCTCCTGGCCCCAAGACTGGGTCTGTTCCAGACGGCCCTCTTCCAATTACCTCCATGTGATCCGAAGAACAAACAGCTGGGCCAGGGCCCTGCAAAGAGAGACAAAGACAGTTGCTTTAGTCTGGAGCCCATAGCTAAGAGCCAGAAACATGTAGCAAGATGACTTGGGACCTCCATACAGGGCAGCTGCCTCGACAGGCCACACAGAAGTGGCAACTGTGGGCTGCAGGACGGGCCATGCCAAGACCCTCAACACCAGAGCCAGTCCTGCCTCACGGGCAGCTCAGGAATGCAGCAAGCAGAGATGAACAAGGAGCCCTAGTCCAAGGACAGGCAAACAGGAAGGAACGTACCAGGCATGCAAGCTAGACCCAGGAGTCAACAGGCTGAGGCTTAGCGTCACCCACGGCGTCCACCAGCCTGACCGAGGGCCTGCTGGGCCCAGGCGGAGGGGCCTTCCTGCCAAGGTCCGGCTGCAGTGCATGGTAGGTGGGCAGATAGGAGTTAGAAGCAGAAAAAAAAAAGCAGGTTAACTGCAGTGAAGGGTAGGCTAGGCTGGTTTAGGCTGGTTGGCGTGTACAAGGAGGCCAAGCTCTGGGATTGGTTATGGTTCACAATAGTATGGGGTGGCACAACACAGATAAACCCAGAGGCTGGTACATGAAGCCAGGATACTGGCACACAGGTGGCATATGCTGCCTTTTCCAGGGGACCACAGTAGACAGGCTGCCCATACACATGTAAGAGAAGGGCACAAATGTGTTTGCTCACCCTCTGGGCCTATGCAGCCTGTAGCCAGGCAGAGCCGCCCCTGTCCACTCCTTTGCGGCAGGTGCAGGCACCAGACCCCTCAGCTGAAGTCTGATTGATGTGTGTATGAGTTACTTCCTGGGCCCTGCAACTGAGTGCCACTCCAGCCGTGTCCCCAAATCCTCGTCATACTCAGTACTACCTGGCTATCCTCTTGACAAGCCCTAGACGTCAAGCCTCCCTGGGTACTTGCTTCTTGTCACTCACTTTCAGTAGTTCCTTCTCAGAGGAGTCGCCTATGGAGTCGCTGCCCAGTGTCCTCCTCTCCCTCCGGTCAACTGTGCTGTAGCCATCTGTAGGGTAGAGCAGAGCACGGAGTAAGTGGAATTCGGGGGAAGTCACCGTGAGGATAGGTGATCTTCCTTCAGCCCTGGGACAGGGGACTTCAGGTCTAAGTGCCAGCTCCAACCAGTCCTGAAGCCTCCAAACCGACCACCTATCTCTTCTCCAGCTGACATTTTATCATAGCAAGGCCTTCTCAGCATCGCCCAGGATCACACCATGAAACCAGGTGGTCCTCCCCGGTCCTCTTGCCCGAGGTCGCACCTACATATCAGCACTCACCTGGACCAAGGGTATCCATGGGGATCACATCCCGAGTAGTTGACTTCTCCCCATCTGCAAGGCATGAGCAGGTATCTGTGAGCAGTGAGCAGGCATGGGGAGGGCAGGGCAGACAAGCTCGCCTTAGGACAGTGCTCGGTGTCCTGTCAGGAGTCTGTCCTGTCTCCTTACCCCACCTATCTTGTGCACTGGCAGACGGGAGCTACTCTTAAGCCTCAGGGTAAGTTTCATGTCCCTCTCCCCTGTTGTGCTCACCAAGGTTCTTGTCTACCAGTGGCAGTGTGCTGTCATCAAAGCCTCCAGAATTTGGTGTCCCTTTGGGTCCTTTGGCAGTGCTAGCAGACTAAGAAGGCACAAAACACAAAGAAGAGGTGAGGCCCAAGACACTCCTGCTCAGAGTCAGACATAGCAAAGTGAGAGATAAGGCGGGGCAGCTGTACCTGGAAGTGTGCTTTCGTCCAGCCGTCCCTCTGTAGGGCTCCACGCAGCTCCTTGTAGCTCCACACAGTCTGTAGCACGTGTGATGCTGCCTTGGCCTCCCGCACTGACTGGCTACAGCAGCAGCAGCCAGGGCTGGGGTCAGTGGCCTAGCGCATCCAGTCTCCCTCCATCCCCAAACCACCCAGCCCTCAGCAGGCCCTGCCCTCACCCACCTGGAGGCCACAAGTGCCACCAGTGCAGGCACACCACGGGCCTGCAGGAGGGAGCGAGCATTGTCCAGGCTGTCGGACACAATCTCATGGATGGTGTTGAGCACAGCTACCACTGTATCCTCCTCCAGGTGGGCACTGGGGTGGGCAGGAGCCTGTGCGTTGCGAACATTCCGAACCAGCTCTGTCATGGCGTAGCTCCCTAAGAAGCAGGGTCAGACGTCAGGACATACCTCTGCCCGACCCCTGTGGGAAGGACTGGCATTCAGATAATGGATATCACCAGCCACAACCTCTGCTGAGTCCCAGGGGCTGGGAAAAGAAGACCTCAGCTCCTACAGCTTAGCAGCTGGGAGGGATCTGGTCCCCTGAACTCTCTCCTCCCACAACCTGTTCCCAGTGCCCACCCCTTGGCTCAATCCCATCGGCATCCTCACCGATGAGGTCTTTGTTCCGCTGGTCTAGTGACAGGTTGCGCAGTGCGATGGCCACAGCACGCACCACCTTGTCGGTCTCAGACTGTAGCAGTTCCACCAGCACTGGCAGCCCACGTTCCTTGCGCACTGTGGCACGGATATACGTGGCCCACTGTGAGGGTAGCAGAGATGGCGACTGCTCAGAGCGGGGCTGCCTTGCACAGCACCTACAGCCAACCGCGCTGATGACAACACAATGCTCAGCGCCTCCCGGCCCTGAGGATATGCTGTGTGCTCTTCTCCCTCTTGCCCAGGTGGATGTGAGGGCTTGAGGCGGAACCACCGGGGTACCTGGACTCCCTCCGCCCAGGTCTCACCCTCCCCGCCAACCTGGCTCCTCACCATCCAGTTGCCAGCACTGAGGTTCTGCAGGGCACCCGCTGCAGCTTCTAGGGTGTTGAAGTTCCGGCTCTCCGTAAGGAGTGACAGGTAAAGTCGCACCACCTCCGGCTGGTACAGCAGCTCGAAGCCTAGATACAGGGCAATGGCAGCCCAGAGTCATGGTGAAAGTCCTTGCCCCACCTCCAGACCCTTCTTATTCATTGTTCTGGAGCAAGGTAGAGCTCCCTGGGACTGACACTGAAGTCATGTTTAACATCAATTAATGTCCCCATTCAGACAGACAAACGTATGGTGAGCCAGGAGGCAAAGCAGGAAGATGAGGGTCTCCCTTAACCCTGCCTGTGGAGATGGGATTGGGATCACCTGAACGCATGTCCAGGAGAAAGGTAGAGTGAGATGGACACTAGGCTACTAGCAACAGAACACACCTTCCCTGGATGTGACCTGGGCAGCACCCCTAGAAACATGGTTTACCTACCCCATTCAGACCACCCCACCCTCATGAGTAAGTAACAAGACTGTAGCCGATGTCCACTTCCAGCTCCCCAGTGACTGAGGCCCAGCCCCGCAGCAAAGATGGTGCCCAGCACAAGGCCTCATGGGTAAGAGCTAATGTGCCTTCAGCCTGCCCCAGTTAGGGGTATCTGGGTTCTTCTAGTAGTCCTGGGCCAGGCTGGGCCCCAGTAGGGCATTCTCTCACTAAGGCTAGTCTACGATGCCTTGCACAATGTCAGTGGATACTGGAAACCCAGCAGAGTTAACAGACAGCAGGGGTGACCCACCCTGGGCTGCAGGTGTCCATTCTCACACCCTGGCCCCTGGGTCATGGCCCTTTGAAGTAGCACGGCTTGGTAACACAGTATCTCTAACCCATGTACCTCTCTCTCACTTGCTGTGCGACCATGAAAGAGCTTACCTGAAACAACCTGTACACCGACTAAACCTGGGAGTTGCCAAGCCTGGGCCGTTCTCTAGGAAGCCCCATTGATGGATCAGTCTCTTTGGATACCTGACCCTCCAACCCCAGGCCTTCCTGGTCTACTCAATGGCCAGCACTGGGCCTGCCCCCCCAGCTCTGCTTCTATCCACTCACCTTTCGCAGCTTCAGTACGTTTGGGCAGGTCCAATGTGTCAAAGTTCCGGTCGGCCTCTGCATCCTTCTTCCCTGGAACGGAAGGGTGGCACATTGAGAAGCAGAGTCCACGACAGACAAGTGTGTACCAAGAGTCAGGTACAGTCCTCTCCTGCTCAGAGCCCAAAGGGGACACTAAGACACCACGACAGAGATGTACCGTCCCGCAGAGGAGTCAGGCTGGCTCAGGACAGGGGTGGCAGTGGAGCAGAGGTACAGCCTAACCATGTCCCGAGTACCTAAGCCTCCCTCTCATCAGGGACAGTAATGCAGCATGCCAGAAACAGTGCAACAAGGCTGGGCCTAAAATTTACATCCAAGGGGAAAACTTCCCCTTGGGGACCAATCGTGGACCAACCTACAGCAGCCAGTTTGTACTTGCAGGCCCTTCTTCAGCTGAGGAAGCTCTAGCAGGCAGCAAACCATTGCAGATGACCTGGTGCTCCTGCCCTGCTTACCCTGTGTACTTCTGTGCTGCACATCACCCATTTCATCAGAGGGGCAGATGGTCCCTGTGCTGGCCACTCTCTAGGCCCTGCCCACTGTTTGCTCTGTCCCAGGGCTGGCTTGGTAGCTTGTTCTGACTTTGTAAGCAGCAGCCCCTGGGCCTCCCCACCAGCCCAGGGCTACATTCCAGCCTCTGTCACAGCTATGCAGTTGTCATGGAGATGGCTGCCCTTCCAGGGGACGGGGGTGGGGCAGGGCCTGAAGGCTGGAAGGCATCCCAGCTGTCCCATAGTTGTCATGGAAATAACTGCCTGAGCCTAGGTAACAGAGTTACTCTGCTGCCCACTGCACTTGCCAGACCTGGACAGCACTTGCCAGACCTGGACAGCACTTGCCAGACCTGGACAGCAGAACAGGGACTCACCTTGATGGAACCACTCCTCTGGGCGGCCGGAAGAAGCACAGGAGAGAGGAGATGAGCCTGAGCAGCAGCAGCACCCTCCCATGACTCCTACTCCCACCCATGCGAGGGCCAAGCTGGCAGACTGTCAACCTCACTCGGGAACTCTGGGGACTCAGTACCCATAAGGCACAGGGAAGACTTATGGTCAGGACAAGAGAATGCAGCGCACCTGTCCCACTGCTGCAGCTGGGGGATGCAGGTACCTGAACCTGTACCCTGCAAGTGCTGAGGGTACCTGGCCAGGTGAAGGAAAGGGCTGTGCTTTCCAGTCTGCTCTGTGGCAGTCAGGTGGTGTCATTTGTGGGCCCTCGGAATCCTTCCCCAGAGTAGACAGATGTGACTAGCATCCATGGCCCACAGGAAAGGGCTAAGGCTAGGCCTTGAGTCTGCACCTTTCCCACTTGCTGTATGCCCACGGGGACTGACTTCAGCACTCCAGGACCACTGCCATGGACATAGAGAGCCCTGAGCCCTGGAAGTGGTGGGAAAGACACACATCTCAGCCTCACCCACCCACCTTTCGCTTTCTTGCCACCAAAGCAGCTGGCGTCATCCTTCCTCCGACGCTGGGAGGTTGCAGCACTGCCCGGGATCCCAGGCTCCACCTCCTGGTACCTGTCAGCCCCTGGAACTTCCTTGTGCACGTGGTAGGACAGGTTCCGCATGATGCACACACAGTTCTCTACTGACTGTGGGAAGAGGTGGCCTGGTTGAGCAGCAACACTGGACAAGGGGGCTGCTGAGCTTCCCAGACCCTTGTGTAAAGCTGTGGCTTTAACACCATCAGCACTGTCAGCCTCAGTGGGGAGAACTGCTAGGAGGGGCCCTGAGCCATATGAGGGACCGTGTGTTCTAGAAAGTTATGACGTCTCATCTGTGCTATTCTGGGGTGCTCCCTGTGACCCTTGGGCTCTGAGAACTTGGAGGGCAGGCTGGTCCCCATCTGCCTCACCCACCTTATTATCTGTGTCTTTCCTGCCCACAGCTGACTGCAGGGCATGTAAGAGAGCGTCCACCAGCCCTTCGCACTCACGAAGTCGCCGCCGGGCCTCTGCACCATCTGAGCTCACGTTCCTGGGTGGGAGGGAGCAGGACCACCAGTGACCCCCCTCCCATTTTTGTCCCACTAAATTCCCCAGCCCAACAGGTCAGAGGAATTTTTATCCTATAGCAGGCCCTGCTGGACTGCAGTGAAGGTGATGGTCTGTCCCGGGCAGTGGAGCTTTTAGCCTTGTAACTGTTGGGGAGGAAGCAGCTCCCCCTGCTCCCAGCTGAACCGGAACAGGATGGAGACGGGCCCCAAGAGGCCAGAATCTATGATACAATGGTACAAAACTGACGGACAGGCAGGATCTCAGGGATACAGGGTGGATATCCCTGTATCCCTGTATCCACAAGGTGTGTGTGGGTATGAACAGAGCTCCACTGGAAATCCCAGAGACTTGGGAAGTGGCTCGAGAACTCCTTAACTTTGGACAAACTGGGACAGAAACATGGCAGCTCCTGCCATCCTGCAGATATGGCCTATGCCCCGCCCCTGCCCACACCTCAGGCAGCCTGATGTGTTCTTAAAGACTGTCGTCCACTCGGCATCCCGGGGCTTCGAGTCTTCATTAGGCTCTCGCTCCCAGCCAGAATGGGGCACGATGACCTCATGGGTCAGAGTCTGTAAGCCGTGGTCAATGATGACCATCTTCAGGGGCTCGTAGGATGACAGGTTCCAGAGTGTGCCTGTAATGTGCCTCTAGTCAATAATGTTGGCCATGACCCACTGCCTCGGCCTCCCCAGGGATGACACTTAGGATCTGCTTCTGCTTAACGTCCTTGTCTTCCAGCCAGCACTCGAAGCTAGCATAATTGCTGCTGTTTTTGTGAGGGGTAGGGGTGAGGTCGGGGTTGGGAAGTTGTCCCAAAGATGGCACCTTTGCACATGTTAGGCAAGCAGTTCCACTGAGTGACACTCCGTTCACATAAGGAGCACTGAAAGCTGTAAGAGGTTCTGGACCCCATACAGCAAGGTGTATAGGCAGCACTTAGTAGGAGCTTTCCGCTAACAAGGAAAAGTTATAGGAGAGGTGTGACCAGTGATAGTTTATCCCATCCATTCCCTGCTACTCGAGTAGATGGACTGGCACATGCTCCTGAGACCACAGGACCATGGAGAGACCGTCCTGTGGCTCCCAAGTTCTCCAAGGCACAAGCTCTACCCCGGCATTTGCACAGGTTAGGAACCAGGGAGGCAGGGTCTGGTGCCAGCAACTCTACGGTTGCGAGAGTTGGGGACCCATCCCAGCACATGGGCCTACTACACTCCTGTTCTCCCAACTTCCGACTGAGCCATGTTCATGTCAGCCACGGCCAGGGCCCACTCACCAGTGACCAGCTCACGGACCTCATTGTCACGGGCAGCCCGCAGCAGGCGCACCAGGGCTGGCACGCCCCCGCAGTCCCGGATGGCAGCCTTGTTGTCGGCATCGCGGCCATAGGAGAGGTTGCGCAGTGCCCCGCAGGCCCGGCGGCGCACCTCAGCCCGAGGGTGATCTAGTAACGCCACGAGTAGGGGCAGCCCACGCAGCTGCCGCACCCGACGCTTGATGCCCTCGTTCTCAAAGCAGAGGTGCTGCAGGTAGGCTGCGGCGTTGGCTTTCACAGGGTCCACGGGGTGCCGCAGCATGGCCAGCACCTCGGGCAGCTCAGGGTCCCTCCAGCGCGGCTCCTTGCGGGTGCTGTCTACTGAGGGTGAGCGCCGCACTACTCGGTCCAAGCTGCCCAGGCTGCCCCTCTCAGGCTGGGCTAGAGGGGCTGTTGCGGCTGGGAACGGGGGCCGCTCTTCTACCAGCTCACCAGTGTCATCTGCGGTGTCTTCCAAGGCCCTGTGGATGAACAGATCCTGCCAACACCTCCACAGTAGCTGCCAGCCCTGCCCCTCCACATCTTGTCCAGGGCTCTAGGAATTCCCTGCCAAGGGGGACTGACAGCATCCTCCATCAGCCCCAAACGGGGTGGACACCAAGAGATGCAGGCCAGACTAGCCAGTGCTGCTGCAAGGTCAAGATTACAGCCCACGTCAGGAAGTCCGCTCCTGAACAGTGTTATTAACCGTGACTTAATGTCAGTGTGGCATCTGTCAGGGACAGGGCAGGCCTCCCACGTCCTTTCTGTGATAGCAGCTGACTATACCAGTGTAAGGGTAGAATATCCTCCCTGTGCATGGCCACTCCAATTAGACCATCTGACAAGGACACGTTTTGGCTCTCAGTGACCTTGTGAACTCTCACACTTCCCAGGAAAGGGGGGACTAAGGCCAGGAAGGTAACATAATTTGCCCAGTCATATAACAAACTCTAGACTTGGGCTGTGGTCATGTTTTCATGCTACAGATATAAACGAACAGTATAAAGGGCAGGATCAAGGCCTTAACCAGAAGGACCAGGGCGCATGGGGGACACGGAGGCACAGAAACTGCAGAATCACAGTGCAAACATCTGATGCCCAGGTCCTTGTGGCCAGCTGGCTGGCTATCAGAGCAGAACCATTGGAGTCCTTAGAACCTGTGTCACCAGGTGCACGCCTATCTTCCCAGGCCCGTTCTTGATGCCGTCCTTGAGAAGAACCAGAGGCAATTCAAACTGAAACACAGCCTGGAGACCTGTGGGAGGCTCTGTACCTGCGGAATGGAAGAGAGAATTCCCAGAAGAGGCAGTCGCAAGCGACAGGTGCTTACCTGGCACGGAGGCCCCGCCCGTACTCAGGTCTTCTCCGTGTGGCTGTGCTGTAGTCAGGCTCCAGGTCGGGGCCGCCCTCATCATCTGCAGCCAGGCTCCGAGTGTCATCCTCCAGGCCATATGGCTCTGCTTGGAAATGCTCAGGCAGAGAGCGGCCACTTGGTGGTCCAGATTCTGAGCCCATGGGGAAGGCTTCTCGGCGGCCAGGGAGTGTGAAACAGCCATCACCAGGTCCCGGGCCCAAGAGGCCAGTACGTGGTGGCCGTACCCCAAGCCCTCGGGACAAGCTGCCGTAGCTTGGAATATCACGGGGCTCGGGGCCATCGGGAAAGCCACCTCCACTGCTGAGGTAGGCTCGGGAGAGTGTGGCTGCTGGGCCACCACCACGCAGGACGTAGTGCCGGTCCAGGGGCCCATCAGCAAAAGAGCCAAGAGGAGGGCCGCCATCTAGCAAGGGGAGTCCATCTGGACCCAAAGGCACCTGGCGGACTGTCCTTGTGGTCACAGTCTTGACTGTCTTAGTGACCTGATGGACAAGAAAGTAGCAAATGGGTTTGGTGGCTCTAGAGACCAAGACAATGCCAGGGTGGCCTCAATTCCCCATCCAAACAAGTGGTTCCTGGGCCAGCTCACACACCTGTTCCACAGAAGCTATGCTTGCCCAAGCTACTCTCTCCTTGCCTGGGTCCTGCCATACCTTAGTCTCAGTCCGCCGGGTTGTACCGTCTTCTGATGTGACAATGGATACATGAGAGGTGGGGGTGCCAGGGTCTTCCTCCACAGTCACTGTCTCCTCCAGCACCTCAGGTGCCTCTGGCATCGTGGCCAGCGATGCCTGGCTACCCGGGCTCTGTTCCTAGAGGGAGAAGAAGGGTGTCAGAGGTCAAGATCCATACAGAACTCACTCTGCCTTGTATGCCTGCTGACCAGGGGTTATCAGTTCCCCAAACTGAGGTACAAGGCAAGTCCATCTGGACCCAAAGGCACCTGGCAGACTGTCCTTGTGGACAAGAAAATGGTATGTGGGCTTGTTGGTTCTAGAGATGGAGACAGTGCCCTAAGCCAGGGTGGCCTCCCTGAGCTTCAATGGCTCTGCCACATGCTTTTCTAGGCACGAGGGGGAAACAAGAAGGTCCTGCGGGATGTTTCACTGACATCACTTGCCTCCTCACGTTGACCGTCCTCCCCACCCTACTCTGTGAACCAAATGGCCCAGTCTTAGAGTCAGTTTCAGCAGTTTATACAATCCTGTACCAAGATCATCCAGGAGTCCTTGCAGGTCTGAGATACCCACCTTCTAAAGTCAACAGGCACTGGTCAACGGTGCTAAGATATTCTTGCTCCTTCTGGCCCAGAGGCTCTTGGAACATGGAGACCGTGTATCATATCAGACACTAGATATATGGATGTCTACTTACTACCTTACTACCACCCTGCAGAGAGGCATGGTGGGGGAATTCTGGACAAAACAGTTATGGACTGAGGCCCGCTTGTGTATCAGTCAGACTAGCCAGTGTGGAAGCCAATTCCAAGAAGACAGGCCAGTTCCTGCCATGCAGAGTGGCACACAGACCTGAGAGCCAGTCTGCCCTGGGCCCAGGCCCTTACCCTGTCAGCATTTCAGGGTTGGCATCTGGCCTGAGCAGGGGTTGGAACTCAAGCTACAGTGGGCGGGTTGGAGGGGACACATTCCTTTGTAACCATGGCTAGGCCGGCAGTAGGTTGTGCCTCCGAGCCCAAGGCCCAGGGAGGCCTAGTAGTTCATACTACATCTCCCCAGCTACAGAGCCACAATGCCCTTCCCTGGCCTGGGCACTCTAATAAGCAGGAAGCCTCCTCACCACAGGCCTCCCTGCAGAGACCACAGGGACAGTAAGCTAGCTCCTGTACTCGGGAGCACCTGGCCCTGACAGAGACAAGTTGATGAGTACAAGTATATCACTAGCATAGCATGGTAGGATATCCCCCCAGCCCTGGTAACAGGACAGCAGAGGCCCAAAGCACACCTCTCCCTCTCTCGGGGCCTTTGGAGACTTGAGAGGTGACTTTATAAGTGACAGAGCTAAGGCCTGGATGGAGAAGAGGTTTGCTAGAACTGCACAGCTCCTAGCAGGGATAGTTCAGGAATGCATCTAACAGGGAATCAGTGAGCTTTGCCACACCTCTACGGGCAGGGCTTGGTCCCTTTCCTAGGCTACAGATGAGAAGAATGTCTGGGCCTGTCCAGGGAGAGAAGACCCTGTTCCCTGGGAAAGGGAAATAGATGGGGCCCAATGTGGGGACACCTGGAAAGATGCCAGACTGGGTGACCTGGGCACTTCTCCAAGGACATGGACTGTACTGAGCAGAGGCCTGCGCTGCTGCTCCCTCTCTATTTGGTGCCTGAGTGTCAGGCTGCAGCTCTCACGGCTGGACTCTGTGAAGCTCAACAGGGGTTTCTTGGGGGTGGGGAGGGGAAATAGGAGCGGCATTCCTAGCTAAGAAGGAGGGGGAGGAGCAAGGCCGAGAGGACAAGTTGCTTAGGACATTCTGCCAGGGGACAGGGCCCCTTTGTAGATTTGCATACATCTACATACATTAAACATTCAGAGGCGAGCCCTGCCCTACTCCCTCCATAGGTGGTAAAGCAAAGCAGGATCTAGGACGTTGTGAATCACAGACCCTGGGCTGTGCAGAACATGAGACACAGGGCAACTGCGGTAGGTAATCCGGAGAGTCAGGATCTCCAGCAAAGGGTGGCCACCTATGGTAGTCACCCACTAATGTATGGGCTGAGAGATCCTGAGCTTCTCAGAGTCTCTGCTAGCAGATGACCTCAGGAAGCTAAAAACAGTCAATGACCTCACCCCGGGAAGGCAGGAGTGTAAGTCAGCCATGCTCCTGGGGAAGTCAGGCCAGCTACACATGCCTGGGCATACACACTGAAAGGGCTCTAGACTCATGTCTCTAACCCCTCAGATGGGCACATGCATATACATGAGCTCCCAGTCAGGAACATAGGCACAAGTACACTGATTTATGAGATCTGACAGTACCCCAAGTGCATTATGTCCCCTGTTCTCTAACACACCCTAGCTCCCATTACCTTTCAGGACTTTTATTGGCTCTAGTCCTTATGTGTGCTTTCAACACACGGGAAGTAGCCACTGACTCCAGTTATCTCTCCACTACTGGGTCCTGAGTGCCTATACAGATGGGAAAACTGAGACCTTCGGTGGCAAGAAGCACAAGGCCAGCCCAGAACCCAGCTTCTGGAATTTTTTTGCAGTGGGTCTGTAAAACAGTGGGCTAACAACCAGCCACCCATACAAACAGTGAGTGTCGGCTTGTGGAGCGTCTCCATGTTTCACAACCCACCTACCAGCCTATCTAGTCCCCTTACTTGTAGCACAGCCTGACAGCGGATTCTGGGTTGCTCCTCTCTGTACCAGACATGGGCACCTTTAATATATTGTCAGAGTCCTGTGCAACACACTGTGTGCCAACTATGCACTGTCGCTCCCTCCTTGGCTCCAGCCTAATCCTTTCTCCTCTAAAAGAGGCCAAATTCATCCTCCACACTTCAGAGCTATCAGGCCTAACGGGAGGGGTTGCTGCGCAGGTCTGGGGTTTGACCTACCCAGGTACCCTCTCCCTGAGGAGCCCCACAAACATAGTGCTGAACTGAACACAAACCTGTGGGGACTCAGTTCCCTCGTGCTGGAAAGGGAACCCATCCCACCCGCATTCCCAATGCAAGGACTATGGAGAGAAAGCCAAGATGTGCCAGGATAGAGCAGCTCATGCACTTTATAGACAAGCATCTATAGTCTGTGTCATGCAGAACAGACCACAGGTCTTCATGCCCCACCCTACGCAGTTCCTGCTGGTATACATCAACCATACAGTGAAGTCAGGTGCATACTTGGAGCCCACACCTCCGGGGGCCAGGTCCCCAGAGGGCACAGAGTGGCTACTACCAGATGGATAGAGTTCTGAACTCCAGCATGGCCCTCCTGGGCAGTGTAGGACAAGTCAGGCTGATATCTCCCACCAGGCAGGCCCTGGGTCACCACAAAATACCACCTCCTTTATGCCCAGTCTCTGCACGACCCTTCCACAGCCCACAGGAGCAGTAAGCCTGCCAGGGTGTGGCCCCTGACAGTGGCTAAAAGGCCAAGGGTCGTGTTGTGGGCTGAACACACTGGGGAGGGGAGCAAGTGTCACCACTCCCAGCTTCCCTTAAGCCTGAATTCATCACATTGACAAATCCACGACCTCCCTCCTACCACCAGGTGTCCTTTAGGCAGTCCTGCTCCATACAGAGCTTCAGTCTCACTGCTTATCAAACCCCACTCCCTCTGAACACAGTACATGTAGCAGCACACCTGCCGCTCACCAGTACTGGACCACATACAGCCTGGACTCCGAGCAAACCCCTCCTGCCACCACACGTGGGCAGTACCGGGCTCTGCTCCTCCCTCGCCCTCCCCTCACGTGCAATGCCGCGGCAGAAAGGGTTTCCATTAAATCTCCAGAAGCTGCTCCACTGGTCCCTAGAGTGTAGTCGGAAGCAAGCGGAAGGGGAATGGAGGGGAGCTGAGAGAGCCCCCAGGGAGCAAGAGGCCTAGGCCAGTTTCCTTCAACGGGCGGGCCTCGCTCTTTGGGGAGGGGCCATTAAGAAGGCTCAGTGCCCCGCCTTTTCCCCCTCCCCCGCCACCTGTCCCACAGACGAAGGGGTGCACCCTTTCCGAGTCACCCTCGATTCCAGTGCAGGGTCGCCCGGCTTGAGCCCCCATGCGGGGGTTCTAGCCCCTAAGGTACCGAGGCACATGGGGCTCGCACACGCCCCCTCCGCGCAGGGCAGCTGGCTCACTCCCGCCACCTCCACCGCTCCTGCCCTGGGGGTCAGAGCAGCCGGCTCCAGAGCAGACAATAGCTGCGGAGGGCTGGCTGCTCGCCGAAACAAAAGCGGGTCTTCCCGGGTAGGCCAGGGCCTCAGGACACCGCCCCCGACCCCCGCGGGACCGAGTTCTTTCCAACCTGTCTGAGTTCGGCCGGCATTGGACCGAAGCTGGGAAGCTGCAAGCCGGCGGGGGCGGCAGCTGGACCGCACTCCGCGGGCGCTTCGGCCGCTCCAGCTCTACTGACTCCCTCCCGTGCAGGCGGACCTGGCAGCGACCAAGACCAGCAGCCAATCGGGAGGGGCGCGCCCAGGCGGGGCGGGCAAGGCTCCGCCCCCCACAGGCTGGGGCGGGACTCTGCAGCTAGGCCTGACAGGCTGCCAGCCCCAGGTCTTGGCTCCTAGCATCCTGCCCTAGGGTTGGCAACCCCATCCCCAACCCACACACACCAAGAGACTTGGGCAATTGTTCCTTCTCAGGTCTCAATCTACCTCCAGTGAATGTGTATATGCCTATCCACCTCTACAGTTGTGTAAATTGAGGTCCCACAGAGTAGACCTGACCCAAGCTACTTATCCTGTGAGTCATTTTGCTTTTAAGACATAGTTCTGGTATGGTCAAGCTGCAAGGGCCTCACTCAACATGGGTCTCCAAGTGAAGGTCACCGCAGAGCTTAAGTAGGGACTTTAGTGCATAACCCCACAGGGCCCCCAGCTTATGTCTTGGGTTCCCCATCAGGACACAAGTCAGTATTGTTTCGCCTTTTGAAGGCCATTACCGTGTATCAAACAAGCCAAAAAGCCAAGTCTGGAGTTGCTCCCTCTGGAATGGGGCTCTTGTCCAAAGCCCTGGAAACAGAACTGGCTTATACCCTGTTCTCCATGCCTTGAGTCTATTGGGAAAAGACAGATGGGCTGTGGGATCTGAGCCAGCAAGATGTATCTCGATGCACCCTACGCCTTCCAACAGCCACACCTGGGGAGTTTGACTGCTGGAGAAAACAAGTACAGGGAGGGGAAGCAGAGAGTATGGCCTTTTTTTTCCCCCCTCCTTCCACACTATAGGGCATGCTAATGACTCCTGTATCATATATATGAAAATAGGTTTTGAGAGAGTAGAACTGAGGCCAGCCCAGGGAAGCTCAGTGGGTCCTCCAAGGAAGGGGCCCAGGCTTGGTTTCCTGCCTCCTGTGGGTTTCTCCTCATCCCAATCTGAAAAGTCAAGCCTGCCCTGAGGCCCCACCTTGCCCCCACGATGTGCCACTCGCAGAGGCTGTACAGCTAGCGTGTTCAAGCATACTCATGCATGCTAAGTGCCCACTGGCCTCAGTTTCCTTACTCAGACCAGAACTCTCTGACTTCTGACCTCCTTCATCCTCCCTTCATGGCCACCCTGGTCAATTAACAGAACACACTGTTTTGAGGGAAAGCGGACCAGATTTTCCAACTGTTAGCACCCCAGCCACTTGGCTAAGCTGGAGGGAAGTCCAGTAACCTGACGACCAGGTCGTAGTAGTGTGTTTCCCCCATCTAAGGCAAGTGTCTTCATCCTGCCAGAACATGAAAGGCAGGCACCAGGACTGGAACAGGAACCTTGGACCGTAGCTCCCAGGCTGCAAGCTGCAGCTCCCTGCCCTGCAACCACCCCAAATGCTCGACTGCCTGTGCTGACCCTGTGCCTCAGAGGAAGGCTCCAAGACACCCTTGTTGGGATTAATACACAAAGACTCAGCACTGAGGCAATGGCTTGACCAGCCTGAGCCTCCTCGTGTGCCCATTAGCCTACCAGATCTGGCTAGAACCAAGAAAGCCAAGAGTGGGTAAGGAGAAGACACTGAGGTCAGCAGCTCCAGGCTATGGGAACATCTTCCCACCAGGGCAGGGACCCTGAGGGCGCCCTCTGCCTTCCCGTACTGCTTGTCAATGAGATGGAGAACAGAGCCTGCTCTATCCTTGGGAGGACTGCACTGAGTATTCTGCTGCCTGAACAACAGCCTAAGGGGCAGTGACCACCACTGATTCCCTGTGACCCAGCCGAGCTGATCTACTTCCTGTAAAAGATTAGGGAAGGTCAGCAGGACAGACCTCACCCTGTGGTTGGGTTTGGTTTTACGTGCCAGGGCCTCCTGTGTGCTAGACACAGGCTATTAGAGCTGCAATCCCCAGAGCTTACATGGAAGACCTAGGGTTTGAGTCAGCAAGCCCCTCATGGATGTGGCCCACTCTGCCAGGCCCACTCCCCTCAGTCCTAATTCACTCTCCTGCCTCAGAAAACACTCGGTTGAAAACATAGTTGGAAAATAGGCTCTTCAGCTGGATGTCGTGGGGCATGCCTTTAGTCCCAGCAGTTAGGAAGCAGAGCCAGATAGATCTCCTGTGAGCTTGAGGCCAGCCAGGGCCACACAGTAAAACCTTGTCTCAAGCGGAGTAAAGGAGGGTGGTGTCGAAGAGAAGGAGGGTGAAGAAGAGGAGGGAAGGAGAAAACCTGACTCCCTACTGGGCCTGGGGTCTCCTGGAAATGTGATCTTCGGCGCTGAATACGTTTTTGGTGAGTAGATTGAGTAGACAGAGGGACCCTTACCTGTGAGCCATCAGACAAGGACAGCCGGGGGCAGTCCCGACCTGTCCCCCTGAGCCTCGCATAGGCAGCTGGTCCAAGAATCTCACATGCCCAGCTCCTCCCTCCCTCTCTGGCTAAAACAGGTCAGGGTTTCTACAGTCTCTACCAGTACATGTTAGGCACAGTTCCCTAGGATGCAGGTCCAGAAGAGGGCAGAGACTGCAGGTGCTAGCATGAAAGGGCTGCTGCCAAGTTTAAGAATGCAGGGGCTGGGGTTGGGGATTTAGCTCAGTGGTAGAGCGCTTGCCTAGGAAGCGCAAGGCCCTGGGTTCGGTCCCTAGCTCCGGAAAAAGAACCAAAAAAAAAAAAAAAAAAAAAGAGCTGAGCAGAGGCTGGCACCCCGAACCTGCCCCTGCTCCCTGCAATCTTGGGGTTGGGGATTTGGCTCAGTGGTAGAGCGCTTGCCTAGGAAGCGCAAGGTCCTGGGTTCGATCCCAGCCCTGGAAAAAAAAAAAAAAAAAAGAAAGAATGCAGGGGCCGAGCATGGGAAACTGAGGGTTCTCCAGCCGTTCCCTGAGGAGCTCAGGGGACACACACAGGGCAAGCATCTATGCTGGGTGGTGAGGAGTCCGTTCTTCCTGCTGGTAACTGGCGAGCTTCAGACATAAAGGAATCCTTGACAATCACAGCAGACCCCAACCTCTGGATTTCCTCATTCTGGGACCTCCCTGCATCATGACGTGTAGGGAAGGGCCAAGACACTCCCACTTGAGCATCCTCCGGCCCTACCTGTGGAACAGAGCTTCCCGCCTGGGGCCATGGACGATGAGAGATGAGAGACTGATGCTTCTAGGTCACTGAGATGCAGGCAGATAGTAGGATCCTGCTTGCTTGAACAAAACTCTTAAAGAACTGCCCCAAACAAATCCAATCCAGCTACCTGAGTCCTGAGGGCTCACTCAATGGAGAGAGCGAGATTCTAAAAGTCAGGCATGCCCTGTTCTTTTCTTCCTACTGTGCCTGGCATAGACAAATGGGGCTTATGGCCCCCTTGGGATCTACTTTCCTTTCCTTCCCCCCAGGCCCCAGCAGACCTACAAGCCACTTCATGCTAGCTTTGATCCACCAAGACCTCAACTGTTTCCCTACTTAGCTGTCTTTACCCTCCCCAAGACTATTACCTGCAGAACCAGCTGCTGCCAGGCCATTGGCAGGGGCTGCCCACTGCCCACCATACCACCACTGCTCATGCCAGGCTGCTGGGCACGCTCCAGCTGCAGGGCGACGTGGCGCCGTTCTTGCTCTAGTGCCCGTGTCAGCCGCTCGAATCGGGCCTCCTGTTCTTTCACCGAGGCCAGAATGCTGGCGGCCGAATGCACATTGCAGTCCTCCATGACCAGGGTGCCAGCAGCCTGCAGGCAAAACAGAACAAGCTCAGGGTAGGGTGGAGCATCAACCTGGTGAAGCCATCCTGGGCCCCCTGCCACCCTACTCACAGATCACAGGACTCTCTCCCAGGCCAGAGCATCCAGCTCTCTGGAGGGAAGCTGCATTGATTAAATTCTAAATTAAAAGCCATTAATCTGAAGCTGGCCGGAAGCAGGCAACTCCCTCCCCGTGAAGCTAGGCCTCTGACCCGGGCTCTCTGCTTCCTGCCAAGCGCAGCTGAGCCATAGACCATGGGTTTCTCAGAGCCTGGTGGGAAGAGGGGGAGGGTTGATGTGATAAATACTCTATCTTTCAGGCTTCTGGTTACCCGATTCTGCCAGCTGATTCCAGTCTCATGGGACCACCTCAATCCTGTCCAACAGATACACACAGAGGGTGAGGGTCCAGCAGCAGCCACAAGGCTGGTATGGCCAAGTCAGGCAGCCAGCAGGCAGGTCATGAGAGGCTGTTCTACTACAAGCACAGGGCACCAAGGCTGGCAGGTAAGGAGCGTTCCTGGAGCTCCTGGAAAGACCGACTGTTGGACCGAGAGTTCAGCCTCCACTGGACCACTGTGACTCCAGGAGTCACAGCCACTCCACCCAGGGCAGGGCTGCTTTCTGCTTCTCAGGACTGAATAAAATCCAGCTGAGGTTCTGGCAGAGTTACATTATACTCCCTGCTTAAACCTGGCCTGTGCATGGCAGGCCTGACCTACAGGGAGTTCCTGAGCTTGAGGTCCAGCCTTTAGGGAGGCTCAGGCTTGCCCACACACTAGCTCAGTGCTATCCCTTGAGCCCCAGGGCCCCAGGGGATTGGAGAGAGGGGGCTTGGTGTTTGCAGTGATACGCCAGCATTTTCCTTGCCATTCATTCTCTGGCTGACCAGTGTGTTTGTTTTTCATGAACAACAAAAATGGTCCAAGTATGCAGAACTCAGATAGGCTCTTGGCTGCGGGAGGGGTACAAACATACGCCACACTCAGTATGTGGCCTGAAGCCCAGGGTTGCTTGGGACCTGCTCCCGGCTGGTTCCACACCAGCCCATGGAAGCAGACTGCTGGACCACTCACCCCTGCCCCAAGACAGTGTCTGAACTTAGAGAAGGAAGGCCCTTGCATGGGGATATCATGCATGTACTGGGTGACACCTACAGAAGAGGCACAGTCCCCTCGGCAAGACAGCTAGGGGAAGTGAGGCCCAGTGAAGGCAAGAAGTGAGTGCTGGCCCCCACAGCTGTTCACTTCCTCTGCACCTGTCACACAAATAAAACTGCCAATGTGACCTTGCAGAAACACTGGTGTGGGCAGAGGAACTGTCATTAGTTGACCATAATCTATAAAATTAGTCAAACTTCTGTTGAGAGAGGTGGTGGCCACCACTAGGGAAAGAGGTAGGAAGAGAGGTGCAGATTGCGCTCTCTGGACACCATGGCAACACAGAAAGAAAAGGTGTAGTCACAGCAGGGGCACTACCCCCCCAACACACACACACACACACACACACACACACACACACACACACACACACACACACACCAACCTAGGCGTTGACAGGAAGCTTGATGAGGATAAGGGCTGAGCCTTGAAGAGGGTCCCGCCCTGGAGGGGAAGCTTACCCTAGGAAGGGCTGAGGTGGATCATGGAGTCTGATTATCTTTCTGGAAGCATCAGCCCATCTAAGCTGAGCTTTAGAACCACCAGGCCAGGTGACCGGACAGACAGCTATTAGTCTTGTGGACAACAGTTAGCTTCCTTCCCTCTGTGTAAAGATGGAGAAATCCTGCTTTACCTCTGATTTCACCCCGTGCCCTCTAACCCCTGATAAGGTTAAATCTGTTGCTATGTATCATAATGCTAAATACTGGCCCCCAATGTCTGGTTGCCCTCAGGGGCAAAGAAACCCTCAAGAACACCAAGACAAGACAGACTATATAACCTTGCTCCTCAGAAGAGGGGTAGACAGAGTTTCAGTTCCCAGGCTTGGGGTCTGAGGCAGGAGAGAAGAGGGGGGAAGACCCCATGGGGTAAAGCATCCTGAGAACTGGCCGTAAGGGCTGGCCAGATAGAGTAAGAGCAGCCCAGGGGGAACACGGCATGTCACACCTCGGAGTTATTTACAGGGAAGTAGACAAGATAGCCACAGAGGGTTGATGTCTGCCCAGCTCTAGTGCTGATTAAGGCTTCCTATAAATATAAAAGTTTTGTGTCTTTTATCCTGGAACTAAATGATCTAAGGCAGGGTAGAAAGCCCCTGTCGAGATGAAATATCTCCCACAACAAACCCCTCTCTGGCATAAGCAAACCTGGGCTGCAGCCTGGAGATAGCTTCCCAGACCCGCCACCTCAAACATGCCACAGCTCTGAAGGAGATTCACTGGCTCGAGCTGGGGCTGGCTGGGGGCCTGGAACTCTGAGGCTACAATGAGAAAGTGGCCAAACCCCATATTGGTCCTTCTATTACCCAATTCAGCTAACTCAGAGCAACATGACTGTTGAGTTTCCCAGGGGACATCCTGAACACTAGCTAGATTGTGGGGAGGTAAAGTCTTGGCAACTCCATAGGAGAGCAAACCATCTTCCCAAACTATGTGTACCTGTCTGCTCTTAGATGGGGTACTGACTCCAAAGTGTGGGTACCCATCTAGGTTGATCAGAGGAGATGAGATATGGGTGACTCAGGCCTAGAACACAAAGAGACAATGGTTCCTTTGTTTGTTTTTGGATTTTTTGAGAGTCTCACTTTATACCTCTAGCCAGGAACTCTCTTACTATATAGACCAGGCTGACCTCACAAACTCCTAGAGATCTGCCTGCTTCTGCTTTCTGAGTGCTAGGATTAAGGGTGTGTGCCACCATACCCAGCTCAGGGCAGCTTTGTTTGCATAGTAACTCAAAATGCTATTTTTTATATTAAAATAATTGTAAAACTGGGCATAGTCACACACACTTGGGAGGCAGAGGCAGGCAGATATTTGTGAATTTGAGGCCAACATGTTCTACAGAGTGAGTTCTAGGACAGCTAGAACTACATAGTGAGACCCTGTCTTGAAAAAAACAAAAACAACCGAACAAAACCAGTAAATATTTGTTGTCATGAAAAGCAAAAAAAAAAAAAAAAAAAAAAAAAAATCATGATATTTTTTGAAGATTGACAATATCGACTTCAAAGATACTTATCCCAGTAGGGCTTGGGGCATAGAGCTGTAGATCCAGGGTAGGGGTGGGCACCAAATATGCTTCTGCTGAATCCCTGGGATTACCTCAGGAACATCCAGGCAGGTGTGATGTTGTGGGCCTCAGATGATGGCCTTTCACCTAGCACCTAGCACCACTGCTCCATACAACATCCCATCCGGGTCCCAGCAACCAGCTGCATCTTCTTATTAAATGTGCAAGGAAATAGAATAATGAAGGCTCCCGTCTGTGTGAACTGATACCAGAGATGCCAGAGAAACCCAGGAACCTGGAAGAGGGAGCTGGAAGTCAGGACTGAGATTAAATTTGAAAAACTCAACAGCAAAGGAAAAGTGTTGCCAGGCTTGGTGGCATGCATGCAATCTCAGTGCTCAAGAGGCACAGGTAGGACGAGAATCACAAACTCAAGGCAAGCCAGCCTGCTCTCAATAGTTCAAGGACAGTCAGCACTGCACACTGAAACTCTGTCTCAAGACAACAGGAAGATGGCTCACTGGGTAAAGTACTTGTACACCCAATGACCTAAATGCCGGTCCCAAGAATCCACGTGAAAATGAGACACGGTGGCACAGAGTCTGTAATCCCAGCATGCCCTACCAGGAGGTGGCAGCCAGCCTGGAGAATCTTTGGAAGCTCCAATGCTAGTTAGCCTGCTGTATACAGCTAGCCTGGTATATACAGCTAGCCTGGTGTATACAGCAGTAACCACAAGAGACCCCTTGTCTCCAACAAGATGGCAGGCAAGGACTAATGTTCAAAGTTGTCCTCTGACCTCCACGTGTGAACTGTGGCATACGCACACTTATACATTTGTACAACACATGTACACACGCTTGTACACACACACACACACACACACACACACACACACACACACACACACACGGTTGGTTGGCAGGATTTAAAGCAAAACCAAAAACTGAGAGTGACAGTCGCAGACACAGCAGGCAGTTATTGACAGTATCAGGGTTGGAGTCCTTGTTCCTGTGTTCCTGTGCCCCACATGGGCTGGGAGAGGCCTAGAGCAGAAACCCTGTGCACAAGTTAGCTGATCCAGGCAACAGGGCACAAATGGAGACTAGAGAAAGTGTAGATCACAGACAGGAAGACAGCGGTGATGGGAGGGACCGGTGGGTGGTGGAGAGATGAACGGGTGAGTGGAGATGGTAGCACCCTATGGGCCAATGTGGTAATGGGTGGGTGGGTGGGTGTGTACTCGAATGAGTAAGAGAGTGGCAACTGGGAATGACTGTGGATGGACAGACTGGGAGACGCATGGATAAGGGAGTGGACAGACTACTGAGAGATGAGAGCAGAATGAGATGAGACAGGAGGAGGCTGGAAGAAGAGGTAATAGTGGGCCACAGAACCGGTATGTGCCAAGAGAGCGAAGATGGCTGTGTGAGCACACAAGGGGTCAACGGGAGGATGGGCAGTCTGAGGCAGCAGATGGGTGAATGGGACTGAAGGCAGACAGAGGATGGCTGGGGAGGGATGGAAATGGAGCGTTGGGTGGGACACGGCCCCAGCACTCTGGGGGCAGAGGCGGGCAGACCCGTTAGCCTGTTCAGTCTGAGTACAAAGTTCAAGGTCAACCAGGCCTACAGAGGCAGGGGTGAAGGAGAACGGAGAGATGGGAATTTTATAAGAATACAGGTCTCACAGCCACGGGGAGAGGATGCCTGGTAGCTGTGTATTCTGCGGCAGAGAGAGGCCTCGCTCGCTCTATGAAAAGAGCGATGGGCACTGTCGGAGGGGACTGAGATGGAGGATGACTCTATCCCTGAAACCTAAAGCAGCATTTTCTGCCTTCCTGCTGACCCAGACATTCCTCCTCGGAAGAGCACAGCCAAAGGCCTGGCTGGGAAAAGCAAATTACAGGGCCAAGTTCAATTAGGGTTGAGGAATTAGAGGAATTTCATAAGGGTCAGTAGGGGGCGGAAGGGGGCCTGGCTCCAGGCCTGAGACCTGCCAGCCACCTATCAGAGGTCAGGAAGACACAGTTACACCTCCTTCTGACCCATACGCCACACTCTGCCCATCTCAAGCAGGAAACGGACACGGCACCAAGAAGTAGCTGGCAGGAGCCGAATACAGGCCCAGAAGTGCCAGGCCCATCTTCTGCCCGGGGAGCATCCTGGGAGCAGCTCTGGTCTTATGTCCTCAGCTGTGCAGCACAGGAAACATGCCTGCTATATATGGATGGCCAAGCCTTGGGAGAACTCCATCTTTATCTTGTCCTCATTGAGGTCAGATGGTACCCAGAACCCTGGGAATGGCTTCTAGCCAAGCTCAAAAGGACAGGCACTGTGCCCAGACTGGGGACAAATCAGAGGGGGTCTGGAGCGCGAGTTTCACAAAGCATGTCTGCACCGAGGCTGGGAGGGAGCACAGCGTCTGTGGCAGGAGGTACAGGGTCAAGGGTGCTGGGATAGGAAATAGCTGCTCTTGGCCTCTCCACAGAAGCATAAAGATGCACCAGTAGGATTTTGTGAGAAAGAAAACATTTCTGTACATTAAAAACAAACAAAGTACACAGTGTGGTCATTTTGAAAAGTGACAGACTGAGCAACACGTGCGGCAAGCATCTCAGGTGATGCAACAGCAGGAGCTTCAAGTCCGCACCGAGCCTTCAGCACAGCAGAGGCTGGGCAGGGCGCAGGGCTGGGGGGGTGGGGGGCCAGGGCGCGGGGCTGGGGGGGTGGGGGGGCCAGGGCGCGGGGCTGCGGGGGTGGGGGGCCAGGGCGCGGGGCGAGTGGAGCAGGGCGCGGGGTGCAGGCGCAGGGTGTAGGATGCGGGGCGCAGGGCGCGGGGCGCAGGGTGTAGGATGCAGGGTGCAGGGCGCGGGGCACAGGGTGTAGGATGCAGGGCGCAGGGCGCGGGGCGCAGGGTGTAGGATGCAGGGCGCAGGGCGCGGGGCGCAGGGTGTAGGATGCAGGGCGTGGGGCGCAGGGCGCAGGGCACAGGACGCAGGGCGCAGGGCGCAGGGTGCAGGGCCACCAGCTCCCCCCTTGCCTCTCTACTTTGTGCCTCAATCATTTCCGAAGACAGTGTAAGGAAGCCGAATGTAGTGACATATCCCTATATTCCTACCTACCCAAGAAACAGGTAGGAGAATCATCTAAGCCTTAGACAGTGGTTCTCAACCTTCCTAATGCTGTGACCCTGACCGCAACCAGAAAGTTATTTCATTGCTACACACAACTGTAATTTGACTACTGTTATGGATCATACTGTAAATATCTTATAGGTAGGATATCTGACATGTGACTCCTGTGGAAGGGTCACTCAACCCCCAAAGAGGTCAGGTTGAAAACTGGGGGCCTAGGAGCTCAAGGCCAGACTGGGCAACACAGTGAGACACGCATTTCAAAAACATGAGGTAGTAGGGGGCAGAGTCAGAGCTTCAAAAGAGAACTGTCCTGTTGGAATTAAGTATTTTGAAACATTCAACATTTAATTCATTGAGGTATTCTTATACTTTTTGTTTTTCCTCCCCCCCCACCATGTATGGAGTCATTGCACAGAAAATGCGACAACTGTACAGACCCTGTAGGCAGGAGCCATTTGTGTTGACGGATGTGGCTGTCTACGGTTGCACTGTACAACTAACAATACAATCAATACCAGGTACAGTCACGGCTTTTTGTTTTTTTGAAACAGGGTCTCTCTGTGGTAGTCCTGGCTATCCTGGAACTCTACCTTTAGATCAGGCTGGCCTAGAATTCAGAGATCCACCTGCCTCTGCCTCCTGAGATTAAAGATGTGCCATACTTTAAGGTGCTCTTACATAAATAAGTTAAAACAGAAAATAAAAAAACAAAAACAGCTGGAAGTGGATAAAATGACACACACAGGTGACACGTCTGAAGACCTCAAGCTAGAGGCATGGCAATGACTTTGCACACACGTAGGCACAGAAAACTCTAAGGATCCACTCCTGGGGTCACAGCTGTAGCTGAGGTGTCCTGGTACCGGAGTCCCCAGTTTCAGTTTTCCACATCTGAGAAGCAGAGTTAAGGGTATAAACTCTGAGAAAGAGAGAGGCAGCCATCTTTCCCACCAGACGCTGGAGACTACCAGTCTGCTGGGGGGCGGGGGGTGGCGAGGGATGTGTCTGCTGCCTCAGGAAGCAGCTGGTTTTCAGGCAGCCTGGAATCAGATACAGCCTGGAAATTAGATTTCCCACAAAAGAGGCAAACCATTCTGGCAAAGACTCCGGTTGGCGTGGGGGTGGGGAGACATTTCAGGGACTTCTGTCTCCTAGGGTATGCCTGTGGTGTTCTGACCTCAGAGAACGGATCTCAGATGTAAGGGGACCCTCAGTGGGTTCCTTCCTCACAGTAGTGAGGCATCTTAGGCCAAGGGCTGTCCAGGGTCAAGGAAACTGATCACGCCCAGACCAAAGGGCTTCTAAGAGACCCAGGGAGATGAGGGGTTATGGTAGGGTTGACCCTGAGATGCTGGGGCTCTAATCAAGAACAGGATGCTGCTGTAGCCAAGGAGCCAGGGGACTCAAGGCGACTTTTGGGGACCGCTAGGCAGGTGGGCAGATCAGTATTCTAGGAGTTGTAGAAGGCTGCTAGAGCCTGGGCTCAACATTTCCCTGGGGGCAGACACCTGTTCTCCGTTTGGTTCCCTTCAAGCCTCCGTGTTCCATGAAACTCATCTCTCCATAGGACTTAGGAAACACAGAAGATAGTTATCTCCCACTCGGGGCAGTCCCTGATACCCCGTCTGTGTCTGCCGCAGACATCGGCTACAGCCAATGGTGCTACCTTTGCAGGCTCTGAAAGTGTCTCTTAAGGAAGCAAGGAGCTGTCACCAAGGACTACGAAGACTATGAGGACTAAAGTCTATGAGCAGGTAGCTCCCTCAGGATGTGTCCTCTCACAGATGTCTAACACGCCTAGACGGGAATGGAGCCATTCCCCATTTGGTTAGAGATGTTGCTGAACTACTAAGAGCCCACCACGGGATGCAGTGAAGAGGGCAGCCATTGCTTCCACTGCTTTCCTTCCCTGACTGCTACATGCCAGTGGCTTTACATTTTAAGGAAACAGGGAGCAAGAGACACAGAGCCAAGCTTGCCCCTGCATTTTGGGGTAGACATGAGGATCAAAGTACCTTTAAGGTACTCAGGAGGTTCTCAGGAGTTTGGGAGGCCCACTCATCCCTAGCAGTACTTATGGGGCCCTGTCAAGGACAGTGTCCTGCAAGATACAGGCCTCAGCTGGGCAGGTGCAGCAGTCACTGTGTTGGCTGCCAGCCCTGCAGACTGTGCTGTTGGCCTGCAATGTCCTCCCCCGCCTCAGATGGTGGGACCCCTTCTGCCAGGCCCCTCTATTACCATGGCAACACTCAGGCTTCTCTAGAGGGACAGAGCCTCTTTGTGGTGACACAAAGCCCCTTTGAGGTGCGCCCCCCTGCTGTAGTCAGAGAGCCTTTGAGGGACAAAGGTGGCCCCCAGTGCAGCCTCCCAGGATACAAAGCTAAGGAGATGAGATGGGGAAGCCTAATGGTTAGGGATTGAGATCTGACTACCCACAGAACAGGCCCTGGTCTGGTAGAGTTAGTTAAGGGTTGTCAGACAGACCCTAGCACAAGCAGTAGCTGTTTTCAGAGCTTAGTCTTTCCTATATTCTTGTGACAAAAGAGAAACTTTGCGAGGTGGTGGGAAAGACTTTTTGAAACAAGGGATTCTCATGGGACAGCAAACACCTAAACTGGCATCAACAACAGTACTGGGCTGAAGTCCCAGTGGGAACAGGGATGCTAAAAGTACTAGGCAGGTAGGAGTCATGTCAGCTGTGGGGCCTAGAGATGGCTATCTCAGTCTTGCTCCAGATCCCTTTAGTTTCTGTGACATCAGTTCCCCCTGCCATAGAGAATCTCAACTTCCCTGCTTACTCTAGGAAAGATGTGGCCAGGGACAGCTTTGCTATGCCCACAACCCAAGAACAGGCCTGGTCAGGAGGGTTCCTCACTGTGGACTAGCTCCTCCTAAGGTTAGGGATATAGAAGCCTGAGGGTCGCACACACGGCGACGGGCATCCTCTGCACACCTCCACTAGTGCAGTAGCTGTGTATTACTCCAACATCAGTCTAGGAGGCCAGGAGATGATCAGGCCACCCTACAGCAGTCCCAGCCCCGAGATGCCTCAAACATGGACCCCTCCCAGCTATCCTGGCCTGAGGGTCATGCCCACCCTGACTGCTGCTGACCAGGCACTTGGCAGTGTCCTGGCATGCTGGGCGCTCTGCCCAGAGGCCCTCACAAACTGACCTCAATCTGACCCACAGTAGCTTTGCTAACTAAGCCCCTAGTGGGGTAATGAGTTCTAGTGGAAGTTCTAGTGAGGTAAAGTGGGCTTGATGTAGAGGGAGGGGATATCCATCCTTTTGTGGGTAAGTGCACCCAAGCCCTAGGGAGACCAGCCAAGAGACCGTTCCCAACTCTGCAGGGCCTCTGAATTGCCAAGCACCACAAGTGGCTCTGACATAGGCCCATGCTGCCCTCCCCAGCCCGCTTCCCCACTGGTATTCAAGTTATCTGCTGACACTGTGGACATGAGGATGCTAAGCAGGGACCTGCAAATCCTCTCAGTCAGCTCATACAGGCTCACACAGAACAGGCAGGGGCTCCACCACCAGGGAAGAACCACCCACGGCCTCCGAAAGACAGCGGCTTAGAGAAAGGTAGTGACGTTCTCATTTCTTCATCAAGGACACTATACTCAGGACTTGGGCAGGGAGACTGTCCTCCCTGTTTGCCCTGGCCTGGCTCATCCTGTGGAGAAATGTGTACTGAGTGTAGGAGGCAACCTATGGCTGGGATGTCTGGACGGCACAGCTGTGGTAGGTGTATTCCCACCTGGTTCTGGATGGACGGAAGGTCAGAGTAGGCAAGAGGATGCAGAAATCCTGGCCAGCTCAAGGGGCTCAGGCCTGCCTTCCTGGGGCAGGTGGGACAGACTTTGTCAGGGGGGAAGCTCAAGGCGCCCTACATCCAAGAGTTCTAAGTGAAACATTCACACTGACAACGGGAAACCCAGCGGTTTCAGCCCACGGAGCCATGAATCAGAAGTTAGCACGAACCCCAGCACCATCCCACAGGGTCCTCTCTGACAAGAAATTGCCAGTACTCTCCTACTGTCAGCCACCATGGCTATAGGAAGGGCAAAAGCCAGGCCACAGTACTCAGAGCTGAGCCTTGGGAGGATGCAGAGTGACAGTGGCCTGTCTGCATACAGGTGACTCTCAAGAGAAATACTGTACCTAGTGTGGCCCTCCTGATAAACGATTAGAAGCAAGTGGCATTAGAGTCTTACAAGGGAAGACTGGTTCACTCTGGCCAAGAGGATGCAGCCTTTAACTCCGTCGACTTGAGGACGTTCCAAACTATCTAAAACATAAAAGAATTACTCCAGTCCAGTCAATTACTTGACCAAGGGACCCGTCCCAGAAAGGCAGACTCCCTTTAAGCCACACTAGGGAGACAAGTGGAATAATCACCCCTTTAATGAGGTGCTGCACCGTCCCTTAGAGCCCTGCCACACGCTCTCCCTTCAGGCTATCCTAAGGTCCCAGAGATCTTTGTCCCTTTCTGAGCCCTGACTGAAATAGCTGTAACTTTCTTCTCTCTTCTATTTTTGTCTCTTTCAGACACTGGCCAGAACCTAAGGCTTGTTTGTTTTTGCTGCTGTTTTTGTGTTCTTTGGGCTTCCTTACTCTCTCTCTCTAAAGCTCTCCTCCCCACTATGTGGCAGTTTGTCTGCCATGTGCTGACCACTGTGTCTGCCTCTAAACTAATCCAGCAGAGTGTCGTCCTCCTTGCTTGCCATCTCCGTCCCCTCCTCCGGCAACTGCTGAAGATTACAGCTTTCCTGCCCTGGGGCTGGTTTGCTTGTGTTTGTTTCTTTAATAAAAATGTCCTCTTGGGGGGTTGGGGATTTAGCTCAGTGGTAGAGCGCTTGCCTAGGAAGCGCAAGGCCCTGGGTTCGGTCCCCAGCTCCGAAAAAAAGAACCAAAAAAAAAAATGTCCTCTTGGACATTTAACTTTAACTTTCAAAATCTTCTCGCCTTTTAATCTTTATTTTTGTTTAATCATTTTTTAAAAGATTTATTTATTTTACGTATATGAGTACACTGTAGCTGTCTTCAGACACACCAGCAGAGGGCATCAGATCCCATTGCAGATGGCTGTGAGCCACCATGTGGTTGCTGGGAATTGAACTCAGGACCTCTGGAAGAGCAGTCAGTGCTCTTAACCACTGAGCCATCTCTCCAGCCCTTTTTAATGCTTTAATCGGCAGAGAAAATAGACCCATTCTGCACCCACCCATATGGGGCAGAGAGAGAGGTTCTAGGCACTCAAGGTCTGTCTCTTCTTTCCTTTGTCCTTCTCTTAGGCTACCATGTGGCTTCTGGGGCTTTGGCTGCTCCTGGGGGCTCAGCCAAAGGCAAGAAATGGACATGAGGTAACCACCTTTCCTTTCCAGACCTGAGCTGGAAGCTGCTTGAGCTTGGACAGCACTTAATCCATTCTTCCTCCATGGGAGCCAGCTCAACTGGGGGGGGACCCACACAACAGGCCTGGGTGCCACTAACCTCCAGCAAGTTCAGAAGAGTCCTGCCTTCATATGTAAACAGAACGGTGGGAACCTGAGGGGCTAGGGGCCTTCTCCAACTCACCCAGTACAGACTTCCAGCCTTTCAGTGCTGCCTGGCTTCTGAACTCCACACCTCAGAGCCTCTGGGATTTGGAGAGCCTTTTCTGGAGGGGGTGGAGATATGTTCTGAGACAGGATCATCCTCCTGTGTGTCCCATCGCCACTCTTCCCAAAAGGACCCCTAAATCATCCGCACGTCCTGCTCCTGAGGCTGTCATTTGAGACAGGATCCCTCTATGTACCCCAGGCTCTATATGTAACCAATGTCGACCCAGACCTTCAGTTGGTCCTGACAGGCAGGCAGAGCCTGCAGTCCTGATGGCTGAACCCAAGGACTGTGCCACTGAACTACACCCCAGCCAGGTTTGGGGCTTCTCTGCTGTGAGAGGCCTGGGAAAGCAGCCTCCAGCGGAGTCACATGACTGCATTTACTGGCACAGAGGGAAAGAACTATAGCTATGACTCCTACCTTCTCTGCCCCCAGACCCTGCCAAAGGTTAAAGATGATGCTCGATGAACTGGAACAGGCCACAAAGAAAAGGAACCATCATAAATGACTTATAAAACCACAGCAAAGGCAGTTGATTGTAAAGAAGAACAGATAGCACTGACAGAAATTTGTGCCTGGTCAAACTCAAGCTGCAAACAGGCAGAAAATAACAAAGGTGACCAAAGGGTCAAGCAAGCAAAATGACAGAGAGAAACTCCCAGAGCAGAACAGAAGTAAGAGTTTTAACCACAGAGACAAGACCAGAACCTGCTGGAGGCAGGCCTCATGGGGGCTTGTCAGGACTAGGTCAGAACCTGGGCTGGGGTGAGCTTTCTGTCCAGAAAGTTGCTGTCTGCCCCCATTTCTATTGTTAGTAACAATGCCACACCTGAGGAGGTTAGAGAGGAAAAGGGGTTGATTTGGGCTTATGATTCTGGTCTGAGATCCAGAGGCTGTTTTCAAGTGTGGCCTTGTTGGCAGGGTTGCAAGGTGGTTCAGGGTGTCGCATGCTGGAGAAACAGAGCACAGGAGACCACTGGCCTGAACAACAGATCCACTCTTGGATAACCATTAACACATTTAAAAAATCAGGTTAATCTATTCAGGAGGACAGAGTCTTGATCACTTCCTAAAGTCCCCTTCCGGCCCCCATTCTTATTATCTTATAAAGTGAAATTAAATTTCAGTCTGAGCTCTGGAGGAAACAAGCCACATTCAAACCACAGCAGAAGCCACGACAATCGTGGACATGTCTCTCTGCATTCTACAAGCCATATATCCTCTGGTCCCCTGGGTGTGCTGGGTCTCCTGCACGGTACAGGGACAGTCTACCTGGCCACAACCTGCTTGGATTCATTTTTTCCTATAGCCTGAGCCAAGCCCTGGAGGGGACACTGCT